>NC_136619.1:32122380-32236019 GCF_933228915.1 Telmatherina bonti | reverse complement strand
TTGTGCAGCGTTCTTCTTTGGACAATCAGCTCCAGCGGCTCCAGAGTTACTCCAAGCACAGAACCAGCTTTCTTGATCAGTTTGTTGTTTCTCTTCATGTCTCTGGTTCTGATGCTACTACCCCAGCAGATGGCTGCAAAGCTGACTGCACTCTCCACAACAGACTTATAAAAGATATGCAACATCTTGGTGCAGACGTTAAACGATCTCAGCTTCCTTAAGAAGTCAAGTCTGCTTTGACCTTTCTTATAGATGTATTCGGTGTTGCATTTCCAGTCCAGTTTGTTGTCCAGCTGAACTGGATAACTGGATAATGGATAGCCTAGCAAATGGATAAAACAATTTGCATGGTGATTGCCAGGATTAGTATCTATTCCATTTAGAATATCAGAAAGACAGATAAACTTTATTTGTAATTTGATTTGATTTGTTTGGAAGTTTTATTGAAGTGTAAAGTGCATTTGAACATCCCCGCTAACCAAATTTTTAAATCATGTAACATCATATATAAAAGCTAAGCAAATTTTCCAGTGTCAGTAAAAGGCCTCACTGCTTCCTTCATTATTCCATACTATGTATCGGGAACATTGGACTATTCTTTAAATGAAGGAAATGAGATCATATCTTGGCCATTTTCTTTATTCACACTCTCTTTAATTTTCCCAATGTGTGTTTGTGTGCGTGCATTTTATTATTATAGCAATTAGGGATGCACCAATACCGATATCAGTATTAGCTATTACAGATATTCCAATTTCAGATATCTGTATTGGATCGGAACTCCCAAAAAGGTGGATCGGTGCATCCCTAATTGCAATGCATCTGTGATGATAAGACCAACAATCATCAAACAACACTTAAGTACTGTGCAGAATTGTATTTTTTAGCCACTTATTTTATCACACTTTGTACAGTACCATGGTTTAGTCACATTGAAGCCCAATATATGATTCACCAACAAGGAATACATACAACTAAAAATACACCACTTCCAGCTACTACATTTAAATGCTGCTCATATGTGACAGCATCTATTAATCTGTAAACTCATTGCAGTTTAAATGCAACTTGATTTTTTCATACGTCTACATTTCTGCAACCACATGTCTATTTGTTTCAGCTCCATATTTTTTTCTAGTTATAACTATGTCTCCTCTCTTGATTGTTGTCACCCACAAAGAGAAACTTTGCCTTCTTATAAGCTTCTGTTTGTGACTAATAGTGGTATTTGGCGCCGCCTATCGGTGAACTGTGAGACACATAGAACATAATGTATTTTTGAGAGATTGGATATACAGTCGCTACGTCCTCCACTCCCACTGACTGGTAAAAACTCGTGAGCTGTCATCTACAAGTCCTGAATCTTCTTATAACGCACTTTCATTGGGACAAGGGTGTGAATACTGTCCGTGAACATGCTGTTAAATGTTATCTAAAACAATTGGATGCTGCTACTCGGCTAGCGAGCTTTAGCAGCTTGCGCAGCCTCTGCGGAGGTCAAGTGTACTCAGCAGGACCGTGATAATGTGTCGCTGCGTGGTAAGTTACCCTAATGACTCATCTGAATTGAGTGGGAAATATTCAGGTTTTAGGCTCTGCACGCTCGTTGACAGATAACTTGTTGTGTGTACAGTGATTAGTGAGGATGAGGAGCCGCAGTAACTCTGGAGTGAGGCTGGACGGCTATGCCAGGCTGGTCCAAGAGACGATCCTGTGTCATCAGGTGAGTCTAGATAAGACAGAGTGCAGGAGACAAGGTAGTGCAGTGAAGTGAGGTATTTTTACAGTGGTGCTAAAACTAATTTAGCAGAAGAATATTAGGGCCCTGATTAAAGAAAACAAACAAACAAACAAAAAAAACAAACAAAAAAACAACCAGTATCACCCACATTTTCTCAGATTAACTGTACGTTTAGGAAATTATCATCCCACCAAAATACTAGAATATTTACTTTAGTTATAACTCTTACCATGATATATTATCACTTAATCCTAAATACATTTAAAATATTTTGATGTATCTTGTTGGTTACATTTTGTTTTAATAAACATCCCAAAGAAAATATGCATTAACACAGGAAAGTGCAGGGAAGTTTTGTAAGGTTGACTAGTATTAGCTCTGTAATTAGATAAGGAACTAAACTAAACCAGATCTAGACCTTTTTCTGCGCCATAGCAGTTCAGGACAGGAATATAATTTTGCGTAAAAATGACAGAAATATATCCTTCAAGACTGGAACTTTTATTAACCCCTTTATGCATCATGTTCACTCATCTGGACAACTATTTAAAGGCTGTTTTCCAGTATATTCACAAGTGAGGATGGTATACTTGCAATTTTGCCACTTCAGTGGACATTAGTAGAGTTACCCAACACACAGCCACTCACTGAAGAATAAACAAATATAGTATAAAATTTAACATATACACATACAATAATTACCAACTTTACCTTGATGATAAATAGGACAAGACAATTATACTAGTCCATATTTATAGAATAGTTCAATTCTATAAATATGACATGTATTATTTTATAATTTATTTCTATATAATAGATAAAATAAACTAAATAAAAAGTCAAATAATGTTTTAGACAAAGACAAAGAAAAGTGTTTCTGTACAAAGTAAAATATTGCATAAAAAATGTGGCATTGATTTTTTAATAATTCTTGCATCAGAGGGGAGATTTACTATTATAGCTTTATGGAAGTTAACAAACTTAACACCTAAATGAAGTTTCTATAGTTGGGTAACAGGTGAAAATGTGTCTTAATATGTATTTAAGTGTAAAGTAAGAAGAACTTAAAACAGCAAAACTACTGTTTCTACTGGAGTACACTGTGTCCATTTAGTTAAATTCTTCACCATAATCTACAGTAAGAGTTGTTTTAGCTTGTGTGTGTGTTTTTTTTTTTTTTATATCTCCATTATGTTTTCGTAGATATGCAGACGTTTTTTTAACTCACATGGGTAAAGGTTCAGCTTACACAGCTGACGAGAAATAAACAAAGTGTGAGCAAAGTTCAGCCTCTGGAATAAGCTGAGGTCTGGGAAGCAATGCACCTTTATCTCTCAGCTCTTGAGTTCCTATTGACACGCAGTCAGTGACTCATTCATTCATTCATTTTCCAAACCGCTTATTCCAATTCAGGGTCGCGGGGAAGCTGGAGCCTATCCCAGCTGGCTTTGGGCGACAGGCAGGGTACACCCTGGACAGCTCGCCAGTCCATCGCAGGGCCACACACAGAGAGACGAACAACCACACTCACACTCACCTAGGGGCAATTTAGAGTGACCAATTAACCTATCATGCATGTGTTTGGATGGTGGGAGGAAGCCGGAGTACCTGGAGAGAACCCACGCATATACGGGGAGAACATGCAAACTCCACACAGAAAGGCCACTGACCAAACCAGCCAAGGATCAAACCAGTGACCTTCTTGCTGTGAGGCCACAGTGCTAACCACTGTGCCACCGTGCAGCCCAATCTGAAATGTTATTCTTTATTATTATTTTATTTGATAGTGTACTTATAAATATGTTTTTTACTAAATTTACACTTCACCACTGAGCTGGATTGGAGTAACAACAAGGCGGTGTATAAATAGTAAAACAAAAGGTAAACCAGAAAAGTCAGAAAATCAGCTGCTACGCCTGCAAAGAAACAGTAAACATCCTAAAGCCTCTAAGAAAAACACAACAATCATCAGAAACACCTCCGGGAAGAAAAACTTTAAAATCCATGAACAACAATGAACACACCAGCAACAAGTATATGTGTGTATGTGTGCAGGTACAGATGTGTGTGTGTGTGTATGTGTGTCTGTGTGTATCTGTGTTTACAAAATACTAGGGGTGAGTTGTGTGAAGTGATCTTGTAAATGCAACTGCACCACTTTCCAAGGATCAGATGATAGAAACCAAGAGGGCCTCAAGCACTGGGCAGCCAGCATTTTCCATGAGCTCAGAACTGTGACAGCCCCCCCACCGCAATAGCTACATGCTCACCCAAGAGGAGGCAGAGGAAGGCCACAGCCAGAGCCCCCACCTCCAAGGAGTGTGGACCCTGGGGCAGCGGTCCACCAGCTCAGGGGGAACGGAACCCACCTAAAGAACCACCCACCACCCCAGAGACAGTCTGGTTCAACACTTGATCCTAGACAGCCACCCACTGTGTGTTGGCGACCGTCCCAGTGCCCCAGCCAAGGACCCTAGAGACCACAATGCCACCCAACCCCCAAACTCACCCATCCCTCTAAAACTCATTCACCAGGCCCATCTCAATCCATCACACAACTCCAAGCCCATACCCCAAACTCAACCCTCCCCAGCTAACCCATCCCTTCCACATTCCCATCCACCCCCATGTCGCCAACCCAAGCTGTTCCAGGACTTAACCTCTAGAGGGCAGCAAGCCCTGCACAGCTACATTAACAGACAGCCATCCACGCCCCCACCTCATCCAGTATTGTACTGATCTATACTGTATATTAACCATGAGTGTGTTTTCTTTATTCAGAACCCAGTGACAGGACTTCTCCCTGCTAGTATCCAGAAGAAGGATGCCTGGGTGAGGGACAATGTGTACAGTGTCCTGGCGGTATGGGGGCTGGGCATGGCCTACCGCAAGAATGCAGATCGTGATGAAGACAAGGCCAAGGCCTATGAACTGGAGCAGGTGTGTTTGTTACAGATAGGGAGGGCTAATAAGTACACAAAGGCCTGTTTGCTTTGCTTGTTTTGTCGGGTTTAATATTTAAGAAAGAAAAAAAAAGGAGCTTTTGTTGCCACATTGTCCTTTGTACAGTAGAGGAGGTTATGTTGCTGGTGTTAAAGTATAAACGGCCTCATATAACGGCTGTATCGTGGTTACACTGCACTCTGCTTCTAATAAACAGTTTATGAGCAAACCTGTATGTTTGCTTTATGAAATTATATCACCTGAAGTTAAGTTGGAGGGCAGTTTAGAAGTTTTTGTTCTTTTACAAATGATGTTAAATTTGCAGCACAGTTGATATAATGAACTGAAAAATATCACGCATGATGATGCTCTTCTGGCAAATCGCTGTTTGTAAGAACACATTCAAAGGTTGTTTTTTTTTTTGTTTAAAAACACAATATTTAGAGTCGTTTTTCTCTTTCTTGAAGCGTTTATTAAAATAATGGTTCCTCTATCAATTGTTGATATTTACTGCCTGTCAGTGGAAAAAACAACATTTAATCCAGTCTCTGTCTAAATCCAATGAATTGTAGCGCAGAGTCTTTTCAGCCTCTCACCAAGATTTATTAACACACTGCTGTTTTATCGATTTCTGTTTTGTTTTGATATGATGCTGAGGGCGGGGTTGGGGTTGTTGACCGTCCACCAGGACTGTATTTTGCTCACCATGTCTGGTAGATGAATTGTATCACAAATAAAAGAAACAGCATTTTTTGCAAGAGAAAAAGAAAAAAAAACCCACACATATCGCTTTAAGGTCTTGTAACTTTGAGATGTTTTTCAGATTCCCTTTACAATGGTCATCTAATAATAAAATGATTTTTACAGCTCTTCTTTTAACCCTAGAACACTAAAATTGAGTGATTTTGACTAACAACTTGTGTTTCGTTAGTGTTCTATGATTAACCATCTTTGTTCTTATTAAATTCTTATTATTTGGTGGAGTAATCTTCTGCAAGATGCCCTTACCCTGCTGAAAATCACTGCCTCTGTAATGAGTCTGAAAATACCTGATTAATATTAAAAACTCTTCTTTGCAGAATCATACAATAAGAGTTTGCTGGACTACAAATATTTTATTATTTTGATTAGAATTCTGATTAGTTTAATTTATTCTGTTTTTCTGTTTGCTGGCAGAGTGTGGTGAAACTGATGCAAGGGCTTCTGCAGTGCATGATGAGACAGGTAACAAACATCCACCTTTCAGGCTTACATGTTCCCTTTTTCCCATTTTTACAGTACACTCTGTATAATCAAATCAGCTATAAGCCTGTGGTCTTTGTTTTGCATAAAATGTGACATGTAGTTTTTATATCTGCAAAAAATGCTAAACTGCAATTTGACTGCAGAAACACTTTTTCCAAGAATCAGTTTTTTAAGGAAGTTTTTTTATTCAATGCCCTGAGTTCCTCTCAGAGCATTAGTCACCAGTGGAGTATTTTTTTAAATTTTATTATATATTTTATAATATTCAGCTATGTGTCTTAGTTATCTCACAATTGACCTCATGTAAAATCAATTGTCATGAAGTTGTACTGCAGGGAAAGATGTTGTTCATGAGGACACTACATAATACATAACATTATTTGGTGGTGGAATGTGTTTGTGAACAAATGAAAAGAGAGAGAGTCCATCTTTCTAAGACTACAGTAAATTCAGTTTTAAACTGATTTTGAGTGAACTAAGATGAAGGGTACTTCCTGCTTCAAACGGCTGTGTGCTACCCTTAAAGATGTGGATAAAAGACTAAAAATATAGAAACAAACCATCGCAGTGTAGTGTTCAACTCTTATTTGTGTCCTGAGACACAAATAAGAATACCTACGACTTCATAGAAATGTTTACCATTTACAGATTTTGAGGTATTACATATAGTCTTCTCCTGTTGGTCATTAATCTTGTTTCTTAGCTTTCAGAGTAAATACAGAAGGCTCCAAGCTGATCTTATCGTTTAGCTCCTTAAAAAAAGCTCTGCATGTTTATATTATGTATCATTCTTTTGGTTCAAATGTAAACTCCCATTCATGTGAAAGAGCTGACATATTAGAAAATAAGACAATAAATGATATTGTGTCAAAGCTCTTCTTTAGAAAAGCCCTTTTCTAAAAAGATCTTTGAAAGATCTTAGTTTGTTTTCTGGCTGATTTTCATTTCAGTCCATGTGCATGACTTGCATTTTTCAACCAACAAGATTGTTCCCAAAGAGGTATTCACTGAAAATTTGGCATATGTCAGCTTGGTGAGCAGTGTGTCAGGACAGACACAAAGAGGTCTGAAAAAACATCATCTGTAGCACCTAAAGAGTATCGAAAAGTGATTTCCTTAAGAAAAAAAGATAAAGTCTAGCTAAGACTTAACATATGCCTAATGAGATGCATATGGACCTTCACTAGAATTAGTCTCCATTGACATATCAAGAAAGCCTCTTTAAGGAAGAGCTGCAGAAAAAAAAAGACAGATTTAGGGCCAAATTACATAAGAAGTGGACTGAAACAGAGTGAGGAGAATGATAGCTATAGCCATAGCAATTTAATCTTTCAAGCTTCCACTGCCTTATAATGAAGATAAGATGATGATGCCAAGTTCTCAAAATGGTCTGAAAATGGAGTAGTCATCAGAGGGTCACACAGAAAATAGACTTCATCTGCTGCTGAGATAGAAATAGATTACTCTTCATGCTTTATTAGCACTGTGTAACTTTTGTTTACACCCCATACAGTCCTATAAAGTGTAAAACAGAAACAGGCCTAAAGCAGTCAAACTGGACTCGCTTTGTGAAAATACTCCTTTAAACGTTTTTCCTTCTTTTTTTTTTTTTTCAAGAGTTTGACATTTTATAACCATGCTAATCTGCTCAGTTACATAACATCAAATTGAAACAGCTTAATTAAAGCCCTCTGGGTATTTAAGCTTGATGTTGTTTATGCAGCTGTTGCAGTTGGATTATGTAAGCAAAAAAATTTGTGCATCAAGAAAGAAAAAAGTCTGAATAATTGCCAGATATAGGAATCAAAACCAGTGCTCCTAACCAGTGCTTATAGGTCAGTTCATCTCTTTTCCCTTTGACTTCAATCACCTTGACTGTCATCATAATCTTCACATTTTTAACTCGTTTGAAGAAAAAAAACAACTTCTTTTATTGTTTTCAGGTTGAAAAGGTGGAAAAGTTCAAACACACCCAGAGTACAAAGGACTGTTTGCATGCCAAATATGAAACTTCCACCTGTGCCACAGTGGTCAGGGATGACCAGTGGGGCCACCTCCAGGTGGACGCCACCTCCATCTACTTGCTGATGCTGGCACAGATGACAGCCTCAGGTGCAGCCGTTGTGCAGAGTGGAATGTCACGCTGAAATAAAACTAAAAAGCACCAAATTGAGATGTTTTCTCCCCTTTGTCATACAGGTCTTCGTATCATCTCCAACCTCGATGAAGTAGCCTTTATCCAAAACTTGGTCTTCTACATCGAAGCAGCATACAAAGTAGCGGTGAGAACCATTTTTTAAAGTTTTATTTTTTTATTTTATTTTGTTAAAGCATTGTTTTAAATTAAAAATAAGTATGAGATTGTTGACTTACAGTACTGGATTAAAAACAGAAAATGTTGAAGATTCAAGAGCCATTTATTTTCTACTCCTATAGGATTATGGGATGTGGGAGCGAGGGGACAAGACCAACCAGGGCATCCCAGAGCTCAATGGCAGCTCTGTAGGAATGGCCAAAGTACAGGAGTTTTTTTTTTGTTTTTATTATTATTAGCATACTTAATAAACTTTGGATGAAAAAAAAAAAAAATCAATGTAAAGTGTGTTTTTGTGCATGAACTTAGGTATTAATATGTTGCAGGCAGCTTTGGAGGCCATAGATGAGTTGGATCTGTTTGGTGCCCACGGTGGGCCGAAGTCAGTAATCCATGTTTTGCCTGATGAGGTGGAGCACTGTCAGGTAGTGCTGAATTAAGCTATAGCCATCTTAGCATGAATTAACTCACTATGTTGGCACAGTCAACATGTTCATGCATGTTCCCTCAGGCTATCCTGTGCTCCATGCTGCCAAGGGCCTCAACGTCAAAGGAGATAGATGCTGGTCTTCTGTCTGTTATTTCCTTCCCTGCGTTTGCTGTAGAGGACGCTGACTTGGTGGCCATCACTAAGTCAGATATCATAAGCAAGCTGCAGGTACGGTCTAAGATACTTGAGCTATGCAGTAAACACTTTTTCTTTGTACCGTTGGCCATCAGACTTTACAGTCCACGGTGGTTTTATTTCAGGGTCGCTACGGTTGCTGTCGCTTCATCAGGGATGGATATCATTGTCCTAAAGAAGTAATATAATCTGTTATCTGGTTATTCAAGATTTTAAATGCTGAGATTTCTAATGGAAGCTTAGGTGTCATTTGATGTTTTTTTTTCTGTCACTAGGATCCAACTCGTCTCCACTACGACCCCGCAGAGCTCAAGCTGTTTGAGAACATAGAATGCGAATGGCCTGTGTTCTGGACTTATCTCATCCTGGACGGTATCTTTGCTGGAGATCATCTGCAGGTAAGAAAATAAAACACATTGGTTTATTCAGGTTATTCTGTAGTATTTTTGTATGTGGTTCATGTGTTATTCAGGCCAAGGATGTATCTGTGTATAGGAGAAATTCTAGATGTTAAAGCCATTTGCTGAGGTCGCTGCTACTAGCTCTGACGGACTCAAATTTATATCTACTTAGAAGTTCTTGTCACATTTCTTAAGAAGACAGATATGTACTTGGTGTATTGGGCAAACTATAACTAACCAAGTACAAATATGGTCACTCTTTTGTGAGACAACAGTACTCAAAATGTTTCTATCACATCTTTCTTTCATACACTTCCAGCTGCAGTCACAGAGGATTGTTGCCACTGTAAGTGACTTTACTACTGCTGTAAAATTGAATAAGTACATTCTTTATACAGGTGCAGGAGTACCGTGAGGCACTGGAAGGCATTTTGATCAGAGGAAAGAATGGCATCAAACTTATGCCTGAACTTTACGCTGTACCACTTGACAAGGTATTTTACTTAACAGCACTTCTACAAAATGAAGCCAATGCACTCTTACAGGTGTATGCTGGTGTTGTATAATTGGATAGTATATATATATATATATATTTATATATATATATATATATATATATATATAAATTTTATATATATATATATATAAAAAAAAATTGACAAAATAGTCCAAAGAGACTTTATAAAATAAGTCTTCATGAGATTAACTCTTTGCAGAATACTAAACAGTTATGTGTTGACTATGATCTGCAGGCATGTCAGATGTGTACAGATTTGTTTACTTGCTGTGACAGGAATCACACAAGTGTTAGTTTTCAACACAGAATGAAAATATTCTCAGGTGGAGGAGGAGTGTAGCAGTCCTCACACCGTGGAGAGACTGGCCATGGGGCAGCTGCCGCACATGTGGGGACAGTCGCTTTACATCTTGGGGTGTCTTCTGGCTGAGGTAGTGACAGAACACAGCCTGAAAAAACTTCTTTGTTTTTATAATCATGTGCATTTTTGATCCATTTGTCTGCCGTGTTAGTCTGATAACACTTGGTCATTGTTTCAATTAGAACAAAGGCGACAATATGTTGCTAGGTTACAGTAAAGCTACATGGCTCATGCTGCCTGTAGAAATATACACATACAGTAAATATAACAATCCTCCCCCTCTGTTTTTCCCTTTCTGCCTGGATTTTAGGGATTTTTGGCCCCAGGAGAGATAGATCCTCTCAATAGGAGGTTTTCCACAAGCTTCAAGCCGGATGTTGTGGTACAAGGTGGGTAGTTAGTTTAATACATTCAAATGACTGAAATCACTACCAAAAATAGGGTGGGGTGTGTGTGTGTGTGTGGTGTTGGTGCTGGTGCTGGTGGTGATGGTAGTGAGGGTATCTAAACAATTGTATATAAACAAAAAGCTTAAATCTTCTCTTTTATGACAACAAAGCTTTTTTTTGTCTAATTTAAAGGACAGGAACCACACAGTCAAAAAATATCTCACCATCAGAGTTAAAGTGAACACAGCTCTTTTCTTTTTATATTGGTCTGTTGTTTGCGATACACATATATGTATATCCTCACACCTTATGTATTTTCCATCTGTGTGTCAGTTTGTGTTGTAGCAGAGTCAGAGGAGATCCAGGAGCTGTTAAGAGATCTTGGGATTGTGGTTCAGACAATGTCAGAAGTTCTGCCAATCAGGATCATGCCTGCTCGCATCCTGAGCCACATTTATGTCCGTCTGGGTAAAGAAGTGCTATTTTCCTCATACTGAAGCTCCTTGTGTGTGTCAGTAGAAGTAATAACGGTTGCCATTACATTAGGAAACTGCAAGAAGCTGGGTTTGAGTGGAAGGCCTTATAGACACATAGGAGTACTGGGAACATCCAAATTCTATGAGATCAGAAATCACTCCTACATTTTCACCCCTCAGGTACACCACCATTAAAATGAGATATTGTGATATTCAGAATTACAGTGATCATGTTTTGTAACAAAAAAGTGTGTGTGTGTGTGTGTGTGTGTAGTCACTTACCTTTCTCTGTCCTCACTGTCTCCCTGCTCAGTTTCTGGATCAACACCACTTCTATCTGGCGCTGGACAACCAAATGATTGTGGAGATGTTACGAACAGAGTTGGCCTATCTCTCTTCTTGCTGGAGGATGACAGGACGACCCACACTGACCTTTCCCATCACACGGAGCATGTTAGGTACAAAATCTACACTCCCTCAAAACCAGTTCATTCATTCATTCATTCATTCATTCATTTACCCAACCGCTTAGTCCGATTAAGGGACGTGGAGGGTGTTAAATTTAGTATTGTAAAATTGAAAGACAATGCAAGAAGCACAACATTTTTTTCCTTTTTTAGACATAACTTAAGGTAAATGACTAACTTACTACCACCCTCAGTCCTTCACACACCAAAGGAACCGAATATTGGGGCTCAGAGATGATGCCCACTGACTTGAATGATTTTTTCTTTGTACTAATGACCATGTTTCAAATGTTTATTTAAGGGAAAATCATTACAAGTTAATTAGGGAGTGGTATGGATATCAGATTAGTTGGAAATAGATATTGTAAAAGTAGAAAATTTTTATTTTAATCAGTGTATACCATTAACATTTAAACTAAGTTATAAAAAAAAGAGAAAAAAGATGAGTGAAATAAGCTCATTCTTCAACCTTTGCCTTCTTGTTCTTCAGAATTGCACATTTAATTAATTTTATTATTGATATAATAGTAAAAGCAGTGCATCTTTTATTGTATGTAGCCGTGCTGTGCTTTCAGGTTCGTTTAACTGCGTTTGTTTTCTTTTCATGACCAGTTGAAGAAGGAGATGCAGTTGATCCGTGTATCGTAGCAACACTCTGGAAACTACAGGATGGCTATTTTGCTGGAGCAAGGTGTGTATTTCCTTCTGTAACATAAAATCATGGGCATGTGTTTAGACTGCTGTAACTTAAGATCTAATGTGGGTTTTTGTGCTGGCTTCTTCAGGGTGCAGATGTCAGATCTCTCCAGCGTCCAGACCACTTCATTTCACACCCGCCTCACCTTCCTGGATGATGATAGCTTATTGGAGGATGAGGAAGATGAAGAAGAGGAAGACGACAGGGAGTATGGACAGGAATATGTCACATATGGGACCTCAGAGAATAACCGTAAGTCACTAGCACTGTGTTCCTCTCTTTCAAGTTTTACTTTATTATTAACATTTAAACTGTGAGCAAATGTTGTGTTTGGGTTTCTAACAGAGGGCTCAAAGGATGTGTTTGACCAGTACCTCAAGCAGCTCCTCCACAGCACCACTACCAAGTGTCATCTTCCTCCCATCCAGAAGGGTCATCACCACGTCTTCAGTGCTGAACACACCACAAGAGACATCCTGTCTTTCATGGCTCAGGTTCAGGGCCTCAACTTACCCAGTGAGTTTTTAAGGTGTAATGAATAAGTGTTTAACAACATTTCATACTATCACAGTGATATCATTTATTAGAAAAATTGGAAATGAAAAAAGTGGGAAAATATGATCAAAAATAATTCTGGTTAAGATCCTTAAAATTACTGAGGTGTGAATTTATTCATTGTAGTTATTGGTTGTTGTAAATTAGTTTCCAGCTTGTTTATGGTTTCATTGTTGTTGGATGACTTTCACATTAGATGCACAAGCTAGACTTTGTTTTAATAAGCGTGCATTTTGCAGAGTCTTCCATGTATCTTCCTGTGACACCGGTCATGCACAAGCACCGCAGATCTCTCAATCTTCTTGAAGTTCCACATCCTCAGTCGGGCCTGCATGCAAAGCAGCACAAAGTAGGTGAAGCAGATAATTCCACAAGCAACCCCATGTGTCCTCTGAGTGAGTCTGTCCAACACCGGCATTCTCTCTGAAGCACCACAGTGTTGCTGACCTGCACCTGCCTCGAGATTCTCAGGGCAACACAGACTTTGCAGCGTTGGTAAGGCAGCTTAAAGAGTGTCCCACTCTGCAGGACCAGGCTGACATCCTCTACATTCTCTACGTTATGAAGTATTCACATTAAAACAAAACTACAACACAGCAGTAGCTGTTTTTCTTTTTATGATTAACTTCTCCATGTGTGTTTTTTTCTCCCGATCAGAGGAGCTGATTGGGTGGTGGAGTTGTCGGGCCCTGGGCAGGGTGGCATCAGTGTGCGTTTGCTGTTGGAAGAGTTGTACATACAAGCCGGAGCTTGCAAAGAGTGGGGGCTCATCAGATATATCTCTGGAATACTAAGCAAGAGAGTGGAGGTCCTTGCTGAGGTCAGTGAGAAATTATTGTGCAAACGAGTGGATTAGACATATAGATATAAAATATAAGCTTCCTATAGATAAGCTTTGGTGTCTGATGTGTTCAAATTAGAAGTGATAAAAAAAGGCATCTGTATATAGAAATATGTTGACCTAAACAAAGATTATCAATGAAAGAAAATCACCACAGCAGCAATCAACAAACATGTAGCTGCAAAAGAAAACTGTTATGAGTATGTTAGGCTTGAACAATATGAGGGAAAAAATCTAATTGTGATTTTAACACTAATATTGGGAATGTGATATGGTTAAAGATTCATTCATTCACTCATTCATTCATTCATTCATTACTTTGTTTTCTTAACCAGTTAGTCCAATTAAGGTTTGCAGGGAAGCTGGAGCCTGTCCCAGCAATCACTGGGCGAGAGGCGGGGTACACACTGGACAGGTCACCAGTTAAAGATTTAATATAATAAGAATAATAAGATTAGATATTATAAGAATTTTAAAATTCAAGCTTCTGTGTTGTGTTTTTCCAGAAAAAGATTTTTTAATATAAGATGGAGGAATATCTAAATAAGGCTGAAACAAGGACGTCAAGTTGAAATATGAATAGCTTCCTTACAAACTACAAGATGCAAGCTGTGGCCAAAACACTGAAGCCTGAAGGTTACACATCTTCTAAAAACAGGTTTATGCTTTGTTCTTGTGGTAAAAACCAAAAAGTTTACAGAACAGCAGGTAATTTCTCTCATACTAGTGCATACACTCCAACCAGCAGAGAACGCATATCAGACAACATGAAGCTTCAACTACCTGAGAATCAGATAGAAATCCATTTTTTTTTAATCATCCAGGCAGGTGTGGATGGAAACACTCGTGTTATGCTGAGGTTTTTATGTCCATCACCCAGCTCAACAAACTGAAACAGTTGTCATTGTGGTCATTTCTGAGCCATGTTATGGATCAATGTGTCTCGCTCATTTGAGAATATGAGGAGGAAGAGTAGCTCATACTTTCGCCACAGTTTCGCACAAATGCGGATTTACTCTGCCCTCTCTGTTCTGCAGTTGCCTCTTCTGCCACCCCCCCCCCTCATGAATGAAACACAATGCAAAATTTGATGTAAACATATTTGAGACTCAGAGTGAGCAGAATAATGGCCTGATGCATCTTTTTACCCTCAAAAAGAGCATCCTACTGTCGTACAAGAAAGTAGACAGGACATACATCTGAAGTGGTTGGATTTGTAAAACCGTGGACGTTTCAGGTTGGAATATCACACTTGTGATTTGCTGATCACAATGGCTTATAGGGGTGGGAAAATCAAATCGAAAAATAGAATATTGGGATATTTTGCTTCACAATTTTGAAATGTATTTTTTTGTTAAAAAGTCGATTTTAAAATTGTGAAGCAAAAAATAAATAAAAAAAATCCCTGATAAAATTTTTGTCATTTTTATTGTTTTTATTGATCTTTTTACTTGTCTTTTTGGGCATTATAGCAGCAGAATGAGGGTCTGGCTACTGTGTTGTTTTTTCCTAATTGAAATCAAGGAAAATGACCAGCAAAAAAAGTTTTGTACATTTTATTTTTGTTTTTTAGTCTACAAAAATTAGCAATATCGAGGAATTGTGATAATCGCAATTTAAATCGAATCAGCACCCAAAAAAATCGGAATCGAATTGGGACAAAAGTATATTGTCACGGCCCTTATGGCTTATATTGCAATATCAATTTTAAAACGATTAATCAGTCAGCACAGAGTGTATTTGTTCTTTAAATGGTTGCTATAATTAACTAAAACTTAGATGAAACACTGAAGCTCTGTGGAGCTGACCTGAGGCAGCCTGGATGCCGAGGTCAGATTGTGAGTTGTTATCTGTGATGGCAATTGAAAGGAAGTTCCCAAGTATGAGCTTATTCATGTTTACTACAATTTTAAGGTTTGTTTGTGGTTGAGAATTCCATATGTGTGCAAACATCCACTATCCTTCGTGCCTTTGTGTACACCCCTGCACAAGCTGTTCTGTTCTGGCAAATATGCCATCTGACCTACTTCTCTCTAGTGCTGTAATCTTGGATGCCCTAATTTTTCTTTTAAATCTAATCATGTTACCGAGTCACTTCCTGTAAACCAAATTTGTTGTGTGATATTTCACTTTTTCCCACAATACTATTATAAAACATAACAGTAAATACCAGAGGTCTCAGCAAGAAAGGCTACAACAGACAAAAACAACTGCTTCAGCAGATAATCTTTATTAAAGAAAGCTTGACTTTCTTTACAGACTTTTTTGATTTTGATATAAATTTATTCAAGTCAAGATGTGTTTTGAGTTTCACAAGTTGTGAATTCTTTATATTACTTGCTCACACAGACAACTGTTAGATTTACATAAACACACCTTATAATTCCTACTTGATGCGCCACAAGTTACTGAGCATGTGACACTGAGTGGAACCACAAGGTCACGAAGAGCCTGAGGAGCATCATCATATTAGAAAATATCTATTACCTATCTATAAAAATCCTGAACAAGTTTGCAAATAAGAATTAATCACCATATGGGAACAAAAGCTAAAAAACTCTGAATTGTTTAACAATGTTTATATGTTTCATCTGAATCAGATGTTAATGCAAGTAGTGTCTATGTCTTGTGATTAAAACAACCAAACATACCAAATATTTTCATTTACATGATTTCTTCCTTTTCTGTTTGTTTTCATTTCAGGCCTGCACAGATCTGATTTCCCATCACAAGCAGCTGACTGTTGGCCTTCCTCCTGAACCCAGGGAAAGAGTGATCACAGTGTAAGTTGTTCATGTAGCTAAAGATAGTTGATGTGTTCTTTTCAAACTTTTACTCACCAGTTAAACACATAAACTTTTTTTTTTCCAAATTGTTTCTTCCCAGTCCACTTCCTCCTGAGGAATTAAACACTCTCATATATGAAGCCAGTGGTCAGGACATCAGTATAGCTGTTCTTACCCAGGTTAACCTTTTGGTCCCATAACACAATTTTGAGAAATTTATGGTACACTTATGACCGATTTGTGTTTATCTTCAGGAAATCATGGTCTACCTAGCCATGTACGTTCGCTCCCAGCCTGCTCTGTTTGGAGACATGCTCCGACTCAGGATAGGACTCATCATGCAAGTCATGGCTACTGAGCTGGCTCGCAGCCTGCACTGTTCTGGTAGGAAACACAAACACTCACAGACACAAAAACACACGAAGTAACAGTAACAAAAATAATCATTTACAGCTATTTATTGGAAAAACAAAACCGTGGTGTCTTTGTAGGAGAGGAGGCATCTGAGAGTTTAATGAGCCTAAGTCCATTTGGCATGAAGAACCTACTTCATCACATCCTCAGTGGAAAAGAGTTTGGGGTTGAGCGAAGCAGTGAGTATTTCCCCTTTTTTATAGATTATGTTTGGTGCCAGTTGTTAGTTGGCCAGTTCCATACCTGGTCATCTATTGATTAATTAAACTAGTTTAATATGACATATTTGTGAGTGAATAAAGCGTTTTAACTCTATTTGTAAGTGTGTACTTGTGTAGGGTAAAAGAAGTAGCTTTCTGACGGAGAACCGTAGAGGCTCATCTTGCCAGAAATTGATACAAAACCATCTCAAAAGAGTTTGGACTGTAACTAGTCTACTGTTAGACAGATTGTACATAGAAATAGGGAAAATTGAGAGCCCATTGTTACACTATACAGGATAAGTCAACAAACCAAAATTTCCCCCAGAACAAGGTGTATGGTGTATGGAGTGGTTAAAAGAAACAAATATTAGCAACTAATGGGCTACAGTACTGGATAATGTTACCAACAAGGAGTTCAGTAGCACACTGAGCAACACTGACTGTTGGGGAAATGTTTAATAGACAGATGAGGCCAAATATGATTTTTTTTTTTTTTTTAAATTGATGTTCCTTTCATTGTAGTATGACAAAAGCAACAAAAATCAGAAATATTAGCAAGAATTAAACCATTTCTTTTTTTTCTTACTTTTATAAATTTATTTCATCAGTGCGCCCAATCCAGTCCACAGCCACGAGTCCTGCAATCTCTATCCATGAACTGGGCCATACAGGAGCCACCAAGACTGAACGTACAGGAATACACAAGTTAAAGAGTGAGATAAAACAGGTGTGAAGCACAAATCAAAGATTAAACTGGATTAAATGATCTATCTATCTATCTATCTATCTATCTATCTATCTATCTATCTATCTATCTATCTATCTTTTATAGCTAGCTAGCTAGCTAGCTATAATTAGCTATCTTGCTAATTAAATAGCTAGCTAAATAGCTAAATGCAAATGCTTAGAGGGCTAGCTACATAATTGTTTTATTTAACTTTCTGTATATCTGAGGACAGATTAACACTGTTATTGCTTTTGATTGCAGCTGGATGACTCTCGGCCTGTCAGTGTGGGTTGGCTTTGATAATATCAAGCATGTGACTGTTTCTAACCTCGGTCTAAACAATCAAACCGCCGGCTAAATCCTATTCAGAAACCATTCAATTGCTATTAACATGTTAACTGGAGTGACTTTCTTCATCACAAATCAGTAGGAGAACATGCTTTGCTACTCTTCATGTGTCACTCACTGATTGTCAGCGTCACAAATGTGTGTGATTCTTTTTTATTTGTCGAAGAACATCGCACTTGATTTAACCTTTCTCTAAATTTATTAACTTTTTAACAAACCTTGATCTTAATTAAGCTGCTTTTCTGTAGCCTGTCCTCATGACTCATTTTATTACAGTTGTCACAACATATATCCTGGAACGGCATGTTTTTTTTTTTTCCAAAAGCTCTTTTTTGGCATCAGTCATGTGCAAGTCTGCAGTATGAGATCCATGTAAACCTTCTCATAATATCCTTTGTCATGTGTCATCCATATTCATATGTAGATCTTCAGTGGCAGTCTTTCCTTGAGTAGCAATGTCACTTCTCCGCGCTCTACGGTAAACCATTTCATCTCTCCTGTTGCACTTAGGGTATTGTCAAAATGTAGTTAGAAATGTAGTAACATATGCTTGAGGGCCTTTCATTCAAGCATAGGATACTACATGAATTTCATGTTTCATTTAGATACTGTTGCCATTTATTTTGCTATATTGAAGGATAAGATTGGCATTGTTTTGTAGTGTTACTATTATGAAGACTAAAATTATACTAAGCTTGGACCTTCCAAAGAGTTTTGTCTGAGCTGCTACAGCCAGTAACAGCTAGTACGCCTGTCTTTTGTACATTTTTAAAAAAGAAGCATGCAGTGAGAACCTCAGCATGCCTGGTGTTTCAAATTCTAAGGTACAGATGTTTGTTTGCTGTGATGAAACTACAATGTTTATAAAACATAACGGCTTAAACCAAAACATCTTATACGTTTAACTATGTACATCCTATCTGACAAGTTCCTGCACATCTGAGGCCCTATCTAAGCTTGCATTCAATGATAAACCATTGATAGATCTTTGGTCAGTAAGATTAAATTCAACTCTATATAGATGTTTAAGGACCTTATTGGGTCTCATTTGAAAATTAAATCAAATTTTATTTGTAAATAGATAAATTTATCTAGTGCTATAGTGCTAACCACTATGGCACCGCGCAGCCCCATATCAATCAAATTAAATCAAATCAATTCAAATCAATTCAATTCAATTCAATTCAATTCAATTCAATTCAATTCAATTCAATTCAATTCAAATCAAATCAAATCAAATCAAATCAAATCAAATCAATTTAATTCAATACAATAAACAAGCAGCCACTCCCTAAATTAAAACTCACATTTGAGTAAATTAAAATTATGACAATGTTAAGTTTACACTTGACAGTAATGTTTGTTTAGTCTACAGACAGACTCAATCCATGTCAGGAATACAGAACCAGTTCTACATGATATCAAGTGGAAGATTTTCAGCTTCATGAATTTATTAAATAAAGATGCAGGAGTCACAATCAAACTGATATGAAGAAAAACAACATTGGAAGTGTTTGACATAATGCAGCATGTGACCTGAAGTGAACTTTTATATTTTGGAAAGTAATTTGATAAAGCACAAGCTGCAACAGTCAGTATTTGCTTTTTTGATTGTAGTTTTCGTGCTTGTCATGCAATTATTGACAAGCCAAAAACATACAGTGATAGCAGTCTTGTCCTTTAATATCTGCTGCAGTGTCTTGTTTTGCATTAAATGCTGCATGAACTGTCATCATAGATATGTTAAAATGGTTATTTTGGGAGACAGAGAGTGTATATCCAACCTGTATAAACTATTAAACTTGTCAGTACACAGTATCTACTGTTAGGACTGCCAAATTGGATCTGTAGTGGAAAGGTCCGGTCTCAATCAAAAACTCTGAACTCATGTTAGACATGAGCTCTAACATGAGTTCAGTCTTGTTGGGGAAAAAAGCTGCAGCTCACAATAATGTTGTGCAGATGCTACTGACAAGTGCAATGGTCTCAAATACATTTTAAATTAATGGAGAAAGGTTGGAATCAGCACTGTGGTCTGTCGGCCCTGTTTATTAATCACAGCGTTGCAGTAGCCCCTCCACACCCAGTGGGATCTTGTCCCCAGTGGGTCATGGTCCTGGAGATGGACAGCTGCACTGGGAGGAGAGACAAGGCCAGTGGCTGAGGAGACGCCGGCTGGATGGAGCTATCAACAGAGTCCCTATGGGTTTCTACCAGAAAGTGTGGAAGATCCTGCAGAAGTGCCATGGCCTGTCCATCGATGGATATGTTTTGCCCTCTTCCACCACAAGAGAGGTAACATATTTCTGCTGAAGCTAGAATTTTAGCTGTGTGCGTGGATGTGTGTTTAATTGTCCTTTGTGCAGATGACAGCTGGAGAGATCAAGTTTGCAGTGCAGGTGGAGTCTGTCCTGAACCACGTCCCTCAGCCAGAGTATCGACAGCTGCTTGTGGAGACTGTAATGGTTCTGGGCCTGGTGGCTGATGTAGATGTGGACAACATTGGTGGTGTTATCCATGTGGATCGCATTTTGCATTTGGCCAATGACCTTTTCATCAATGACCAGGCAAGATATAAATGATCATGTTTCATTGCATGTAATTGTGCATTACATCGAAGCTCACTCTGTTCTACCGTTGCATCTTCAGATTTCCCACAGTGCCAGTGATTATTTCCTTGAGAAGGACCCAGCGACTGGCATTTGCAACTTTTTTTATGACAGTGCCCCAAGTGGCAGCTACGGCACCATGACCTATCTTTCCAAGGCGGTGATTACATATGTCCAAGACTTCCTGCCAAGTTCCAGCTGCCTGATGCAATAAAGAAAGAAGAGTTTTGTGTCATGCTGTCACCGATGGACTCTAGATATACCTTAAACATCTTAACAAGCATTTTTTAGTAACTGAAAGATTAACCGTCCAAAGTCCAGCAAAGCTTCCAGTTATCAGCTTCTGTGGTGCTTATAAATCCTTACTCTTCAAACTGTAGCATTCATGTACTGCTGTGACATCACAGCATCAGCAGCTGATGCCGAACTCTATGAAATGCCTTTTGTCCTCATGAGTGTTTTGTTCATCATGCAGCTCAAATGCATGTGGAAGACTTGTATTCTGCTGTATTTCAATAAGAAATTTGCAAGCATACTGTATAAGTGCATCTTTGTGTTCTTGGATAATATTGACAGTTATTTGGCTTATAATTTATCTTGAATTTTATAATTTATTTTAGAATTGAGTTTTACTAAACCCTTTAAATATCAGTTTGAAGGTTTAAATATGAATTTATATTTTGATATTTGCACACTAATTAGTTCTCTGTACTAAATAAATTAAATTATGTTATATATATATGTGTGTATACATATATATGTATATATATATATATATATAGAGAGAGAGAGAGAGAGAGAGAGAGACAGAGAGCGAGAGAGAGAGAGATAGATATATATTTATACACAGAGAGATTTTGTTTCCTAAAATGACCTTGGCCTCAAACATGACAGCATGCAGGTTCTGTATGATTTTGTGTCCATTGTACTGAAACTTGCTTGTAAATTCTTGTGACATTGTAACCGCGTTAACCTAAATGGAGACTTGTTTTTTCCTCTAACAGGAATATTTTTTGTTGTTGTCTGTGTGTATTGTGTGTCCTTTACAGTGAATGCAAATGTTTCTATTTGTATGTTTCTGAATGTCACCTCATGGGTGTCATTTCCTTTCAACATTACCTTAGCATGCCAAGGGTTCATTTTTCCGTATGCTACCTTTCAGCGGAACTCTGTTTAATGTGCTAAAGTTACATTCAATGACCTACAAAAGTGAGTATGTTAACAGCTGAGTGGTTTTAGACATTTGCTATTAACCTGAGATGTTTATTGTAAAAATAAAAGGATAATTATTAACTTAAATGGAGTGGTCCTTATATTCACGTTTACTCTAAAACAAATAACAGTACTGAGACACAATAGGGCCCCTAGGGGGCGACAGAGACGGGAGAAAACAGTTAAGCAGAATGGCAAAACATTTGTGCTTTAGAGCTGCAAGTTTAAATCAGTGTCTTAATATATGTGCAAGATATGCATTATTTGTCCATTCTTTTCCGCTTGCTGCAATATTTCAAGATCTCTTTATAATAAATACTAACTGTTCAGGAGAAGGTATGTCTTCTTTAAACACTTTATCCTCCTTATTTTTGAAGGTTCAATAAGTTTTCTTTTTCTTAATTCAGTCATGTGGAAGTGGGGGTCACGAACCCCTGCATATGCTACCTTGTGGGTTATAGCTCAAAAAGTCAGAGAACCATTATACCAAGGAAACTTAAATAAGTGAAGGCCTTAATATATAACAATATTCAAGATTAACTGGTTACAGGTTAATCTGTATGTTGGAAAAGATGTTCCTGCAGGCCAAAGAGATCAGTGGTGAGATCACCAGTTCAGCTATCCAAAATCAGGCTGCAAGCATATCTCTTTAAATGACAAGTCATTAGGATTTTAAAACTATTTAACAGTTTATTATACTGTTGGGGCACCTTTTATAGAAGTAAAATAAACAAAGACCACCTGATTCATTAGACTGCATAGTCTCAGTCTTCTGTAGGACATCTCCTCATTATGGTCTAACTCATCCATGACAGTCAGGGTGATATTAGACATATGGATGATTATTTTTATAAGAACTCAGCTGAACATGGAACCTTTGGATAATCCAATGTAAGTTCATAAAGATTTTACAACAATTTTTACAAAGAATTTCATTTTTAATTGGACAAAGTAAGCAGAATAAATACACAAACTATTAGTACATGACTAACGATTCTATTTTGTCAGTGACTGAAAACAACTAACTGACTGTAAGTCTCTGTATCAAACCCATATAGACAGAATGAACTTCAGTCTGTCCGAGGTATGACAGAGGTGCCTTGCAAATCAGCCAAGAGTGTCCTCTGTTGTCCTTGCCAAACATTTCTTCCAGCTGTATGAGGACAGACGATGGGAGGCAGGGCAGGCACATTTATACCCTCCTCTTCGGTTCACACACAGATGGGAGCAGCCTCCATTATTCCGTTTGCACTCATTGATGTCTGGAGGAGGAAAAAGAAGTAAAAAGGAAGAGACAAAGAATTTTCCTCAAACCCATCATTTGAATCGTAAGATTGAACTTTTAGTTGTCTCTATAGGGCCATTTTATAAATTTTAAATATTTTATAGATTTTTATAAATTTCCATTTTATATGCTGCTTTGCAGATAATAGGGATAGAGAAACTTGCCTTCACATTCTGATTCAATTATTTTCTAAGTCAATTCAGCAAAGGACCATTTAATTATTCCACTTAAGCTAAATTTTGCATTATCCATCACAAAACTGATGTGTGCTCATGACCACTCTGACCTTTGCAGTTTTGCCCATCTCTTTGGAGTGTGTATCCACGGGGGCAGATACAGCGGTGGGAGCCTGGCAGGTTGATACACTGCCACTCACACACATCCTCGAGGCATTCGTTTATATCTACGGTCACAAAAAGGAAGCTTCATTTTGACATAAGTTACAGAAATATGTACAATCAAATTAGATTTATATGAGGTTTTCTTTTCCTACCTATACACTCATCCTTCAGCGTTTGAATAGTTGAATTGTCAGGTGGTTTGGCTGTTTGTTTCCTGTATCCAGGTGAACACTCTGAAAAGCAGCTATGTCCGTCTCCAGCCAAGATGTGCCCGTATGTGCAGGAACATCGGTAGGAGCCGGGTGAGTTGTGGCACTGCTGCATACAAGGTCCAAGGCCCTTATTAACAGCACACTCATCTATATCTGGATTAAATAAATAAGTTTAGGTAAATATGACTTTAGTTTATTTTATATTATTTTACTGACATGTGATTAAATGCAGCTGTTTGGCTGAAATATGGTTCTTGTGAGCAAAAATTAAGCTGATTTCTTAAGTTCGAAATTGCACATTTCCATAAGTTTCCTAAAGCACAAAAAGTGGAAAAAAAGGTCCAGAGCAAATGTTTGTAGACCCCGCATGGACATCACATCAGCTTTGGCTAAAGTCCCAGCCTTTAAAAGTGTCTCATTTGATTAAAGTTTAATCGCCACGGGCAGTTTGGTCCACTTGCTTGCAGTATAACAGCTAAGTGTGTGTTTTGGGTGTTTAGTCTCGACTCTATGCTGGACTAATTGACCTGAGTCTTTGGATCTAAGAGCTTTGCCAATAATATATTCTTTAAACGTGTCAAAGGTGTTTTCTGGACTTAAATCATCTTGTGATCATCAGTAAGGTTTAACCCAAACAAACCAAAAGAATTAAAATATACTTTCTGGTTTAAGGATTATTTCTTGAAAGGTATGAAAAAGAAAAATTCCCAATTTTTGCAGTGACAATCGAAAGCTATATGAAAAATCATTCAGTCTAATAAAACCTAGTTGAATACTGCTACATCAGAGTTACTCAGTTCAGTCGTACAATGGCAAAATAAATGGATCCAACAGCCCATGAAGTTCTGAAAAACAAATCAGGTCTGTTGAAGCAGGGACACATTGAAAACCTCCAGGACTGTAGGACAAACTTAGTAGCCCTGCTTTAAATCAAGTCATGCTCTAAAGTACTAAGTACTTTGCTGATTTTATTTTCATGATTTGATTTCAGAACATACATGTCAGCTACATCATGCTCATCCTGATCAATGTCAAGGTTAAAACTCAGGCTAGGTTTCAGAGATACAATCAAACTAGCAAATGAGTCTGTTGTCAACAGATGTACCAGCAGCTATCTGGATCCTATGCACAACCTGAGCTGAATACTAGTTTGTAAAGAGGTTGAAAAGTTCATTCTAAATGGAAATATCATTTAAGCACTGACCACCTCAAGGACATGATGGGAATATGGTTTATTAGTCAAAGACTTTGAAAATAAACCAATAGATGTAGACTGTGAGAATGACTATGGAAAAGCAAGCTGACGATCCATCCTGACAGAAAAAATGCTAAAGTTCAACATAGTATTTAGCAGATTTCCCCCCCACCTTGGCAGTGGCCATCTGGAGTGTGTTGGCTGTAGCCATCTGGACAGTGGCAGTGGAAGCTTCCAAGAGTGTTAACACAGCCAAACATACAACCTGTGATATGTGCAGGCAGCAGACACTCGTCAACATCTGGAAAGATCGTATGAAAACAAACAACTTTGTTAATGCCACAAACAGACACAGATGTGTAAGTGCACATGGCTCTTCACACACCTGTGCAGAAGGTCTGGTCAGGAGCTGGTTGGTAGCCGACATCACATCCGCATTTATAAGATCCAAATGTGTTCATGCAGCTGTGCTGACACCAGTGCTGTCCTTCCGCGCACTCATCTAAATCTACATCAAACACACACACACACATACAGCAATAAAAACCTGGACAAGCTGGACATATTTAGTAATAGAACACACACACACACACACACACACACACACACACACACACACACACACACACACACATATACACTGTGGCAAACAGACAAAGACACAAGCTGGACGGGGATGAAAGAGTAGAGCAGAAGATGAAAGCTGGTCATCTCCCCCTGTTGCTCTGAATCAAGCTGGAATCTGAAAGCTCACTAATGTGTATTCATGTTGTCCCACAATTCTGGCTTGTAATGAGCAAACCATAAAGCAGATGTTTTCTCACATCCTGTTGCTCAGACAGGAAACAGGAATATGCAGAGAGGACTCAGTGCTCTGTGTTTACCAGCCTTTTTCCCAAAAGGAAATAAAGTCTTCTATTAAATAAAGGATCTAAACAGCCAAACGTCTCCTGTAAAGAGCCTAAAGGATTGTTTATAAGCAGCTAAACTGCAATATTTGAACATAATGTCAAAATGCTCACTGTATAAATTAAATTGTTCATCAGTCAAGGTTTGTCATAATATCGGTATCTGCCGTTTGTTCAGTGAGAAGGTGTGTGTGACAACATGTAGAATGTATGCCAGCCATGAAGTTATTGATAAATATCACAGCACAACAATGTCAGTCTCAGAGCCAGCAAACATTGAACTTCTAATGTTGAGGAGATTCTTTGTTGTGCTGTAACATGCCTCAGTTGCTACTTTTAAAAAAAAGCCTGAGGGCATCCACAGAAGATTTGAAAAGAATGTTACTGAGCAGCTACTGCTTGAGCTTTTGAAGGGAAAAGAAATTCCCCAAAACAAATCATTATGACACACTTACCTTGACATGTTTGCCCATCTTCCAGCAGAACGAATCCAGGTTTGCAGTGGCACTGAGTTCTAATCTGCGTCTGATTGGAGCTCTGGTTGTAAGTATGGGATTGAAAGCATAGCTGGGAACAGCCTCCATTGTTAACTGAACATGAAGTCAACTCTAAAGCTGAAAATGGGACACAATTATCAATTAAACTGTAATATGACATAAAGCTGCCTGATAGAAACACAGACTGGAAGAATATGTGGCTTGAACTGGAACAATCAGCTTTTCAGACAATACATTTATTTCTTCGTAGGATTCCGATTCTTTTCAGACGTTTAGATCACTGTAAAAGACGCTGATGAAGCCAGACAAAGCCAACTCCTCTAACTGCTTTATAAAATGTCCTGTTCTTCCTTAACTTATGTTGCATTACATGACATGTTATAGTAAGAGTACCAGGTAATTCCTTTCTTTTTGCTCAAAGATGCTGCACAAGGACAGTTGGTGTATTCATTAAAAATTAGGGTGTTTAGCAAACACTGACACAACAAATATACTGTGTGAAAGCGAGATGATTCAATGTGATCTCTCTCTGCCTGGTCAGTGATGGGTAACATCTAAACTACACAGCTTTGTCTTGGTTGCTTGGAGTCTTGACTTAAGTAGTGCAAAAAGTATCAGTTAATATGGTATTTTCCCACAACCAACCATTTTAAAAAGCATCAGTGTGAAGCAAAGAAGTTCTAAAGCAATGGACAAAATAAATTTCATATTGTAGATCTCCATTACTGCGATGGACTGGCGAGCTGTCCAGGGTGTACCCTGCCTTTCGCCTAAAGACTGCTGGGATAGGCTCCATCTTCCCTGCAACCCTTCATCGGACTAAGCGGTTTGAATGATGAATGAATGAATAGATCACCTTTATTCATTCATTTATTCAATATCTTAACCTCTTAATCCTATGAAGGGTCGCTGGAGATCTCCATTAATCACAGATTTTCACTTTACTCCAAATAACAAGATTAATTTAGGTGTTTGATATTATTATTATTATTATTATTAATAATAATAATAATAATAATAATAATAATAATAATAATAATAGCAATAACAATACGGTAATAATAATAATAACTGTATAAATTTAAAAAATAGTATTTGAACCAGAAAATTAGGATAAAATTTGAGCACAGGACAAATAATATACTGTTATACAATACGGCATAGTGTTTATTTGTATGTTTAATAAAGAAAATGAAATATAGTTACAGTTGTAGGTATTAAAAGGCATATAGATGTTGTATGAATAATAATTTTGATTATGTACAGGAACTGTTTAATCCAGGATGTTGCTTCATTAACATGTGAACAAAAACTTTTTCTTTTCTTTAACGTGTCACATCTCTATGAAGTGAACCATGCTTCCTTGACAGGATGGAGGCTCTGTGTTCCTGCGATTTGTCTAAACAAATCATCATGTTTGGGCATGTGTCCTGTCAGAGGTTTTTCTTTACAAGCTGAAGAGGACAAAAGTCAGAGCTGGAATGACTTTGGCTGCTTTTTGCTCCCTCCAAAAAGTGTGAAATTTCAAGACATGTCTAGACTCCTGAATTTTTGTTTTGTATGAGTTGATTTCATTCACATGAACACAAGACAAGAAAATAGAGCGCATAATGTGGATGGGTTACCACCTGCCACTGTAAATACCAAACAATACAATTATAATTTTATTCTAATAGGAAAATATCTTATAACTGGCATTCTTTAATTATTTTTTAAGAATCTAACAGTTACGTAACAAAGTAACCACCTACCTAGACAAACAGGTGTCGTTCCACTCCAGGTCCCACCTTGCTGGCAGTAACTGTGTGTATCTCCATGAGCCAGTGTGTAGCCAGGGTAACAAGCATACTCTATGTAACGTATAAACTCTCTGGGGCCAGGATTCTCTATATTATGAAAGTAGAAGGTCCCATGAGCAGGGACAGGTGGGTACGGGCAGAGAACTTGTCTGCTGAAGCTCAGAAGCTCAGTGAGGTTTTGATATTCAGCCCAAAGGGATCTTAAGTCAGCGGTGGTGGACGTGTTTGGAGGAAGAGTGATGCCATTTGGTGATTGTGTTAAACTAAAGTTGATGGTGCTGGGAATTGGTGACGATTTGGAGGTCATTAAATCTGATCTTTCTGTAGGTTTCAGTTGATCCACAGGCTGAGGAT
The DNA here is from genome assembly GCF_933228915.1 of Telmatherina bonti. Classification (NCBI taxonomy): domain Eukaryota; kingdom Metazoa; phylum Chordata; class Actinopteri; order Atheriniformes; family Telmatherinidae; genus Telmatherina; species Telmatherina bonti. The sequence continues at coordinate 32,207,557 of NC_136619.1, read as the reverse complement.
AAGACGGAAAAACAGACTGGAAGCCAGTTTCAACCTGTTTATCTTTTTTGTCAGCCATTTCAGCTTCAGGGGGAGTTAAAATTTCTTGAGATGCAGCAAGCTTTTGAAATCCAAACAAGGGCAAAGCAAAGTTTGTGTGGTGATGTTGTGAACTTTGCTTGACAGCGGTATTTGTTGAAGCGGTGACAGCTGGTGTATGAGCAGCTGAAAATGAAGGTGGTGAAGACGCCAAACTCTTTGTTCCTGACATAAATGACATGGTAGATGAGATGGTGGCAGATAAATGGTATTTAGGGCTTAACATTTGTTTAACTCTGTCCAACGTTCCTGTCTCCTCACGTGATCCTTTCACCTGTGAGCGATACCTTCCTGATCCCTGACTTGTGTGGACTCCACCACTGACTTTTGAACTGGAAGAATGAGTGTCCTTTTGCAGGGGAGTTTTTGAGTTAGTCCCATTACTTCTTTCCCTGCTGAAATTATTCACAGACACCATATCAAATTTGAGGTGTGCTTCTTTGGATGAAGTATCAAAGTGGTAGAATTGTTGACTTTTCAGAGCTGCAAAAGCCTGGAGGTTCTGGCGTGCGTTGGATTTGTTCACATTAATACCTAAAATGGATCTCATCATGTCTGACTCTAACAAGACAAGCAGATGAGAAAAAAAATTAAATAGAGTTAAAGAGAAATCATGTTCATTTGTTTTGAATCAACACATTTAAGAGAGCATGTGTGTATCATGTGTTGCTTTGACTTCTTAGTTTTTCCACACTCACCTTTACATACAGGTTTTGTGCCATTCCAAGTGTGGCCCTTGCAGTATAACATTGAGGGTCCATGTAAGTGAAAGCCACTATTACAGCTGAACTCAGCCCAGGAACCATCTTCATTCATTCTGCTTGTCCCGTGGCTGAGCGACCCTGGGTTGGAGCAGCCAGAACCTAACAGAGCGGAGAACAATACTAGAATTAATTACAAAATTTTCTCCCCTTTTTCTCCTTTTGTTCCCTTTTCCTCTCCACTCAGACTTTTCTCAAACACAATGAACCATTTAATTCCAAACACCACTGACATAACAAGAACAGAGACAATAATGTAAATTGTTTGTAGATTTCTTCAAACCCTCACCAACACAGACTGGGGGTTCCCTGGACCAGTGTCCAGAAACACAGCTGCTGGTTGTGAATCCATGGAGCTTGTATCCAGAATGACAGCGAAAAACCACCAGGAGTCCACCGTATCGGAAGAATGTCTGCCCATTGTCCAGGTGTCTAAACCCATTGCATCCCTTTTCTCCACATGCTGCAAAAATAATCACAACTAATACCTGAAAATGGAGCTCATCATTTCAAACAATTTGAAACTCAACTTAAAGAAATACCTGGAACATAGATGCAAACTAGGGTGACCAGTGCTGCCAGAAGTCCCTTCTGAGCTCCCATCCTAATGTGTGGTAAGGATGACAATGTGATCTGAAGAGCTGTGGTACTTCTTAATAGATTTTTAAAGGGAAAGGGGCTGGGAGGAGGAGTGACGGACATGGAGAGCAAAACTGGGAAGATTAGTGGGAGCTGAAAAACTGGTCTGGGACTGCTAAAGGCTACACATGGGAGGAAGGAGTACTATGGTGCATAAACTAAACATTCTGGCAGATGGAAACAAAGGTAGCAGCAAAGATGCTGTTTTTTTCCCTGTCTGTGGCTCTCAGATAAAAAGGATTGCCCTTTAAATTCCAGTTCAAAAATACTCCCCTCGTCTTGGTGTTTATCCAAAAACTAGTTTCTTTTGTAGCGTAATGCAACAACTTTGTGCTGCACGTGTGTAAATGCATATGTGTGACAGCTTCAGTAAAATCTGAACCTGTTATTTAGTCAGACTGACAAGTTGCCCAGGCCTGTTTAACTGCTCTGTTTGTAATTACATCAAGGATGCCAGAATGAGGGAGCATGCAAACACAGCAGAACACATCGAAGCACACTGATAATATGCAAAAATACAATAGTTAGGTTAAATAATAACATTTTATTTATTTATTTTTATTTCTTATTTTCTTATTTCTTTCTTTCTTTCTATTTATTTAACTCAAATTTAAACACTTTAGCACTGGAACGTTACCTTTTATTTCTTTCTATATGTAACTGTGCAAACCAGCATAATCCAATATACTGAACATTACATTATAACACATTCATGTAGCTCATTATTTTCATTTATGCTTTTCAGAGATATGTCTATAAAATTCTATATTTATGTGAAGTTGAATTTGCATTGATTTACAGCTAATTTTATTAACATATTTGGGACACTTTTTTTCCCCATCTACCTACAATAAGGTGGCAGGATATCAGACAACTGTACATAATAGCCTAAAAGCTGCTTATAAACATGATTTCATCAATACCACCCAAATACAAACAACAAAATTTTTAAGAATTAGAAAAAAAAAAATTAGTTAGATGTCAGACAAGTTGATTAAAAATGAATACTGAAAACACGGGTACTTTAGCTGTTGTATAAAAGCAAAACTTGCACAAATTAGTGTATAAGAAACAATATGAGTTCATATGTTGCCACGAAAGTACCTTTGCTGGTGTTCAATAATTTGCCATTTCATTAAAATATTCGGAGTGATTTTTTAAACCTAAATATCAAGGACTGTCTTATGCAAACATAACTTCAAATGTAAATTATTTTTATGGCATTTCCACCCAACAACTTTCAACACCAATAATAAATAAATGGAAAAAAAAAATTACAATTCAAATTCAGCAAGAATGTGTAGATATAGATATAATAAAAAAACAAAAGCAAACATGTTTTTACTTCCATTCAACTGTTTCTGATGTCCTTCAGCTGCAGTTTTGCTCATAAATACTTCTTTCTATTCATTTCCTCACTGAGTGACTGATCCTTGATGTCCAGTTTGTGCACCACTCTGAAAGCTTCCAGAAACTCAGTGAAGTCTATACTGCCATCCTTGTTGAAGTCAATACTGCGGGCCAGATCATCAATGGCTCGATCGTCAATGGCAACCCCCAGGTGAGCACTGAAAAGGCGCCAAGTGTGACGAAACTCCTCGATGGAGATGAGACCTTAACACAACAACACACAATATCCACATGCTTCAGGTGGTGGAAAATATTTGGAGGCATTTCGATATGTCCTGTAAAGATGTTTAATAACTTTTATTTACCGGAATGATCTTTGTCTATAATGTTGAAAATGATCTCTATGTCTGTTCTGTATCTGAAGAGAGTCTCAGCCAAGTTAGGAGAAACCTAGAGGGAGAGATAAAGTTGAAAACAACAGGATTTTATACAGATTTTACTGAGGTATTCTGGTGTTTTACATATTGTAATTTACTTCACATGAGAGGCATGAGATGTAAAAGATTTCACGACTGCTCCTGTGCAAAGGAAAGTAAGGGCATTTTACATAATCTAACTTGCTGCATTTAAACACTCTTCTTTGTTCATTCATGATTTAACAGAACAACTCCAATGACTGCAATCTTAACTCTTGGTGCAGCCAAACTTTCCCCTGTTTTTTCACCACTTTTCTTTAGACACAGTAAATGGACTTCCCTCCCTGTTTCTGACCTGAGGCAGAGAAACCCCTTGTCCCATATTCTCGAAGCAGGACTGATAGTCAACGCTGCCATCTGGTGTAAGATGGGCTAAGTGCGGGCGAAGAGTCCTCCATGGTAGGTCCAGTCTCAGCACAGATTCTAACACTTCAGCCCATTCACTTACTGACACACTGCCTGTAAAAAACAAAACAAAAACACATGCATTTAAATATAAAAAAACCCAAAACAAAACAAAAATAACTCAGACTGAAAACAGCACCAGTGTCATTCTGGTCATACTGCTGGAAGCCTGCCATTAGTTCAGAACGATGCGCAAACAGCTTTTCCTTTAAGGCTTGGAGGGCCGAGCCTTCAGCAGCTCGAACCCTGCAGACACAAAGTTAAACACAAGGCTTCTATTACCACCTTAAGTACCAGAATATTTCTATACTTATATTCCATGAAACACCTGTTGTACCTCTGTGTCAGGGTGAGTTTACGAGTTGTGCGGCTGACTTGGTACTGGTAGAAACGGGGAACAAGTTCTCTGCCCAGTTTGATGTAAGCTCCGCGATTGCTGCCTTCTTCATAATAGTTTGATGCTGAGAAGATGGTAATCACCTACAAGATTTACACATTTATTTCAGCAGGCTTGCCTGAGTTCAAACTTGGCAGAATTTCCTTGAATTCACTTCCTCTTTACCTGTCCACTGTGGCACAGCTCATATCCTTCCTGTTTGCACTCGTGAGAACGGATGAGCAGCTGCAGTCCATGTTGGACCAGCAATTTCTTGGTGACATCAGGGCCAAAGTAGCAGCCCCCGCCTCTGAAGGTATTAGGGCTGCAGCCTTCTTGGGTTTTAGGGTCACTCCACAATATATCTACAATCTGTCAGGAAGGAGAAGCAGATGGCGGTGCTGCATGATGCATCACATTAGAGGTGCTTAAAGCAGGAAACAAAAATCTGTTTTGCAAAGAATCCATATCTCAGGGTAAAGACCAGGAGTTGCATTACCAAGCACTTCTCTACAGCTGCCACATCTACCACACATCTTAAACATTTCATGCTTCCATTATTTTCCCAACAAAATATTTTGCTTTCAGACTGCAGATTTACTTGTGGCTGCGAGAATTTCTAAAAGAACAACAGGAGACGGAGCCTTCAGTTATTAGGCCCCTCTCTAATGGAACCAGAGAGTGATTTGAGTTTTGGAAACAGACACTCTCAGTACCTTTAAAAAGACAAAACTTTGCTTTTTGATTAAGCTTAGAGTTAGGCCTGGTTTGGATGTCCATTAGATATCTATTTAGTTATACTACTATAGGCTAAGGCTGCTGGGAGGGACATCTCATGATGCACCAAGCAAAAGGTGAAAGGGATGTTATTTATTTTTCTTTTAATTTTCACTGTCACTCGCCAACCCATAAATGCTCAGGATAGGAGACTGAATCTAAACGAAGACTCAAAGCAATCACTCGGCTTAGTTAAGCAATTACTTTTACAAACTGGCTTACCACTTAATGTGGTTCATATAATGGATTGCTTTTACTTTGATTTGTATTTGAGCATAATGAACTAGAGTATCTTAAAAAGTATCTTGAGATGACTTGTCATGAATTGGTGATACCATTAAAGCTAAATGTAATTTTATCAACCTGTTTCCAGTCTCTCTCGTGTTGTGGAGGCGAAGGGAGAGGGATGGAGGACAGAGAGTCCAGGAAAGGCACTTGCAGGACGTTGTAAGGCATGCTGGGAGAAGATGGACACGGGCGAGGCGAGAGGCAGGAGGGAGTTTGAGGAGAGCAAAGCGAAGAAGAGGATGATGATGATGAGGAGGAAGAAATGGAGGCTGTGCTGTCATGTCGGCTGTGCCTGCATCTCTTCTTTCTGCAGAGAAAAAAAAAGCAGAAAACAGTCTGTCACCTTAAACATGGCCTGCCTTTTCTCTTCTTTTTGATTCTCTTTCTGTCCCTCATCTGTCCTCTTCGGTCAGGTCCAGCGGTACAAACTTTGTAATACAAACAATTATGCAAAATAAATAGAAAAATGAAATTAAAATCCAGATTATCAAGGGGAGCATTATATCTATAATGCTTCCCTTGGCAAAGTAAATTTGCCCAGCAGAACACAGCATCCAGAAAATCCATTTTGCCTGCTTAAATGCTGGACAAGACAAAAAAAAAAAAAGTATAGTCTGCCTGAACACCGGCCTTGTTTGATATCAACAAGATATCTGTAAATCTGAGCTGATGTCAGACCTCTGGGGGTTGGGGGTTCTTTGGCTCTTGTAGCTATGACTGCTGTTGGGACGGGAGCTCTCCATTGATCTCATTCTTTTGGTCTGTCTGCAAGACTGACCAATGTCCAGCTGCTCCAAACTGCGTCTGGGAAACCTGAGGGCAGACTTTACCTGGAACACCAGAGGAGGGGAACACAATGAAGTATTTGTTCAGGGCTGTCATATAAAACTGACAAACACCGAACAAGAGTTATTAGCCTGTAATAAATAACCTGGATTCATGATTTCAGGTTAACAGATGGTAACTTAATTTGAACCAGTTACACTTGAGTAAAAGCTCAGAAAAACTGCTGCATAACACCTTGTCAGCACCAAATGTACAATCCTTAAAGCTCTTCCTCACCACTGTACGATGTGGTTGGATTGGCTGTATCACATTTGTACAATCTGCCTGCAGTATTACAGCCCAGAGTGTCAGCATGTTCCTGCATGGAAACAGGTTTTAAATCATAGGAGTTTTTCTCCTGGTTGAATTAAAGTTTGATAATCAGACAAGGAATATTATAGGTACTCCCACTCCTCTAACTTCAAATCACTGTCCACAGATTAAAGATTTTTATTTGCTATAAATAATAATACTGTGAGATTTTCTAGTAAGGTTTCTATCCAGTTGCAGATGCTCTAAGTCACATCACGTTTTTTAAAATATTTTTACAACTGTTTTTCAAACAGAGGTCCAACATTTATCTGCAATATGCTAAGATACACCTTTTATGAGGAAAGAGATTATAAATTTTCTAAACTAGATCAAACAAGCTAGTGATCACTGCTGCAGCAGGCAAATGCTTTGTGTTCTTTGTTAGTTTTAAAAGGACAAAGATATTAACAAGGTACTAATGAAGTATTTTTAAACATATTCTGGAGAAGAATATAGCTAAAACAAAAGACACAGAAGCTCATGAATGTAACAAATCAAAATCATGTTTGCCATTAAAATCTCTGCCATTTTAAGTTTTTCTTAAAAGCCATCTCAGTTAGAAAAGCCCTGATGGAAGAAAAATGCTGGCTACTCACGGACACTGACCTTGTGCCTCTCTATGGAGCTAAGAAAGTCCAGGTCGGTCTGGTCTGAAATTCCTCCATGAACGATAAGGATCTTCCCATCAATGACTGTTGCAACTGGCAGAAGGCTAAAAACATCCTGAAACAGCTGGAGGATCTCACAACCATGAGTCTGCACACAAGAAAAAAAGAATATTCTTCATAAAAATGAGAGTCTCAAACGTGCAGAATGAGTTCTGTACATAATTAAAGCTTAGAGACAGCTTGCATCTTGACTAAATTGTACCTTGTACTTCTGCATGACTTCTTTTGTGAACCCGTATCTGGAAAGAAAATTTAAAAAAAAAAATCATGTTAATGCTAAGAAATACATTTTTATGTATGATTCTATTCCCCAACACTGACCTGAGGTTCATGATGTGGTCTTCGTGGTTTCCACGGTTCAGGTGCATGTAGTCGGGGTACAACTGTAGGTAGGCGAACAAAAGAATGACCACTTCCACAGATTTTTTACCACGATCCACAAAGTCCCCATTGAAAATATACGGCGTCTCAGCAGATGGAAGTCCATTCTGGGCAACACAGACAGAAAATCCAATCTTCAGCATTGTTAATGAAGCTTTGAATCTCAGGAACATTTGCTTGTTTTTATTTTTTGTTGGTCTACATTCACCAACCACTTTATTAAGCACACCCTGCCAAGTAGAAGGTTACACTTCCTTTGACTCCAGAACTGTAGATTCAACAAGGTGTTGGAAACAATCATCAGAAATTTCGTTTATATTGACATGATAGAATCACACAATTGTTGCAGATTGTCCTGCGGCAACATATTCCAAAGGTGCATTATTTATTTGAGATTTTGTGACTGTGGAGTTCAACAAAGTACAGTGAACTCATTGTCATGTTAAAAAATCTAGTTTGGGATCATTTTAGCTTCACGACATGGTTCATTTCCCTGTTGGAAGTAGCCATCAGAATACAGTACGCAGTGGTCATAAAGGTATGGATATAGTCTAACTGATAGGATTAGTTTTACAAACGAACCATATTATTTTTAATGATTGTGGAGTTTGTCTGTGATGTCAATCCCGTGCGAATCAGTCATGTGAGTTATTTGTGAAATAATAATTTATTGTTAAATTACCCACTATACTTAGCTAAACTCTATGATATTACGACTCCAATATGAAAAGACACCTGGACCCGTCTTATTTCCATGTTTGTGAGGAACGGAGGCTGCACTGGAGTGTTTTGACAACTCTTGAGATAATGGACCAGCATGACCCTATTGACTCATAAAATACGGAGGCAAAAAGAAAATGCTGATAAGGACCAACATAGGGTGCAAATGGTGAATCATATCATGCATTGCAATGTGCAACAAAAATATGTTACTTTTTGTCGCCTACTGGGCAAGACCTCCTTTTTGTGCCACCCACTTAAATCGATAGATGAAAAATCAAAATACAATCCATATAATTATTAAACCAATTTGGCTGGTTTCAAGGTGGTTTTGATTACGCAAAATGTTAAAAAACAAACAACAGTTTACACAACGTTGTTTTCTATGGAATCCTATGGCATAACGAAAGCAACTGCTTGGGTTCACTGACAGGTTTCCCCACCGGCAGTGGAGAGATCCCGGAGAGCTGAAAACTTCAGAACGTCTCTGCTGTGTTTGGATTCTCCAGTTCACTCAATCATGCAATAATCGCTGCACTCATGGGCATTTAAAGTGAAAATAAACAGGCAAATACACATCTGACTGATACGTGTGTCATGTGCTGGCTCATTCTATAGATGTCTGTCAGTTTTGGTTATTTCTCAGACTTCAGTTATCTCGTGTGAGTGCGCCACAGAAGAAAAAGACATGGGGGGGGTGTCATTTATTTATCACATGTGGTGCCTCGGTAAAACCAATCCCATCAGAATAGGCCAATGGTCAGCAACAATGCTCAGGTGAGCTGCTACTGCTGTAGTCCATCTGTTTCAAGGTTTGGCATGCCGTGTCTTAAGATGATATTCTGCATACCTTGCTTATAATGCATTGTTATTTGAACAATCGTCCAAATCACTGCACACCTTATCGCATTCAGCTGTTTGCATGTGATTGACTGAATATTTGTGTTGAGAAGCAACACAAATGGTGTGCCAAAGAAAATCCTCAGTGAGTGTATTTAAAAGAAGATGTATCTTGTTAAAAAATGATTTTTCTATATGAGCAAGATTATAGACATACCTTGTAAAATATAAGTAATAAATCATCAAGCCGGCCATGCAGATCACCTGTAGTGAAAAAAAAAGAAAAAAGACTATCAAAATTCATCATAATGGATCTGATTTACAAACGAGGTCTGAAATTCCTTAATTATATGCAAACAGCACATAAAATGACACCACTGAGACACGAACAATATGTGTTTGTTTCTGTAACAAGGATTCTTGAGCTTAATGAGATGCAAGTCTGTATGAAGAGGCAGCTGCGGAAGAGAAGTCAAGTGCCTGCTCAGCGTGGAAACAATGACCTCCTTTCTTGGAACAGTGCCATTAAGATGCAGCTAACTGTGCTTAAAACAAATTTGAAGACATCTATGATAATTTGACCAGCAGGTCAGGTAAAATGGTCCTACATTTATTCAGCAGAGCACTGCACTGAGCAATAGAGTGGGAACACATTCAACATCATGCCAACATTATTATGATGAAATATGTTCATGTTTGCCTTCCTGTACTGCAAAATGATCTTGAACCAAAACTAGTAAAAGCAAGGTTGAGGCTACTCACCACATATAGTGATCTCTTTGGTGTAGGACGTTGACAAATTGATGATGTTTGGCATCTGTTTGAGGAGCTTTTTGGTCTCGTAGAGCAACTGCAGAACATATCTGGCATGCAGAGTCTGTGTAGAAGGAAATTTCTCAAATGTCCAAATGAACAAACAAATAAAAAGAACAACGATTAAAAGCTTTACAACTATTACCTGTTGCTCCTTAAATGCACTGAGGAGAGCGTTTGTATCAGAGACAGAGAGAGGAAATGATATTCGAGGCCCAGTGTAAGACTCCGGTACAGAGATCATATTGTAGCAGGTCTCTTTGTCTAACCAGGGGTCGACCACTGGGTCCAGCAGCTGGGAGATCAAGTCTGGATTTAGAGGGAGTGAATCAGTTAATAAACTTTATAACTTCGGTTCACTACTTTATGTTAATTTCATTACAAGTAAAGTCTGGAGTCTATACCAGCTTCACAACATCTTCTCTGCATTTGAAGCATTATTTTAAGAATCCACCACTAACAAGACAACAAGAAAAAAAAGAGGCAGAAATAAACTGGATTTAAGAAAGGAAATAAGAGAATATTATACTTTTTGACCTTTGGCCACACAGGCATGTCAGTGACTAGAGCACAGGTGTCGAACTCCTGTCCTCAAGGGCCGGTATCCTGAAGGTTTTTGTTGTCTCCATGCTCCAACACACCTGACCAAAACTTAAAAACAGGTTGACAAGAAGCTGCTGGATGCATTTGATTTGAATTAGCTGTGTTGGTAGAGGGAAACAACCAAAACCTGCCGGATACCGGCCCTGGACTGGAGTTTGACACCACTGGACTAGAGGTACGTTGTGCCTATGGTCAAATGTGCTCATCACTTTAGATATATATGAAATCATTTGCCCCTGCCCTACAACTTCTAATTCATATTCTGTATTGCTTCATTTTAATCTATTAAATTATTATTAATTTCTTTCAATTCAAACCTTTAGGGCAAAGTCAGTCATTAGCTGTAAATAACAGCTATTAAATGTTTTGGTGGTTTCAATGTCACGTTTCTAATTACTTCAAATGCTAGGAAACAATAGTTTTAGTGTATAGTTTAAATTTCCATAAACCGCAGGTGTCTGAATAGAATTTAAACAAATTTTTGTGTTTAAATTTAATAAAATGAAACTTAGTCCTAAACCAAAACATATTTTTGTACAGCTTGCAATCTGTAGATTCTTACAACAAATTGCTTGTCACAGCATCACATCCTGCTCTAAATGACAGAAGAGCACTCAAATATGCTAATAAAACTGGACAGCCTCTAATTTATGCAAGGCAGGAACAGACATCTACCTACAAGCCCATTTCTTCTTTGTTAAATCCATTTCCCTTTGTGTGTATCTAATGGCCTTTGTTCTGCCACACACACGCACGCACACACACACACACACACAAACACTCTCGGACAGATGCCAGGATCTGCCGTCTGCAGTACAGACCAAAGACAGTGTGGCCAATCTGCATGTTGACTCGATGTAAAACCCATGAAGAGGATGTCCAGCACAGTATTAAGGCTGATATACAGATTAATCAGCAAGGAATTGTGCTTTGTAGCTGAATGTGTGGGTCAATGCACACTCATGCCACAGCTGTTTTAGTGCTACACACCAACACATTGGTCTCTGCATTCCCAGTAGTTGCTAAGCAACAGGGTATGTGCAAAGGGGTTTCTTTTCTAGACCAAAATGCAGTTTTATGGCAAAGCTGGTGCAAATGTGTTGTAAATAAACAGATCAATATACACTCCCACTTATAAGAAGAAAGAAGAAAACAACAAATAATCACATAAGTAATGACTGGTGAACTCTTATGTCATTTCTCAATGCTATTAATCACAGTGAGCACAACTGCATCAAATTACAGTAAAATGTTTAAGAGAAAATCCTCCACACATAAAGGGTGAGTTTATAGTTTTTAAATTCTGTGATATAGTAAATTGTAGTATTCTTCAGGTATTGTATAAACCAAACAGGAACACGTTGCCAGTAAACATTCGAGAAAGATATGAAAATAGATAAAGTCGTTATAATTTGAAAGGAACTGACATATTTAAAAAACCCAGGTTCAGAACAAAAATAATGGAACGGACTGTTATCGTGAAAGGAATGAATTTATGGAATGAGCTTCAAAAAGAAGTTAAAGAATTAGGAACAATCAACATGTTTAAGAAAAGCATAAAAAGAACAATATTAAAGACTTATGAAGAGTTAGAGGCATAATGTGAATTACTTTGAGTAATTACGATGGTGTTACATTTTGAATATCTGTAAATGCTTTCAAAACTATTAAAAGAAAGGAATGTAATGGGTATTTAATGCAAATTTTGGAACAACTGGATGGTGTGTGTGAATATTGTTAAATGGATGATCATGAAATTAAGGGGTAGATGTCATAAGATTGCTCTTCTTTCTGCTCCTTTTCATTCAAGCCATATTTAATTGGCAGTCTTATTTTGTATTGATTTTTATCTTGTTTTGAATGAAATAAATAAAAATGAAATTAAATGAAAATGAAATGAAAGTTTGCTTAAAACAGAACATCCACATTTAACCATGGTTATACGTTTTTCTTCTTCCTTCTTTTATGCAAAAAAAAAAGGAAAAAAATAGTAAAAAAAAAAAGAAGAAAAAGTTCCATTTGCATAATAAAGGATGAAGTTGAGTTAAATTTCTACTTTATATTATAGTATTAAGTAGAGTACTATAGCTCCTGACCTGGCCCGTTTCCATTAAGCTGAGTGAAGTTGTCCAGCATGAAACTGAAGAAACTGGAGAGCTAAAGAAAGGAAGGGAAAACACACACATGTGACCTTAATGATGAATCTAAAAATGAGAAAAAAATGTGTTTTAGAGAAGCAAGAAATTCCTGCTGTGAGAGGCACCTGTAGCTGGTCCTGCTCTCCGGCATATTCAATGGACTGAAAGATGTTCCAGGTGTACCTGCGCCTCATCTCAAGACGGGCCATGTAGCGCCGGTACCATCGCTGGATCAAAACAGCTGCTTTTATAGCTGCAAAAAAAAGTGGTTATATTGACCTGATATATTATTTTTGATCGATATTTAGATATAAAAATTCATGTACACAAGCAGTTAAAGGTTTGGATACAATTTCCCATGAAATATAATGGGAAACTTTTGACTGGTAGTGTAAATCTGGTTTAAACACCCAAACTCCTATTTATGGGTGGTTTTCTGCAACAGTGACAACTATATATTTAGTTTCCTTAACAAGTCACATTGATGTATATTTAATATATTGTAGCTTTTATAATTACATAAAAATGCACACAAGACATACATGCACATCCCACGTATGTCACTGAGTGATTTATAAAGATAAGCAGGGTCTTACTCAGAGCTGGGCAGGATGTTTTAACTGCTTCATCTGTGAGAAAAAAAAAACACTACAAGTCAGCAGAAGACCCTGGTAATTGAATAAAATTACGTGCAAGGACACACACAGACGGTCACATACAAAGAGAGGGAGATAACAAGACACAAGGGAGGTCATGGGCAACAGTGGGACTGGAAAAAACTAAGCAAATTAAAGCAGCTTTTGGGAGTAACTGCACTCATTAAAGAGTACAGAAAAGACAAGCTGCAACGGAAAAAAAGGGCCATCTGTCAAACATCTGTGTGTGTGTGTGCAACAAGTCAGAGGGAAAAATAACCACAGTGTGACAGTAATGAGTAAAACACTAAACCATAACATAGTGGCATGATTATTGAGGCGTGTTTCTTAATGACTCATAGAGATCAACAAGATAGAAAATAATAAAAATGTTTGCTAAAGAAAGAATTTGTCAAATAATTATCAGACTTGATGCAAAAGAATAAAGATGCAGAAGAAAAGGTGGCATCTGTAGTTTTTTTTAAAAAAAATAATGTGGATGCAAGTAGCAATCTAATTTTTCTAGGTCAACTCACATCTTATCAGCTAGTAGTTGCTTAGGACAAATTTAGGAAAGACGACCATTGAATAATACTTTTCAGATTCCTTGAAATCAACTGAAACCAGTAAAAATTTAAGCAGGTATCTCCACATGAATTAAAAACTAAATCTGAAGGGCATAAACATTATAAAGTTGCCTTTCTGCCTAGATTCTGCATTTTCTTCCTGTCTATGTGTGTGTTCTATCCGAGTACTTCCTCCCACCATCTAAAGACATGCGTGTTAGGGACACTTCAGAGCTATCAGTTAACCTAAGAGTGGGGGTGAGCATGAATTTGTCTCTCTGTGCTGCCTCTGTGATGGACTGATGACCTGTCCAGGGTGTACCCTGCCTCTCACATGCTAGTTGCTGGGATAGGCTGCCGCTTCCACACAACTATGTACTGGACTAAACAGTATAGAGAATGAATGAATGAATGAATGAATGAATGAATGAACGAACGAATATTATGTGTGGCACTAAATAAGTGACAGCATTTTTGCTCCTACTTTCACCTATGACAGTCACAATGTTAAATATATCTGACACTGATAATGCCTGATGTTTCTGTAATTTCTTTGCAGTTGTGTGATGATGTGAGTATTGTTTAATAAAAAAATGTAAAATAAGAACAACTCATTAAGCGGCTGTGCGAAACCCACAACAGTTTTTAAGTTTCATTACTCTTTGTGTTTTTGATAAATAAAAGTTAAATAAAAAATACTGATAAGTCTTATTTTCGGGAAGCTGAACATAATTTTATGGACAAAGGGAACTTTTCTTTTTATTTCCTAGTTAGTTTTTAAAAAAAACAAAACAAAAAACAGATTTTTGCAGGAGCAACACATCTCAATGTACAACTATGTAGATAATGGATGATTGCCCTACTATATATATATATATATATATATATATATATATATATATATATATATATATATATATATATAAACCGAACATATTTACCTGTTTTCAGTCTTTTTACATGTGTTTCTGTGGCAACAGAGGTGCCACATCCCATGGTGGCTCAAGGAAAGATTCAAGGGTCACATTGGTCACTTCAGAGGATGAGGTGGGTCACATCTGAAGGGTTGCGTTTGACTGCTGGAACAAAACCTGAGAATATCCGAGGTGTCAAAGTTCTTCAAATTCTAGAAACACTCTTATCTGTGCAGAACAATGCGACCTCTTTCAGCTGGAAAACGTCACGAAGCAAGCGCAACACTTGTACATGGCTGCCAACGTGATTAATACTTTCAACCCTTTGTAGAGACGCATGGTACAACTGAAACAAGTTGTGTGTCACCTCGCCGTGGATTCCAGCATCACACAACCTGCTTGCTGCGCAATCGGTGCAAACCAAGTTTAACGATTCCTACCTGGAGCTTTTTATCCGCGCGATCCACACACACTTCATTTGATGCAGGGAGACATCTAAACAAGGTTTAATGCTCTCAAGTGCATTTATCAGAAACATTAAATTCTGAGCTGTGAGTGAAAATTCCCAGACAAGCTGTGGAGACAGGAAGAGTTGCAGCTGAGAAACAGGAGGCGGGGGCATCATCAGGTGGATGGAAACGTCCACAGAAAATCTGTGCGGGGAGGGGGGGTCGCTGTTCCACCACCCGCAGTCATCATCCCGGAAAATAATCTTCATTTGAAGCACAAGTAAACAAAACACGCTTTGTCTCTTCAGTTTGTACAGAATGTGCTCCAAATCTTATTCTTCCTCATACAAAGATCGTCAGTAACAGTTTGGGTGAATGAAGATAGTTGTTATGAACGCCACTTGCCATAATTAACGATTAAAGAAAAGATTTCAGATGTAGCTATTTGCGCTTCAGCTGCTCTATACATATCGATTTGGATGCTAAGTTTTAAACCTTTTTTAATGACACCCAACTCTACTTTAAAGTCAGCTATTTGAATGTTAGACTGGTTGAAATCCCTTGATATTAGATTACAAGTCAGATGTGCAATTTTTTCTGTTAATTTGTTAAACTACTGGACCAGATCCAAATCTTTGTGAATCATTACTCAAATAAAACTCTCCTTTTAGACTAAATATTGCAGAGATAAAATTATACTGCAGTCCAGTGTTTAAAGGACCGCTGTCTAGTAGGAGTGTTCCCTGCTTAGCCTGAATAAAATTAAATGGATATTCTCAGCAACTTGACTCCTTTAAATAGCATCCATGGCCTGTGACTTCAAGTGGGGGCCAAATTGAAAGTGACATGCCAGTTTCATTAAGAAAAACTTCATTTAACAGAAGTTGTGACAATTGTACAAGACAGAAAAGCACCCAATAACTTTAAATACCCCTAAGTTTTAATCCCCAACATGAAAGCTAATCTTTATCAAACTGTTCTCAGAGAAGGACTATCGCCAGGCACATAATCCTGTACTATTTTAGCTAGAAGTTAATACCAGCACCAAAATTTGAAAGGCAACCAGAGCATGTACCATCCAAACATTTCCCTTCCTGCTCCCAAGCTTTGCATCTTTCACTGATCAGCTCCTTGTCAAGATGGAGCACTGAACTTTCTCACCAAAAACGATAATTAAAATTTTAAAAATCAACTTTTATTTATACAATAAAAACATATCAAATTTCTTGATTTGATTCTTCATGCAGCAGCTCCTGAAGAAATCCTCTTTTGTACAAGTGTGACTGCAGCATTGATCTCATGCAGAGTGATGATTTTTAGTCTGTTGGTCTTTGACAGCCGAGTTGCTTCTGAGCTCACCAGTCTAAGAACGACTGGCCTGGGCAAGCCGAGCTGCTGCCTCAACAGAAAGTCTGAACTCCTCATCCCAGCTGAGCCAACCTGTATTGGAGATGAATTGGGAGGTAAAAAAAAAAAAAAAGATTCAGGTAATACAGTTACCTTCTAGTGGCAGGTTTGTAGGAACCAAATATCAAACCTCTTTATGAGCTCTGTAGATAACTTTAGAATGACCTTGAAGCCTCTTTCTGGTCTGTAGAGGAAATCTGTGCGCTGCTGGAATACATGCCTTCATTTTCTTTCCCAAAGTGTTCAAGATCAGATTTCAATGAAGCATGCTACAGTCGTTTATTTTTCCAAAAGTCTCAACAGACCTGTAGTAAGAAAAACAGGACATGAAGTGAGTGTGAGTAGACAAAAAGGAAGTTTTAATGAAGCAAACTGCAAACAGCTTTGCTTAATTAGGCTTAATTACTTTCACCCTCCTTACTGTAAAGCCCTCAGTGGGGGTTAAGGACTATCTTAACTGGAAAAGTCAAGCTGAACTTGTTGAGTTTAAGCGGAGTGATAGATGACATTTAGCTGCTTGTGATCAGTGCTTATTATTGTTATTCACAAAGAAAAATCAGAGGTTGGAGACCTTACCACTGAAAATCTAAAAAGAGTTTCAAGAAAAACATCATTTGAAAGAGAAAAATATTAATTGGATAAAGCTACATTTTCTCTTTTTTTAATCAACAGTCATTTATTGTAATTGATTTAAAAAAAAAAAAAAAAGCTATTAGCATGATTTGGTCCAGATGTCACATCAGGACTTTTTTTTAAATTATATTTCCCATTAAATATTTCACCATGATCTTATTTAAAAAAAACATGCATTCATAATTATGCTCCAGTTTAAATAATTGAAGTCTCATATATAATATATTTATCAGTGGAACCACCAGATTATTGCTTTGAATTCTAACTAACATCTTGTCACTAATATGTTCTTTTGCTTGAAGAATTTTCAGAGAAGAATTTAGCCTGAATCACATATGCTCATATTGTTGTATTAGTTCTTTTAGTGAAGTATAAAATAAAGGCAAATACTCCTGATTTAACACTCTTGCCCTACAGAAAGCACGTCTCCTGTCTGAATCAGCAAACATCTTTCTGTATGAAGTTTGCATGTTGTCCCTGTCAATGTGCAGCTTTTTATGAAGTTATCTCTCACACTTGACCTTGCCGTGGTTAAAGCATCTTCTCTACATTTGTGAGTGAATGGAAACTATAGCAGGGACACTTAACTCTCATTAAGAGTTTGACTGACTAAATATTAATGGCTAAACAGCAAACCTTTGCAGAGCTTGTCAGAGATCCATTTAATTTGAATCAGGTGTGTTGCAGCAGGAATACAAGTAATACACAGGATGATAATAATAAGTAGTAGACAGGATGATGGACCTTGAGGACCAGGGATCAGTCTTCTAGAGCAAAAAACTACATTCTACATAACTCTTCTAACAAAGTCATAACTCATTACTTTTTTTTGGGTTTTTTTCCCCCCATTTTTGTATGTTTAAAATGTTTGACCTGAAATCCAGGCAATTTTGAATCCTATCAAACCAATATTATTTCTATTGCCATCTACACAACCCTTTCTAAATAAATGTTGTAAATAAAATATTGTTTTCCGTTTCTCTATATTTGCCGACATTTGTGACCAAGAAGTTTTCTGAATGGTAAATCAACTCAATAATCTGTAATTGATGCATTTTCTAATCCATTTTCGATACTACTTCTTCCAACTCAGGGTCAGAGGGGAGCCTGAGCCAATCCCAGCAGTCACTAAGCGAGAGGCAATGTACATCCTGGACAGGTCGTTGATCCATTGCAAGGCCAACACAGAGAGACTAACTACTCTCACTCACACACACTCCTAGGGAGAATTTAGAGTGATCGTTTAGGTAACGTGCATGTCTTTGGACAGTGGGAGGTTAACCCCCCCCCCCCCCCCCCCCCCCCCCCCCCCCACACACACACACACACACACCTCACCCCCTTAGTGATGGAGGGGACATCAACAATGTGATGTATATTAAAAATTACTTTTGGTCTTTGGCTTGTCTTTGTTACGTAACAGTTGCCAGATCCTTTTGATTCAATTTAAATTTTTGTTGTCTTATATATAAAAAGGGTTAGTGTTGTGACTTTCTGTCTTTCTTCCTTTAATTTTACATTGGGAACAAACTGTTCAAGCAAATGGAACTGCAGCTGCTACAGGCTGGGAGAGCCTTACTTTTATCCAAAAAAGCAAGCCTCGTCATATGGATTACAAGACCCAGCATAAGTACCACCATCCTTCAGCCTCTCTCTCTCTCTCTGTGTCACACACACACACACACACACACACACACACACACACACACACACACACACACACACACACACACACACACACACACACACACACACACAATCAACTCAGATTTGTCCTTTGAGTCTGCTGCTTTTTCTTTTTCCAGTCGAATTTTTGGCATCACTCTTGTGTCCATGCAGTGATTTCCAGTGATTTTGATGTTGTTGATGATGGTGATAGTTATGTTTGAGCAGCTGTAGGAGGGGCTTTGTCAGATAAGGATGGTATTAGGTAAAGCCATTAGTGTCCTGTGGATTATTGTAATCCAGCCTCTCTATCATTGCTGGCTTGGTTGCTCACTCCTCAGTGAGTCCCGTCTGGTTTGGAGCGAGTTGGAAGATGGCTCTAAGCATGCAGCGTTTCCTGCTGGCTCTGTTTCTTCTTGGAGCTGACGGTATGATTTTAGTCCTTACAACCTGGTCTTTACTCAGCTGTTGAGTTGTAAATGGAAATGACAGGTTTAGAAAGGGTAAGGTCAGGAATCTTGATGAATATTCAGTCTGAGGAAACCTTCCAAAACCCACATCAGAAAGGATGAACTATAGATTCCTATTGAGATTTCTGTCTATAACATTAATTCTGTGTTTCTGAATTATGTTTGTTTTCCTTTTCTAAATGTGGCTAAACAGACAGATTGATGCACAGACTGTATTGCCAGAATGGCTGACTTTTCTGTCTTAACAGCCTCTTTTTTTTCTCCTTCCTTCTGTGCCTCATCGGATGGATTTTTTCCTCCTGTCCATCTGGCTGGACAGTGTTCACCAGCATTCATGCACAAGAGGTATGAAGGAATGCCAGGAACACACCAAAGTCCTATATATCAGATTAGATTAGATATATGTTTTCAACATGCAGCAAAAACATTTAACGTGGTGTTTAAAAAATGTCACTGTAAGTGATTTTCCACCGACAAGGACATTTCTCTAAAACAAAAGCTGAACATCTTAAACAGAACAAGAATAAGATTTTTACATTTTTTAGCCAGCTATGTTTTTGAAATTATGGTAACACATTTCTGTTCATAATGTTTTGAATAGCAAATGGTAAATATTTTTCTTTGTCAATATGAGACTGATGGACCTGAAACCTGGACTGGCAATTCTTGCAAATGTAATTGCGACAGAGGTGAATCCCCGACAGCATTTTCTACCATTGGGTCTGGCTCCATGGTGAAAGGAGTGGATTGCATGCCTGGTAAGGGCCTCATTGCATACAGCCTTTTTTTTTTTTTTTTTTTTTTAACATTATTTATTTGCTTAAATTACATTTAATACATTACATTAATCTACATCATTATGTCATTCACAGTGAATATTTTGTTTCCTCAAGTGCCAAAAACATAATAGTATACTTCAGAAACACCTTGTGCTCACATTTTATTTATAATAGTCCACAATAGTAAATTTAAGATTCAGACAATATAAACATGCCATCTAACTGATAGTGGACAAAGGCAACAGTATTTCAACAGCTTTCCTGTTTGACCTGCTGGAGACTGATAACAGCCCAGAAAGTTTACACCAGATAAATCTGTTCATCTGCTTATTATGAGAATCGCAATGTATGTTTTTGACCTCCCTTTTAGGTAAACGACAAGGCTGTGGTTGTGTAAGTGACTGTTGATTTGTCTGTCTGTCTGTTTGCAAAACCACTCAAAAAGTGATGCTGCATTTTGATTAAATTTTCAGGAAATCTCTGAATTGGAATAAGGAACAAGTGAATAGATTTAGGTGGTGATCTCGATCGTCACCTGGATACAGGAATCTTTTAAAGAACTCTTGATGAGAATAATTTTGCCATTAGAGCTTTTAACAGAAAAACAGCCACTATCGGCTTGGTGGAGCTCTCAGGTCTCTGTCTGAGTGCTTCTAGTTAAGCATGAAATGGCGTTGAAAATCTTCCCATATGACAGTCTGAAACATCCAGTTGGGGAAGTATTTTAATTGACCTTTAATTAACCTTGAATTCCTAAAATTCCACCAATTCATCTGAGATCTGCAGTGCAGGTGGGTGGGGTGTCTAAATGCACAAATTTGATCACAATCCCTACATGATCATGGTTGGGCACGAATGCATAAGACCTCAGATTTGACTCCACAGGGTGGTCATGCTCCAGTGGACATCCTCTGAGAGGTGACACAGATGGAGCCATTAAAAGACACAGAATCTGACTCAGTCAAGGTTGCAGAGTCCTCTACTAATTTTACTGTCGTTAAAGGTGGAGTATGTAAGATTTTCAATATTTTCAAAATAAGTTAACTAATAAAATAACTACTATCATAATTAGAAAGTTTTTTTGAACATGTAGGTTCCAGTCTATGCATATTTGATGCGTTATTAAATTACAAGTTTAATTAATGACAAAAAGCACATTTTTTTACTGGTAGGCAAACATTTAAGAAGGGTCTTTGTCATTAATTAGACTTGTAATTTAATAACACATCAAATATGGACAAACTGGAACCTACATGTTTAAAAAAACTATCTAATTATGATTGTAGATATTTTTTAAATTTTTTTTTAAAAAAAATATTGAAAATCTTACATACTCCAACTTTAACAGGAATTATGCTCTTCATTTGAATCTTCATTTGAACAAGTGAGTTTGTGCCAGGAAAATGCAACAGGGATTTTTAAACGTACACAGATCCAAAACCCCCAGAGATTATGTTTCACAGTGGCAACCTTCACATAGATCTGGATTAAAACCACAACTCATGGTTGAAAATTAAGTGTCCATTCTTTACTTTTCAAAGAGAGAATTAAAAAATATTACGGTGTAAACAAAACCTCATCATCATCATCATCAATATCCACTACTTGCAAAGAGCTTCTCTTCATATCATACTGCATTAATCAGCAAATGAAAATCTCACTTGTTTGGACAACCATGACAGGTTTAACTTTATGGCAAATCTGTGGAATCATCAATTCCTAAATCTTGCAATTGAACAAGTATGAAAACTAACAAATTGCAGCCTCAAAATACCTGAGATCCAAGGATCAGATCTGAATAATATCATACGTGAGGAGGAAAAGAAGATTTGATGTAAAAGTGAAATAAATGTGTCAACTGAGTGGCAAATTGCATGGCAAGCAGCAATAGATAGGAGAAAGAAGTCCTGCAAATCATCATTATCTTAGTGCACGATGCAAAGATTATGGGGCTCCTAATAGACTCTGTCGATCATATAATTACAGAAACCAGTGATTACCACTACATGGACACAGTGAAGGTGAACAATAAGTGAAAAAAACGCCTCCTGTGCTGCATTAGACTTGTTGCTGAAATACATTGTGTCTAATCTTTTGGTTTATATTATTTCAGCCAACTGAAATTTTGTATCTTGGTTAGGAAATACATAGGGGAAGGTTGTAGATGCATTTGCATGGCTGTTATGTAAGCACTTATCCCACTGACTCACGCAGAGGCTTGAGCTGTAAGCGTTGTTACACTGGGATTAGGCAGGATGTGACCCTTTGCTAGAAAGCCTTAAGACAGTAGTAAACAAAAGAGCAGCCAGCTACATCCACTACAACTTTATTGGTCAATAGTTTTATTTGACTGATTTCTGACTTCCTCTATCATTCATATATCTATAGTTTATTTAGTAAGGGGTAGCAAAAAACATGTGAGCAAAACATGGAATGATGGAGAGCAGAAGAGGGCCATCTGTCTGCTTGCTGCCCTAATGGAAATCACTGATCTCTTACTATTAAGAATTAAACTGCAGGCTTTTAGGATTGGATGTGGGTCACACAGGGAGTGATCACAGTGGGGATCCTGGGAACCAGAGCGCCCAAGGATGGGAGGCAAGAGGACAGCTGAAAGGATGGAGAGTTAAGAATCCAGAGAGGCTTATAGTGATGATCACTCACTGGTTACATCTCAGTGGTTTACTACTTGTTAATGTGTTTTTGTCCTTCTCTCCCTGGATGGAGGCTTTCTAATCCAAAGCAGCCTCTTCATGACAAATACAAATCTATTAACATACAAAAACATATTTAAATGAAGTTCTTTGTTGTACTTCCAGAGTGTCCGTACCACAAGCCTCTTGGCTTTGAAGCTGGATCTGTGAACCCAGACCAGATCACCTGCTCTAACCAGGACCAATACACTGGCTGGTTCTCCTCGTGGCTTCCAAGCAAGGCCAGGCTTAACAGCCAAGGTTTTGGGTAGGTGTCGGGCAATTTAATGCTTTTTTTTTTTTCATTTTTTCGGATGCAATGAAAGTATCTGCAGACTTACATATGAATGTATATTGCATGTCTTGAATGCTAGGGTTGTCATGATATTTGATTTGTCTATAAAATGGTAAATTGTTGCTTTTATCACATATTGCTAAGTGTTATGTGCCAAAAACCTAAGAAAATCTGGTCTCCCTTAATGAGGACAAAAAAATGCCCGAGGCATGGTTCAGTTAGTTGGCAGCTTTACGCCCCTGATATTCATGCAAGATATTGTTGGCAAAGATCAAAACTGATACACACAACAAGGTTTACATGTTAAACAAAACATTCAGCGTTCAGATTAGAAAAAGTATGCGTTGACACAGACAATGATGTTTTATTTTTATTGCATGGGTTTCTATTTAGACAACGCTGGTTAAGTCAGGGAAGTGACACTGCTGCAGTTTAGCTTATTTTCGTCCTATGCCTTTGAAAATGTTAGCACACTGGGGCAGTGGGGCTCCTTTGTGTTACGTTTATTCGGACATTTCCCTTCATTTTGTCTTTAGCTAATACCACTACTACTACTACTACTACTACTACTACTACTACTACTCTCACTAATTGTGATAATAATATTTTTTTTTCTAGAATAAGCTTAAAAAAAGTACTTGGAAATAAAAAAAACAAAACAAAAAAACCCAAATAAATTTACAAATTGAATAAAAGACATCAGAAAAACAAACTAGACAGGATTCCATTTAGCTGCTGTATTGTTGCAGAGTTGTGCAACTTGCTGTGTTTGTGCTTCCCCTGCAGTTGTGCCTGGCTGTCTAAGTTCCAAGACAGCACCCAGTGGGTGCAGATTGACCTGATGGAGGTGAAGGTGGTGTCGGGGATCCTCACCCAGGGACGCTGTGATGCTGAGGAGTGGATCACAAAGTATAGTGTTCAGTATCGCACAGATGAAAAACTCAACTGGATTTATTACAAAGACCAAACTGGAAACAACAGGGTCAGTTGACTCCAGACAAAACAGCAACAAATAGCGTAGCATAATGCAGTTGTGGCCAACTCTGGTCCTGGAGAGCCAGAATCCTGCAAGTGTAGTGTGTTTTCCAGCTGCAACACACCTGACTCAAATCAACAGCTTGTGAACAATGAAATCCATCAGATATGTGTAGAAGTTGATTTCAAGCTCTGCACAAGTCTGCTGATTAAGTCTGATGTGAGTCAGGTGTGTTGCAGCAGTGAAGCTCCCAACACTTGCAGGGACCGGAGCTGGACAATCCCTGGAGTAATGTCACTTCACTCATTTAAACTGACTGCACTGTTTTAAAACTACGTTGTTGGGCTGTCAGTGAAAAACAAAAGAGATAATGTTCCTAAACTACAAAATAAATAAAATTACCTGCACCCTGACCTCACCTTTTTGTGCTCCCTCAGGTGTTTTATGGAAACTCTGACCGCTCCTCATCCGTCCAGAACCTCCTGCGGCCACCTATCGTGGCACGCTACATCCGGATCCTCCCTCTGGGATGGCACACACGTATCGCTCTGCGCATGGAGTTGCTGATCTGTATGAGCAAATGCATGTGAAGCTCTCCTCAAAATCTCACCTCAAAAGTGTGTGGTGTGTGATTATTTATCCACAGATGTGTCTCACAAACAAGCAAACTGTAAAATATTCAGCATGACATCTTTTCTTTTTTTTTTTTCTTTTTTTTTTTTTTATAACTTACATGGTTTCATTAAAACAGGACTGTTTATTATGCTTTCATTCACTCTGCTCTGCATTGTCTGGGATAATCAGTTCGTCTGTTGAGGCTTTCACTTGAAGAGTTTGCAACAGATTGCTCCATTTGCAGTGAAAGGGCATATTCAACGCAATAATTAGCAGTTGAGGAGAAGCAGCGTTGCTATGGAGGACGTAGCCACAGGTTAGAGACAAGCTCTTCCAAAACATTTGTGCTGTTGTTTTGTGGTGTTTATTGATGTAATATTATATGTGCTTCCTCTGATATGTGACTGTTACATGGATTCTCCTATACTTTGTTCGTCCTAAAAAGTAAGTCTGGTAATATTCCACATTTGTAGTAGAGTGAAAGAGTCCAAATGAAACTCAAACAATAATGAATTGATTCAAATGATAGATACAACTGGTTTATTTATTCTGTTTTTCTCAAAATCAGTTAAAAACCAGCTAATGGGCTTAACTTTTGCCCTAAACAACCCATATTACATATAACAGGAGTACTGTAGCTTATTTTTAATCCATAACACTAAAGTCTCTCAGGCATTGACTGTATAATCAGTAACTCAATATGACACAAATGTATTCTAATCTGTTAAAAATAGCTTTTGTGTCTTTTTTTTTCTTTCTAACTTAATCATTTAACTGCGACCCTGATTGTGTTTGGTAAGACCTCACTATAATTTATGGATATTTAAGTATAAATACCTGTTCTTCTTTTCACCAGAGGCACTTTTTGTGAAGTATAACGTTTTAGTACTGTACGAAGGTTGAGAAATGGGAAATTGTGTGTTGTGGTTTGTTGTTGTGGTGATCTCCAGATCTGTTTTTCTGTAACATTCAGTTCAATTTCCCATGAAACTGTGGAAATTAATTGCTGTGTTTTACAATAATGGTACTATAAAGCTGTGTTCTTTACTGTATCTTTGAGGTTCCCTGATTAAACTCAGACAACATGTTTGGATCTTTGTTGTTATTGTATGTGTTTGTGTGACAAAACAAACACTGAGCCGTTCAAAAATGTACAGTTGGCATTTTATTATGAGACCCTATCATATTTAAATTAGAATGGTCAGTATAGATACACTCTTATTTCTATTTACACCCTGTCAGAAGTGGGAAACAGCTCAATGAAAAAAACAACAGATGTTTTAAGAAACACATTCGTATTTATGAACAAAAATTCATCTTCTTGTGTCTTAGCATGTGACTTTCTGGGGGGGGGGGGTTGAAGCCTCCATTTTCATTTGAAGTGTTGAGTCAATGAGCTAATGTAAGGCTTCAGGTCACTGGCAAGGCAAGCTTTGTCATCACTTTGTCCACTGATGATATACAGAAACCCACATCTGCAGTCAATGTACAATCATTAGCAATCAGGGTATTTCTATAAAGCACAATACGAGATGGTTTTCATGTGTTCAGGGAACTGCTGAAAAGAAGAAATATGATGCAAAAATTCTTTATACTATGTGGACACTTGGTTTAATCACAATAATTAGTAGAAAATCCTTCCCTGCTACTGTATTTCTTTTCCTTTTTACCTTCGACATCTCTCTCTTCCCCAGTGTTATTGCTTTCAGACAACCATGTAGTCAGCTGGATCTGCTCAGAAGCCGAGCCACTTTCTACTTCCGTTTCACAAATGTTTTTTAGTTTTTCATTTCTTCATTCTTTTTCTCACTGATGAGGAAAAAAAATTATGTTTGAAACCAAGGAAGTGAAAGAAATGAACAATTTAGTTAAGGTTGGAAATAAAACACTTGAGTCTTCTTTGCCTAGGCCACAAATAGTGTTTCGTTCCACACAAAGTAGTTTTTTTGTTTTTTTTTGTTTTTTTTCAAATGATGTACATTTAAGTAAGAGGAAAATAAATTAATACCTAGATAAGCATTTAGGTCAAATAAAAATCATCCCTGATCATGACTGCTGATGTTAAAAATAATGCAGACAGGAAAAAAAGTCTGATCTTACAAAATGGGCTTTACAAAAAACATAAGACCAGAGCTTTAAAAATGCACACTGAAAGATGTAAACACATATTAAAGAATAAGTCTGGTATTATTTCAGATCATTCGTAAAACTAAATAAAAACTGAATAAAAAAAAAACATAAAGAAGCAGTGTGTAATTTAGACCCCAGTTGTTTACAGTATCAGTAACATTTTTAGTTTTTGCTGGGTTAAGTAAACACAACAATTCCTGTGACTTTACACTTAGGAAAATACGGCCTTGAACAATATACTGCAATTCTGCCAAAACATCAACCTGAATCTGATATACTTGCACTTTAAGGATCTGATGAATTTTCACATGAACAATTCAGCCTTCAAATATGAAGATCTGAAAGAAGTTCCATCTACATTCTAAATAATGAAAAAATAAAGACATGCTTATTTTTTTAAAGGGTCAAATGAGGAATTCATAACAATGCAAAATACAACCAGACTTATCCTTTAAGCTCGTAAAGGTTGTGGGTGAGGTATGCCTTTTTAAAAAAAAAAAAAAAAAAAAAAAAAAGATCTTAAAACACTTTAAAAGTTTTCACGGTACTTAAAACTCACTTTAACAGGATAATCTCTCACATGAGCAGAGACACCCCTTATTTGCTGTTAAGGCTGTAGACAAACCCAACATGGCAGGATGGAGCTGGGAAGCTGCTGTCACTTGATAAAATAACTGAGCGACTAATGAGGCTTGTTTTAAAATGGCGACGCTGGAAGTGGGACACAAAGTGTGCTAACAGTTACTTCATGTAAAAGCACAGAGCCTAACAGTCCCACTCTGGCTGATCTGCTACTGAGCCCTGTTGACAAAATAGCCCATCTTGTCACAAAACTTAAAATTTTATGTCATGAAGGTGATTGGCAAATTTGTACTAAATGTAATGTCAAAAACTTTAGGTATTTATCTGTTTTTTTTTCTTTTTACATTTTGATGAAACAAACAGAAAAAAGGGTAGAAAATCATTTAACATAAAACTGTAAATAACATCAACTTGAACAAAAAAGACATTCACCATTATTAGATATTTCTTGTGACATATTGTATTATTAACACATAAATATCTATGCATTTCTCTGTGTCGAAACTAAAGCTCTTGCAATTACACATTTAATCCTAAATTACCTTATAATATTTCCATATAACCTACATACTGTGTCTTTTATAGCTTATATCCTTGAAGTTAAAACAAATAAATATATAATAAATAATATTGATATAAATATTTCTTCTCTTTTTTTTTGTTGTTATCAAATATGAGAGCTTGAAAAAGGTGAGTTTATTGGCCGTTGGCATGACAGTGGCATCTGACGTGTTGCAGTAGTGTCCTGTGAGCAGAAGATGGCAGCAAACAGGCCATGTAGGCAGTGTCTTCTTGACATTAAAGATCAGCTTATTCTGATATAAGTAGAGATGATGATAAAGTACAGCTAATGCAGAACTGGTAACCCGAGAAGGTGCGAGTCCTTCTCATGGCTCTGTTTCTTATGTGCGGCCTGTCACTGTCTTGCCTTTGTATGTTTCAGACATGAGAATAATCAGATAACTGCATTTCCGGATGAGGACTTGATCCAGTGAAGTAGGCTCTTCCATGAAGTACACTACAGTATCACAATGTCTGTGTTGGGCAGATGCTTCCAGGAGGGAGTCATATTGGAGGTGTTTCGGTTCGCAGGAATTACAAGGCCGTCTCCTTCAGGTCGTTGAGGTTTGGCATCCTGGTGCGAGATGCTCGGGTAAAGGTGGGTCCGTTCTGGCCTGGTTTGATGCCCAGTTGTTCAGGGGTGAACTGAGCACCCTCCGCTCGCTGTAAAGCAGAGACATGCCAACTGGACTCGATCTGTCCCGGGAGGGGGTAGCTGGCCTTGCGGTTTTTAGCCTGGCTGGAGCTGCTCACTCCAGAGTGCCCCCTGCTCTCAGTGTGCACTCGACCCTCAGGGTAGCCTTGTTTGGAGGAGGGCTGAGGTGGGTTGGGGAGGGGGCCTTGGAAGCGCAGGTCTGGAGGAGGGGGAGGGGGCTGTCCTTGGTTTGAAGAGGAAGGGGAGAGATGAAGGAGCCTACGGAGTGACTTGAGAGGTTGGCTCTGGTAAGAGAGACAGGGATGCCGGTGTTCAGAATATTTTGATTGATTCTTATAATGAAAAAAAAACAAAAACAAAAAAACACCTAAAAACATCAAAATGATGTCAGTCCAGTACAGGGGTGTATGAATGCGATTGCCAAAGGAACAATTCTCTTTTGATCTCCTGCTGAGGCTATGAGTAGCTGTGATGGGCATGGAGCAGCTTTAAATCCCCATATCCCTCTTTTATTCAGCCACCTCATATGTCTTAATCTGCAATTAACTGTTATGCAACGATATGACTTAATTTAGATTTGATTCATATGTCTTTGACAAAATGAGATAAAACATGAATCATTTTAACAATAGAGTCATGTTGTGTGAATGCAATTTAAAGCATTAACCTTGACTTGTAAACCATATCAACCATATCAACCTTAGTGTTATTGTACATTAATGTGTTATATTAACTCTTTGGTCAACCAATGAAACTACCATAATTGCTTGATTTTTATAAAGATAAAGGTTTTCCACTCCTGTTTGCTTTGGGATTTTGGCTGCGTAGTAGTTCATATATGACTCAACAGGACTCCTTTGTTGTATTTTTGATTCATTTTAATAAGCTTTTAATATTTTCACTGAATGAGAACATTCAGCAGACATGCCGTTTCAGACTAATTTACCACCTAGCCATGCCAATACTGTATGAGGAGAATGTGTCATGAAGTCAACTTGATGACTGGAATTTTTGCTCTGAAAGCTGTATACACTGTCCAGCATCAGTGGAGCCACAGATGTTCATTAGACAATGAATGTATGGCTTGCAGAAGGATTCCTGAGCTCATGCAGCATTTCTACTGCATAAACGAAGCGCATTGCTGATGTTCCTTATTGGTTGATCCAAGCAAAGCAGATACATTTACAAATTCTTTTCAACTTTGAATTCTATTAAAGGCTGTAGATGATGAAATCATATTGTTCACAATTTATAATCAAGAAAACCAACTTTTAAATTGTGTGTTATTTCATTACATGGCAGAAGTGAGCTGATGATATGTTTAACCCTACTCCAGATGTTCTTTGTTAGTTGCTGAGATCAAATTGTATAAAATGAGGATATATCATTTAAAAAACCACATTGTTCTTCAGTTTCAGTATTAAATTTCTTAGTGGTGTTTTTTGTGGTGTTTTCAGTTTAAATGATTCTATTTTTATTATAAAGATAAACTAAATATTTTGCAACATACCTGAGAGTGAGAGTCCACTTGTTTGTCTGCTGGCCACTCACTTACTCTCTCTCTTTCCCTCCCTCTCTCCCTCTCCCTCTCTCGTTCTCTCTCCCGCTCTCTCTCTCTCTCCCTGTCTCTGTCTCTGTCCCGGCTCTGTTCTCGGTCTCTGTCTCTGTCTCGGGATCTCTCACGGTTTTTCCGGCGGCTGCTGTGGTGAGAGGACGACTTGGAGCTCCTCTGAAGGGACAGGTGCTCTTGTCCATTTCCAGTTACCTGACAAGTCAGGAAAAAAATAAACAAAACTGGTATGTCATGAAATATTCCAAATATTTTCTGCCTGTAAATATGGTAAAAGTATCTATAGCCATTTTCATTGCATCTTAAACCCTAAAGATGTTCTACATGACAAAACACAAAGAAGTGGCGATGTTGATTAGTAATGACTTTCAACTGGACGTGAAAAAAATGTGGCAGGCAGTTTTCCCAAGATTTTATTGTAAATCACATTAATGCAGAAATGCAGAAAACCTTCACTTAAGTGAGACAAAAACTAGGAAACAAAATAGAAGTTTATATAACCTAATCATGGGCGTAAATGTTGCGTAATATTGGGCTTTCACTGATACAGTCACTCTTCTGGTGGGACATAAAGATTGCAAAACATAAATCTTGGGAAAAACTACACAACCTAAAAAAATGAAACATTTATGGTCAAATATATAAATACACTTCTCAGATGATTAATGAAGTGGTTCTTAGAATTCAAAGAGGTCATTTGACTCGCTGTAGTTACAGTTTCCTGCTGGTGACAGCTTCTCTCTGCCAGCAGGAAGAGTGTTTGCTTGAAAGCTTTCACACAGACTTTTACTATAAAACACTATGTAATGGAGAGGTACAGTTACACTAGTAAGGTATCTATCACATAGCCCTAAGTGAACAACAGTTTCCAACATCATCATCTTATCAATTGACAATATTTGATAAGGAGGATTACCTAAGCAAGCAGAGGTGTTACTGTAGCCACGTTTTCAAAGTTTGGAAGAAGAGCAAAGTTATTACAATGCACGAGTTAGAACTGGAACTACGATCACCACTATTCTCTTTCTGTTGTCAAGTTAGTTTTAAAGCTTTATCAAAAGATACAAAGTAAAGAAGCCAAAACTTTTAAACTCAGCTTTAAGGTTTTAGTTAACAACATAGATCAAGATCAATCTCTTCCAGGAAGGTTTAATGGCCCCATGAGGCCAAGACTGGGTTGATTGGCTGTGAAATTTTGTATGTTTAAAGGGGTGAAGATGAAGCAACATGCTGCAAAATTCCTCCAAGCTGTTAAACAGTTGTATAAGTGGCCTACTGGGCTTTTGGCCTATTTTACCATCAAAGGTGTTGGTAATTGGAACAAAGTGGACTGGGTGTCCAAGTAATAGGACAATAATCATAAACACAATTTTGTTAAACTTTCTTGTGTCCTGACTTAAATTCTTACATATTTTTTTAAAACTGTGTTTAGAAACAATTTGAGAAAACTAACAAATTTAATGAGGAAAATTCTGTCAGACACACACACACACACACACAACCTCATACCTGTGCACATGCATATCCTTAGGACTACTTATCTGATGCTTTTGTTTTGTCTCTACATCTCTTATTAGTATTTATAGAAATGTCCTCATCTTTGAGTGTTTTGGTTTATTTTCTGTAATTTTGTTCATCCTTGTTGTCTCTGAATGTCATGTCACTTTTGTTGTTTTTCTCTCAAGTTTATATTTATTGTCTGTCTTTTATCTAAACACACTCACATATGCAATATATCATGCTATTCAACACAAAGGATATATTATTCTGAAACAAAGAGCCACAAAGTATCTCAGTATTTCCAACTACAACTTCCTAATGTCAACCACAGCACGTAATACAACTCTGTCCTGTCATGTCGTGTCCAGCACACAGTCGATTTCTGTTCTGTGTTCTTGTATACTTCTATTACAGCCGTGGCAGTAGGACAAAATAAACAGTATGTATACATTTGACCACTTTTGTGTCTTTTTTTGTTGTATTGAAAGTGAACTTTTATATCTTCTTTGAAAAAAAAAAATCTATACAGGATTTTTCACAATCATTCTGCCCATGAAAAAGGCAGAATAATTTCCAAGAAACAGCTGAAAGTCCAACAAACTGATTTCCAACACGACTGTGTTTAAAATTTTGCTACTTAAAACTAATTTAAATAATTTTAGTATTTCAGATAATTCCTTGGAAATAGCTTTAAGGATGCTGTTGAGGAGATTCTGTTAACCTTGAACTCCTGACTAACGTTCAGCTGCGAGGCTAAAGTGAGTCGACTCTCATCAAGAAAGCAAACATCCTTGTTTGCCTTCAATTCCTTCCATCATTTAAGTCAAAGAAATAGAAGAAGTTTTAGTGGTATGATGTGTGTGTTTCTGCAGTGAAAAGTTCATGCCTCACAAACAGGACACACTGCAGCATGGAATCAGTGTCTTTACCATGCGGTGAGCGCAAGGTGACTGCGTTTGACATACACTGTAGCAAGACAAATGGATGCACAAAAAACTTGCAGTTTTAGTCTGTAAACATATTTGAAATCCTGTCAGTTTGAAACATTTTTCAGCCAATCAAACTTTCGAGAGGATTTCAAAGCCAGTCTGATGAGTGCAGTGTCAGTAAACATGCAGCCGTAGTGTTGAGGGTTAGATTACTGGTGAGGCAGGGTAGGGCACAGTAGGCTGGTGTTGTACCATAGGCGAGGCGACTACAGGTAGGACTTTGACAGCTGAGTTGTGCTTTAAGCTATTCTTAGAGCTAAAAAGGGGGAAAAGGCTTTTCTTGATGCTGGGGTTCCTCCCATCTTCCATATCCGTCTGTGGAGCAGAAGACGCATAGCCACAACTTTCAACACAAATCTCTGATAACAAGCAGAAAAAAAAGAGAAAAAAAACTGCACCAACCTTTCTTGAACAAAATTAAGGAAATAAAGATTAACAACACAAACTGATTAGAAAGAAAAGACATTCTGCAGGGCAGGGAAGAAAAATTTTCTTTTCTGTTCTTATTTTCATAATTCTGGCCGTGACTACGATGTGTAAAGTACACAAGAAAAGAAAAAAACACAAACTGTAAATGAGCAAATATTTAACATCTCATCTAAACCTCCAATGGAAGCAAAACAAAAAGCATTTTACAGACTATAAAGTCTACTTGAAAGAAACATTGTTTTCATATTACTAGACACTCAAGAAATTATGTAAAAAGTACTACTACTATTATTACTATTGTTATTATTGTTATTATTATTAATAATAATCATAATAATAATAATAACAATAATAACAACAACAATAATAATAATATCAATAATAATAATAATATATTGCTTCAAATCCACTTCACACTTCGATTGCAGACAATACATTAAATGCTCTAACACAAAGATAAAAATATTTTGTCACCTGTGGAACTTACAGTTATAAAAAAAAAACCCCATCCAATATTTCTAACTGGCCCTTTCTAAACGGCCTACTGGTGATATGTCTGCCAAACTCTACTGCCATTTCTCCCTCCCCCCTCAACCTCCTGGCATCAAGGAATGTGTGTTTCTGTTCTTTGGAAGCGTGGGTTCGAGGGGAAGTCTAAAGAAAAGTGCTGGGACTTTTGAATTGTGTATTTTCAAAATGTAGCCGGCCTGAACATTTTTTTTTCAGAATCTCCTACCCAACCTTTAGCAGGATTCAGAACTTTCAGTGGTTGATATCAGTATTCACTTGCTTACTTGTATATTCCCGTTTGTCCTTAGAGCATTTAAGCACATCCATTTCAATGATAGCAAAAATGCAACCAAGAATAATTTTAAAATCATCCACTTGGAAAATTTCTTATCACGTATATTAACTCAGTGTATAAAAATCAGCAAAACTATTTAACTGTTTTCTAGATGGATGGCAGCAAAAAAAAAAACAACCCCAAAACAAAACAACTTACTATTTGTGCCTTCTTCTTTTTCTTTTTAATGGCTCTGAAGAAGCCTTGTTTTTCCTTCTCTTTGGTGGGCTCAGGAGGATTCATGACCATCGCCTCTGCTCCAGACCTACAGAGCACACGTAGAAAGGCTTCTTTAAGATATAAGCTCAGGTTTCAAATTATGACTTCCTCGACAATGTGTTCCACATGCCTAGAATCCGAAACTTGAAAAGAAAGAGTTTGATTAAACTAATAAAGTTTTATGATAGTCGAAACAAAAAGAAACAATATATTGAAATAAATGACATTGTTGAAAGATATTTTGCAGGTATTTCCTTTAAATTATAATTTCATGGCATAAAAACTGTAATATTGAAAAATGTGGTGGATCTTAAATGATTTAAATGTCAGACCTTTGTGAAACAGAGAGGTAAATATGTCAGATGGTTTGACACAAAGTATTGCACATTTTGCAGAAACAATATGAAGAAATAAAAAATTTTAATCCTCTAATAATAAACTCCTACAACAGAAACTTTATATTGACTAGTGATTCTTTCAGTAAAATCTGAAAAATCATGTGAATTTCTGCACTCCAAACTTGGTTTTACATATGTTGACATTGTAAGGTGCGCAAATGATTTCTCACCAATCAAAAGCCGTCTGACGCTTGGAGTGGTTCGCCATGGCAACTGGGTCCCCTGCTACAACTGGTACTGGTCCTCGACCTTGACCGACACCTTCATGGAAAGAAGAGGAGTTATCCGGTCTGGGAGAGGGGACTGAGGAGAAACAAGAGGAAAGTTACTGAAAGTAAAGGGAAAGTTAGGCTTTCATTAATACGTG
Source organism: Telmatherina bonti (assembly GCF_933228915.1). Taxonomy (NCBI): domain Eukaryota; kingdom Metazoa; phylum Chordata; class Actinopteri; order Atheriniformes; family Telmatherinidae; genus Telmatherina; species Telmatherina bonti. The sequence continues at coordinate 32,172,766 of NC_136619.1, read as the reverse complement.
ATGTTTCACAGTATTTTAATTGCTCCACTCACATTGCTCAAAATAATACCTAATTTTCAATTTTAGGGTTCCTTTTATATTGTTAAAAATCATGCAAAATGGCAAGTTTAAAATAAAATCTGTTTTAACTGATTACAAATTGACATAATCAGTTGAACTGTGAAAACTTGTTAGAATACATTTGCTGCTGCTGCAATAAGTTGTATAAAATACTAGTTTTAAAACAATATCAAACAACCTTTTGAATCGCTGTGTTAATCTGCACGCACAGCTCAGCGGGTAAAACAGCTGAGGGTTGTAGAAGAAGAAGTTTTATCATGTAAAAAGCTAACTATATTTTATGATGCAAAAAGTTACTATACTCAGCAAGTGGTATTGTGTTGTAGCTACTTGCAGTAAAGTAAATGTATGGCATGAATTGTCATGTTTAAGGTGATATAATGTAAAAAATTTTAAATCCTTGACATGTTTTTAGAAATATATCTATTGGAAACATTTTTTATAAACTGGCCAACATGTTATTTGCAAAAACAAAAAACAGAACAACAACAACAACTAGGGTTAGTGGTAGTAATGGAAATATCAAAATGATTAAGAAAGTGCAAGGAGTTATACACACATCTATCCATAATGTCTCTTATAAAATTTTTCTTGAGAAAGAGAAAGATGCATTGAACAACATTTATTTGCATTTTCCCCATTTCCCCATGTGATCTGTTGTTTTACAATAATGCTTTTCAAAAATTATTGTGGTGACCCTTTATTGTAAAAATTTGAAAAAGTTATGGCATAACACGTCCCCTTTATGACTACCCTAGACAACTCTGTGTGCTGCATGTCTTCATAAGTAGTCCGTGCAGAGAAGATTGCTGCTGAAGTCATTGAGCATAATGCATAATACTACACACCCCATAACACAAAGATGCAATGACAAAGCTTGTTCAGTCAGAGGCCTTTTAGCTTTGCAGTCAGAGATCAGTGCAGAGGTCAACAATAGCAAGAATCCGTCATAACAAGAATTTTTTGATTAACAAATCATTACTAATCAGAGGCAGATGGCTGCCTGTCCTTGAGCCGGGTTCTGCCGGAGGTTTCCTTCCTGTTAAAAGGGAGTTTTTCCTTCCCACTATTGCCAATGTGCTTGCTCAGGATGGGAGATTGAGTTGGACCCTCAAACTCAATCTATTGGTTTCCTTATATAGGCTATTATGAATTGGCTTTCATCATGTATTTTTTTCTCTGTCTGTAAAGCGTCTTGAGATGTTATTGCCGTGATTTGACGCTATATAAATAAACTTGAATTGAATTGAATTGAATTAATGAATTCTAAATGCAAGATAAAAATTAAGAGGCTTGTACATCTTGAATGTCCTTCAGGAGTCAAATTATCTTTAAGGAGTGGAGATGGAATCTCAAAATGTCCATGCTAAAATGTAGGATGAAACTAAAGGTGTTAATTTATATCATAGCCTCACTAATTGTTTATTCATGCATGTATCTCTATTGGCTGGTCAGTCTATTGAAGTTTCCACTTTGGTCAAAACTGTAACAAAATGCAGAATAAAAATTACCTTTATCTCAGCTATGATCATCAATATTATAAACTGATTATTAGAAAAGATGCTGATGTTATGATGTCACATTGGCACAAAGGACGACTATGAGGAGATTCAGCCTCACAGAGCTGTTGGCACATCTGACTCTCATTTGAGTGTTTGTGAATATTTTTATCTTCCTTTTTTATTTGTGCTTATCCCATCTACATTCATCTTACTGTTGCCTTTTATTTGTCTTTTATCTTGCCTCAATTCAGTCGATGTAATATAAATCACCTTCCATAGACTTGTCTTGCAAATTGCTAAGTAAAGTAATCTTAGGTCTCTTAAAATAACAGTATCAGTTTCCTGGAGGTGTGTGTCAATGCCATGTGATACAAACTCTGTGAGAGAATAACAACATTATCTTAATCCAAGGCCAAGTAATTAAAAAAATGTGAGGTTTCAATTTAATTTAACTTTTGGCAAGACTAAATCCAAAGACAGACAAAAAAGCAAAAACCTAGAGGCAAACCATTTTCATAAGAGTGGAGAAACAGGCAAAACCAGAAACAAGCCAGGTCACACACTTTGTAAACACATGGACCAAAGCCTGTAAAGCTATTAAAATGGAACATTTGGGAAAGAACAGCTGATTTATGGAGGTATACACACAGAGTGAGTGATGACTGGATATAGTCAGGTTTAGAATAAAACTGGGTCTTTTGGGGGAGCTTTGTTTTTGGGCGTGAATCATGTGTATGTATATTACTGCATTACAGCACAGTGAAATACACTCTCTGTGTGCAGCTATATAGGTTGGCATCGTTCAACCAAATAAGACAAGAAAATGAAGTGGTCACTACTTGGGCAGCTCATGGAACACAACAGGCTAACAGTGCTGCTGTCTATGGGGCTGAAAGAAACACAACAGATGTGTTGCTCAGAAAATTTCATGTATTACGTGAACAAAAAGACAATACTGACATAAGGAACATTATGGAAAATAAGATTAAATATAACCTGAAAGTAGACTATTTTTAGAGCTCCCCTTAGTGTTTCAGTGAGTCTCATCTGCCTTTTCAAGGAGCTGAGCTCCCCTTTGCTCCGCTGTAATTCAAACCTTGGTTACAACCAGGTGTGGATGGCAGGAGCGTGTCTTCTTTTCCCTTTTTTAGCTGTTCCCTGCAGGGATCACCACAGCCAATCACTGGCCTTCATCAAACTCTATTTCTTTTCTCTTACAGCAGTTAAATTCATGTTTTCTTTCTCTCTGTCCATCAGTCACTGAAATATATATCACTATCCCTCCTCTCTACATGCCCAAATCATCTTAATCTGACCTCGGTGACCTTAATAGTGAGGACATTTAAGTAAACACAAGTGTGGATTAAAGAGACAGAAATAATGAAGAACAAAATCAGATTTGAAATGAAACACTAAGTGAATCAGAGCCGACTTAAATGATTTAAAACAGACTTTTCCTCTGATGGTTCCTGTACCTTACCTCGGTAGAAGCTGCCAACTCTCCGAGGCATGGACTCTGTGAAGATCATTCGGTTTTCTTTGGAGGAACCTCCATCCTCAATGTGGGGGTCGTGATACATACCAACCTAAGAATTAAACACACAATGTAGAAACACAACCACACCATGGACACATAACCACACACACACAAACAAAAACACCTTAGTATGTTTAGCTTATTGGCGTTTGCCAGTATAGCTGAGACATTCTTTACCAGCATTCATCACAACACAGTCAAGACACTCTTAAAGCTTTTCAGTGAGGTTACATATATAACAGCGACAACGTGCAGTGAAGCTGTTGACCTGACTATAAACAGGAAAAAAGCTACGGAAACCAGTAGTCAGAATCGCTACTCTGTGTTGGGTGGGTTGAAAGTAGGGAGGAATCAGGGGGTCGGACCTCATTTTTAGAGCGTTGTGTATGAAAAGCAGCAGTGTTGTCCCTCGTAGAGTCTTTGATGGGGGCACAAGGGTGGCTCATGTCTTTAGGGGACTGCTCACTCTGTTGGGAAGACGGACAGGTGCAGGTAAAAGCAGACTGGAGAAGCAGCATGAAGCAGTGGCAATGAAAATGTGGGACAGCGACTCTCAATACATACATCAGCTCATGAAATGCCCACACTCAGTCACACAGACACATTTTAGTTACACACAGATTATTGTAACAAAGGAAAACAAACAATTAAAAATAACAATAATAAACAAAACAAACCTTTGGTACTTTATCTTTGAAAAATAGCATAATAACAGCATATTTCAGCAAAATGTGTTGGCGCTCAAATAGATTTTTTTCTCACCAACATGGAAAATTTGACAGTAAATTCTGACTTAATGCCTGCAGATGTGGATTATAATTGAAGGTAGATAGTTTACAGTGTTTGTGCTACAACAGGCTTTTGTAACCTTCTCTAAGACTTACGTTGTCACTTTGTGGCTTTGCAGGCTCTTAAGACTGAAAGTGCAATAATTTGTACCACCTCCGTGTTTCCTATGCTGCTCCACTTAGGCACGTTTTGTTATATGTATTGTAGAGATAGTATTGTCATGGTAATGTCCACGCTATAGATTTTGGCTATCATGCTGTATGGGGCTGGACTGGTTGGCAAATGAGATAATAAATGCCAGCCTGGTTAGATATGACGTAGAAATGGAAAAAAAGTGAAGAACTAGCTTTTCATCTCCATAACCTCTCAATAACTTGATAAATGCTGTGCGGAGCTGGCCAATTGCTGGTAGATGGAATCTAGTAGACCAAAATGGAGTGGTCTACTTGTCTCAAAAGTAGCCTGGTTTGGCCCTAAATGTAATAAAAATAAATGTATAAAATATAATACTATAATCCAGGTATTATGCATAAATAATTTTCAAATTATGCAAAATAATGATTTACAGAGAGTTGTCATTGCAACTGGTATTTATTTTATTTGTTACTGAAGCATACTGGTCCAAACTGCCAATATCTTAAAAAACACTGGAAGGCCTTCCAGAGGATCTAAAAAGTTTTTATATATTTTTTAAATCAAATGGTCACACTGTAAAGATATATTCACCTCAAACTAAAGCTGATTTTAAATTTTGGCCTTCTACTAGCCTTGCAAACATGTCCTACTGTGCATCTACAATCATCAAAGAAAAAGGCCAACCAGGAAAAGGCTTTTGCTCATAAAAAAGAACAAAAGAACTAGAGTAATGTGCTCCAGAAATATACCTAAAGACAGAGTAGTTTGGCCACTAGGGAGCTTCTTATCACCACCAGTCCACTTGAGAATTACAGCTTCGTTACATTTCTAGTATGATATTGTGACAATGTGTATTCCTCAATCAAAGGGGCTGGAAGTATCGGCAGTGAAGTGGGATAGTAGCCAAATTGTGTGTGGTGAATGTGCGACACTTGTAAAATTTAGTATTTAATTGCAAACAATTATTTTATTCTTAAGCAGTTCTTTATTTCCTGAATCTAATCTTTAGAAAAGTAAACAACAAAAACAAAAGCGAAAAACAGCTCCTGCCAATTCTTGATGCTGTTCAAGTGTGTGTCATTATTCTTAGGTTCTATTAGAAAGAGGATCTTTACTCTTCCATTAATGTAAACGTCATTACTTTTATAGAACAGAATTATATTATTTCCTAAAAGATAGCTAACTTTTATCCAACAACACTGTAAAACTCCAAATATAAAAACTGATACTTTTGAAGCGAGTTGTATCAAACAAACAAAAATATCTGGAAAACTATACATATCATTGCTTGTATTTTATCATTTTAGGTAAGACGAGACTTAGCTCAAGAGTTTTATATACAATACGTGTATTATGTGTGAAAGTTGAGTCATTAAAAAAGTAAAAACTGATACCGATAATTTCCGATATTGCATTTTAATGTCGATATCGGCCAATGATATTGGTAGACCGATGACGTCACACATCTTTTATAAAAATGTTAGTGTATTATTATTTGTCAGGTGTTAAGTGTAGCATCAGTGTCAAAATGTCAACAATATGATGGAGAGGTCTGTTGTTAAATACAAGCTGTATTAAAACCAGAACATTTGGTGGTTTGATTTCAGGATAAACAGCACCAGTTGTTGACTGCAGGTAATGGGGATCCAGTTACATTCTGACATCAGACAAAAAGCCACATATCCCTAACTCTGAGTAGCATATATAATCTATAATCTCATGGACTGGACCTTGATGAACACTCACAATCCTGGTCTGTAGCTTAAGGTGCATTTTACGTTTTGCTGCCACTAACCCTTGTCATGTCATCAGTGCAGTCCTCTCTTGAAGAGCTCACAGAGTGTCCAGTCAGGGTGGTTCGGTGCTGCAGTTGGGGGGAGAGAAGCTGGAGACTGCTGGCTCGGGTTGGTATCGCCTGCCCAGGAGGAGGCAAGCCCGCCATCCCACCTTCAGCCCCGTGTGGTCGGTGACGTTCCCTTCTCACATACATGGAGTGTCGCTGCGGCCGTTGCTGAGAGGAGAAGGGGGAGGTATATCCCAAGCCGTAATGATAAGACTCATGTGGGGAAGGCAGAGTGTGAGTAGAAGGCATCCCTGACCCCCCGGGGTCTAAGAGTTCTGTAGCGCCACCATCTTCTGGACAAGAGAGCAGAGTTAAAATTCAGCTGAATGAATACTTTTGTTCTCAATTGTTCAACTATTTGTGTTAAATGATCATTTGTGAAATCAAGAAAATTTAGGAAGATTTGATTATGATAACACCACCATCTTGTTTTTTGTTTATTCCCCGTTCTGCTGTAACCCCCCACCCTCCCAAAAAGTTTCATATACAATTATGTTAAAAGGATTCACGCAGCAAATCATTGTATTTAAAACAGGTGCTATTTCAAATGCAATATTATTATGTTGTAAGGTCCAAAATGATCAATCTTGTCTACACCCTGAGAGGAAATTCATATCCAAGAATACAATTGCCTGAATATTTTGGATTTCTCGTACAGATAATTCCACATAAGGGACAAAAAAGAAATGTAGTGTTGAAATTTGGCTAAATTTTCTTAAAATGTCACAAGAAAGAATAAAAAAAAAGCTTTTAATTAACTCCACTTTACTTTGATGTACAGGGACTTTAAATGTTGTTGACAATAAAATGAAAAAATGTTAATAATACAACATATGTCTTATTTGTTCCTTTTTTCTTCTTCTTTTTATTTTTTTTTTAATTGTCAGCATTAATTAATAAATTGGACAGGGTTTACACAAAAAGATTTCTCCAATGTTGTAAGCCTAATTTTGAAGGAAAAACCCATACAAACAATGTAAGCACAGTGACAAATGTATTCACTGTGAAACCTATATTTGACTCTTTAACCTACCCGGAGCTAAAGATTTATGTCTGGATTTGTGTCTGGATGAGGAATCAAGCGTGCTGCTCTCCATGCGGGCATTTGCGCTGCTACGAGAGGCAGGGCTGTGGCCGGATCGATCACTGTGTCGGGCAGAGGGGCTGCCAGGGGGTCCTGGAGGACCTGAAGGGGCGTTGAGGTCTAAGCAGCTAGCAGGGAAAAAGCGGGCACTGGGTCCCACACCACCTGCTGTGTTGGAGTTTGGGTCGTCTGGGTGGAGCCGACCATCACTGAGGTTCCCTACAGATTTGGCATCGCTTAAAGCGCTGTGGCTCTTGGACAGGCTGAGATAAGAGGCTGAACTTTTAGAAGATGAGGACATGGATCCATGGGCAGAGTCAGCCATACTGTGGGCATGGCGGCCATGTTGTTTCTCTGCTCCAGACTGCAATGTGTTGGTTTTATTTTCTAGGAATGTGTGACGGCTGGGCTGCTGCTGCTGCTGCTGCTGCTGAGAGCGGGAGGAACTTGGTTTGCTGTGGCTATACTTTCCTCCATGTCCTGGATCTTGCATTTTTGGGGAGGGTCCCAAACTGAAATCAAACTCTGTCTTGTTTTTGGCTTCTTTGGGACTGAGGAGGTGTGGCAGGTTGTTGTTAGCCAGGTCTTTATTGGAGGAGGCAGAACGATTGAGGGTCTGGGACAGGTATTGGCTTTTGGGATGGAGTGTTGGACTCAAACTAGATGGTGCCGGTTTGTTGCCATTTAGGAAACTCTCGTTGCTAAGGTGATGGAGGTCCCCATGGCGAGGGAGGCTGGAACATTCTTTACTGTTGGAGCGACGACTTGTGCTCTTGCTGTGACTTCTGTAGTATGACGGAAAAGAGCACAAAAGATGCATCACGTTTAACTTTTATTGTTTCAGAACAGAAGCTATTTTACTGGATGTTCCAAATTAAAAGCTTGTTTAAGCTTGTACAGCTGAAAGTAAAAATGACCTTATCTAACTAATAAATTAGTATTAACATTTTTTTTTATTTATCTCCAACACAGATACAGTACAAGAACAAACATTTTGAACAGTTTCCTAATATGAGAGTCAAATTTCAAATGTCAGAAATCAGCAACAATGTCTAAAATATACAAACTCATAAACTTTTTCAAAGCTCTTAAGTGTTTAAAACTATAAAGTCAAGACAGGCTTCATCTAAATGTAAATCAGATTGACATGTTTCCTTTTATTTTTACATTTCAAGGCCAAAAATGATTCGTAAACCACAGTCAAATTTGAACCATTTTCCTGAGTATCTCTGCAGTGGAGACTTTGTTACATAAGCTACATATGATAGCATCAGCGGTATGAATGTGACAGTGAAAGGCACAACTGTCTGCTCATTCACTAATAGCAGCAAATTAGCAATGACCCTAATATGAAGCCATTAGTAACTAATACTCATTTTGCAATATTGAAAGGGTGATATCATACTATACACTGCCACATTATTCCTGACATTCTAAGCTAACTTGCTCTTAAATCTCAAGTTTGCACAGGCAACCAGCTTCACTGTTCACATACTTCCTGGCGTACGATGCAAGTTACCAGAGGATACCAGGGGACACGTTGGAGAACTCAGGCTAGATAGAGTTGACAAGTTTGTAGGGTGTAAACAAAATGATGAACATGGTGACGAAAGACGTGGTTATTATGTGGTTAGTTTTGAAATCATGGGAAGAGAAAAAAAAGCAAAGCGGTGGTAAAACAGATGATAGGTAAATCTCCTGAAACAAGAAGGCAATGTCTTGTCTTTAAAAATATCCATCTTTCAACCAGTGTAAAAAAAAAAATAAATAAAAAAAAAATCAGTATTTGGGATTCTTGACTGGGTCGCTCCTTGCCACGCCGAATGTCTAATGTACACTGCTCTTGATTTCAAGACAACACACAACACAGAGTATATACTGCAGCTAATCAGAGGTGAAGACTCACCCCTCATCTTGGCTTTTTATCATGATGCTGTTCTTATCTGAGCTAGGATAAAAAAGGTATGAACATGGAATATGTAGACAGACATTCAGTCTTCATTAAAGTCCTTCACCTCGACCTGTGAAATTATAGATGCATCTGGATGACCAACAAAAAAATCAGTTGGTTTCACTTTAGAGGTCTGCATTCAGGTGTCCAGGTCATTTAATGTATTTTTTATTTGTATACAGGTACATTAAGTTACCTAAAACCATTAGTACATGTTCTAATATCCTCCTTGCTGATCATCTGACACCCGACTGTGTGATGTAGGCTTCATCCATCCATCAATCCATTTTCTATATTTGCTCATAGTTGTAGGGGGCTGGATCTTATCCCAGCTGCTATCATCTGCATTGCTTAGCCATTGCAGGGCCAGCACAGAAACAAACGAGAATAGCAACTGCTTACGCTCAAAAGCCCTCTTATGGTTTATTTAGAATTGCTAATTAATACAACATGCATACTTTGGACTGTTTGACAAAACTGTATCGCTCCTGGCCAAGCGCAATACACAAAGTGACTGTTAAGTACAGCAATGCCACTCTGCCCTTTAACACAAATCAAAGAGATAATATGTCACATTCTAATAGAGTCCATTTCACAGAGAATAAAGGACTTACAGAGCATCAGATAAAATATTAGCATTAAAAGGTGGAATATAAATGAAGATATTCACTCAGACATTAACTTAGATGTATTAACCTTCAGTTAACGTAACAGATAACAAGATCTGTAGCGATTACCATCCACAGTGAGGCTACTGGCTTGTCAATAGCTTGGCTCTGTTCACTACATGAACTTCTTTAGAGCTAATGATCCCTCTTCTACTCTGCTGTAAAATTAACTTCATATATATTTTCTCTCCGTTGTTCATTTGTTTCTGTTTCTATAAAGCACAACAAATTCCAAAAAAGGTGCCACAGATGCCCGTTCGAAGTGCAGTAGAAAAGACTTTTTGCCTCTTTTTCATTGACAACACCTGTGCAGCTACATAAATGACCTTAAATAACACCCGCCACAGGCATGGCATAATGTAATACAACCCCTTAGTGGTTGGTTGAATTGTAAAAGAAAACATGACTCTGACAGACTCTACATAGTCAGATAAAGATACATGTTAATAAATAAACAATAACAACTACCTTGAAAGTTGTCATTTTAAAATAAGCTCAGTAAAAAGCTAGAGCAGAAACTCAAGAATCAAGGAGTTTGGTCAAACCTTGTAGGGACTGTGTTTTCTCCATGGTGGTGCGTTTTCCTCTTGGAGGAGCGGGGTGGATTTGGAGATGCAGGAGATGGCCTCTCGCGCTCTGACTGCCTCAGAGGCTGGAAGACGGGATGGTTCAAACTCTGCTCAGTCAGAAAACGTTCGGTTGGGTTCAGCAGCAACAAGCTCTAATGGGGAAAAGACATAAATGAGGTTGGACATATTTTAGAGACACGTCTCCAATCTTCTCCGCAACACAACTTGGTAAAACAAGCTTATGTGTAGGTATTTTACCTTCATCAAATCCAATATCAAACCATTCAAGATGCCTTGGTATCTTCTCTCCAAAGTCTGAGGATGAGTAACTGAGGGAAACTAGCACACACAAAAATACCTTATTAGTGTCCATTTCATTTTTTGCGCAGCAAAGATTACTATCAACATTTTCAACACACAGTGGATGTCCAACCAGTAAAAAGCAGCTCTCAGGTCGAATCACACAGATGACATTAAAAAAGCCTATCATGCACACGCTCACACTTGCACGCGCTTGTTCTTCTGGGACATGTTTCTCTTAGTGCTAAACTGAACACCAACCACCTATCTCATGAGTCATAGCAATCCACTCAGTCATGGTGCTGGGAACACTGCCACAAAAGAAAGAGATGGAAGGGGACAGAACTGAGAGAGAACGAAAAGAGATTTAAAAAAAAGAGAGGAGGAGGATGAGGAGAAAGAAAAAAAACCAGCAGAGAACATAAGCACAATCGACTACACCTAATGTTTCCTACCCTGATTCCGTGAAATCGTGGGTTGTTGTAGAAGAGTTTCATCTGTTCTGCAGGAAGTGGTCCCAAGACTTTCTGAATAGTAAAGAGCTGGAAGTAAAAGATACAGCAGTGTGGTTAGAATTATACCACTTTTTATTCCAATATTAGTGCAAAATCTGCAATGCTTATTGAAGATGTATCTATTGTCATGAATGGTCAGTAAAATGATGTAGATTTTGAGCTTCATAGTTGATCCTGAACAGTGGAAACAGCTGATTGCGACACAATCTCCCCTCAAGAGCTTCAATATTTTTTAACTTGAATACTTGCAGTGAAATGCTCCTTTTCATCCTGTTTTGCCATCTTTACAGAAACTAACTGATGAAAAATGATCACGTTACAGATATTGTTACAGATATTGGGACGTTTCTACCGATCTGTTAAAGTAGGAATTAATTCTTTTTCATTGCTAACTTTTCTGAGAAATAGCTTTCTTTTATGGGTTTTTAAATATTAGTGGCCTTTATTGTAAAGTTGTTTGACAGGAAAAGGTGCAATAAAAGAGGGGTGAAATTACAGCAGAGGACCCCGGGGTGAGATATAACCCAAGCTAGCTGCGTCAAGGAGCTTCAGCCTCTGTAGATGGCGACACCCACTCATCCAATTATGCTGTCTGGCATCCCAACAAGAAATATATTTCATTGCATTTGCTATATGCTTAACAATTGAACATTAGCTTATCACGGCTTTTTGCGGCACAGCAAAATGAAGTCAATGTGAGTAAAGCCAAACATTTTAGAGGTGAACCGAAGCCTTGGAACAATAGGTATAGCTCGGTTAAGCTGTGGTGAAGACTCAGGGTTTGGCCAGTTCTCTGCAGATCTGTCACCATGAAAATGTAATGTTTGACTCACAACACTAATCGATTTAATCTTTATTTATCCATTTATTTTCATTCTGTAAATTTGTTCGTTTGGAAGTTCCATGTTTTTATACAGAGGAAGGTAAAGCAAATGCCATGTTTTTTACAGAGTTTTGAGACAGAACTCTGGTTGTGTAAATTGTTCCATGTCATTCTTTTGGTTCCAGCTATGCAAATTTATAGCTAGAGATTTTTTTCCAATTCTCTGTTGAGCTCATTCTCCAAACTGTCTTCTTACATAACAATACCCCCTACACATCACTCCTGGCATACTCCTTGCCCCTTCTTTTTTGTGTTTTTTTGTTTGGTTTATTCAATTTGATTAAAGGTAATTTACTGTTTATCATTTTATTCTGTTTTCCTCTCCTAGCTATGTAATGGTACTGATAATGACATACGTGTGTATAATTTTCTTCTTCTTTTTGTTGAAAACCAACAAAGTTTAAAGTAAAAGCCTTTGCCACTATTTCTAGTGACAGACAGTTTTGAGGGGAGCTAAAATAAAATGAAAATGCTTGGATCTGCAAAAGAAAGACAAGTTGCTTTTATGACTACAAATATTTTTGGAATCGCAGGAATGAGTTACTACACTGTATAAGCTGGTAAATGTTTGACATTAACAACTGAACAAGACCTGATGACAGTAGCGTATCTGTTTTGTTAAAACCAAACTGTCCATTCAGATTAAGTGTCTTCTTTGAAATTCATTGTGTTTTTTTAGTTATTTTTTTCTCTTATTTTTCTTTTGATTGAAATTATCCATGATATAATCCCTCTTTAGAACCCCAGTGTGTATGAATTACTCTCATCTAGGGTGTGCTAATTGTATGCAAATAACTGAGTAGAGCAATTTGGTGCCTTACAGTTTAAGTATGTTATTACCGCTGCCGAAGCCGCGGTGAGTCACAAATATAAAAATGTCAGCATCTTGCAGAAGTTAAAGTGTCCTGTTATGCGATGAGGAACAGAACGATACACAACTCTGTTTCATTATTGAAACATGTTCGCCTGCTGGTATGATTTCTGTGAACAGTAACAGCAATTGAAAACTGCAACTGAGTTTTTCCACTTTAGGCTAACTAACAAGCAACTCTGCTGTTTCATACAGCAAGTAACAGTAAATTATCCAAATCAAATGGAGGGATAAAGTAGTTGCTGGGATTCCTGCCCTGTTTCTAACATAACATCTAAATAAACTTCACTGTTAGATTGAATTAGCTTATCTGTCCAGCAGAAAACTGCAACCTCCACATCAGTTTTGAAGACCCTCGCCCTCATGAATTGCCTCCATCTGGTAAATGCAAAACCCATGAGGACTGTGTTTTTTTCCCCCATTTATTACTTATTTTCTTGGTTATTTTTCCTCTTTCTCACAGGGCAAAAGGAATGGACGGTCCTCCATTTAAAATTAAAAACGGCAAGCTGAACGATCCACGGTCGTCATTGTTTGCGTAACTCATTCTAAGCATCGAGAATGCTGTCATTTGCATATGATTGTGATTCAACTTTGGTCAAATATGCACATATGAAGGCAATGCTTGAATTTTGCGAATAAAAATAACATTTGTTACATACCTTCAAAGAAAAGGATAATGTTGTGCTTTTCATTTAACCTGTTACATAAAAAGCCCAAATTGGCGTGTCTTGAGAGTGATTTTAATGATTCACTGAATAAAGATGAAAAAAACATGACTCGTCCTTTAAATTTAAGTCTTACATTTGAGTAGTCAATACCTGAAATTACAGTACTTCTTTGTCCAAATCTGTCCTAAAAATGAAACTTTTCACCACAACCAACCTGATCAATCTCGCTTTCGCCTGGAAACAAGGGCTGCCCATCACTTAGCTCTCCTAGGATACAACCCACCGACCACATGTCCACAGCTTTCCCATACGGAGCACTGAGAAGAACCGAATCAGGCACATCATCATGTTATTTCTGCAAAAAATATTCAACTGAAGAATATCACAAACCCTCATAAAGACTTTGTTAATTACATGTTTGGATGATACTGAAAATGACACAAATGAGATGAGGATGATATCATTTTAGATAAAAATGGCTATAAGGGAATAATGTTTTTCATGGTGCTGCAGGTGGAGTGAAAAAAAGCCCCCATACAAAACAAGACGTTTCTTTTTTTCTCAAGGAGAGGCCAAGAAAAAGGTAGTGATTTCTAAGGGACAGAGCTGAGGAGAGTGGTGAAAAATGGTGAGATCTGGCAGCTGAGAGCGCTAAGGAGCGCTGGTGTTGGAGGGAGAGTATTTGAGTGGGCGGCATTCAAACACCGTCTCAATAAATGTTCCAGGGCATTTACTAAATCAAGCTACAGCAGTGAGGATAGATGATGTTCGGCTGTCTCTAAGCTAGAATGGACATTTGATGCAGCAAAAAGCACAGAAACAACATGAGCCACAAAGGGAATAAATAGCGAAGCTAAAGTTTTATCTTAGGAACAATCAGAACATTCTGGTCTGGTAGCAATGCTCCATCAGGCTACTCGTCTGTTTTTGTGATCTAACAACCCAAATTAAAAAGAAAATTTAAAAAAAAGGAACTGTTTTTTGTACGCACATGCTAAGATAATTATTGGTTGTGTTATAGCGGAATAAACAATCTCATCCATCCATTCATCCATCCATCCATCCATATGTTTTTTGTCACTCAATTGCTTTTTAGCAGTCATTCATATGCTTATCATCTGGGAGGCGTGGTCCTTGCTTGTGAAACATCTGGGAAAGGCTCCATGGAAACTGGTTGAAAAAGGGCAGTAATTGTGTTTAAAAAGATTGTTAGAGCAATGTAAAAGTTTTTTTTATTTTTTATTTTGTATGTTTTTGTACATAACATTATAATGGAACCATTCATGTTGTTATAAGAAAAAGTATTATTGAGCCTGCTATGGAAAATTTTGTTTGGTTTTGTATAGTTTTATAATATTTTTGTCTTTGTAGTTAAATTGCCTAAATTAGGCTCCTTTTTAATGTCCTGCATTTCGGACCGGAAAGAAACAGTATAGCAGATACATATAGCAGATCAAAAATAAAAATTACAGCAATCTCATTGATTCAAAATGATCAATTAGTTGTCATAAATACACTGTTTGTACACTGTGTTATCAGTTTCAAAGTTTTAATAAAATTAAAAATTCATCTTCACTAAGCTGTTAAAACAGGGTTCAAGATGTCAACTAGGTTTTTGGCTTAACGATAAAAAACACAGCCTTGAGATTAAACTAGGATTTCCTAAACCCCTTTCCCATCTACTTTTTGAGTGGATCTACATCAACTTTACGTGAGATTCAGTGACTTTTTTTCTTGCAGACATCTTACGTTCGAGCTGAAACACGACTCAATTGATTGATAAGACACAAATCTCATAGTCATGAATCTCTTTTGCTTTGGCTATGCAAGGCAGAATTGTTGCATTGTCATTGCATCATATTTCTTTGTATTACACAGAAGCAAAAATGGAGGACAATGATGAGACGTCTCTCAGAACAAACTTGTGATTTTTAATTTATTAAAATAGATTATTGCAAAAGGCTTAATCAGTGTCCAAAGAAATATTTTAAGACATGAAACAAATTAACATCAAGACATTTAGGGCAGGATAGTTGGTAATAACAAAGTAATTACCAGATTGAACACCAATTAAAAAAAGTTATTTAGTATATAAAGCCAGTTATTTACTTTTGCACAGACTGAAGGTTTATGGTGTGGGCCAGGTGATCATGTTTCTTTTATATCAAGCAGTAGTAAGGAGACTAATCAGATATGAGATGTTGGCATAGTGAACTTGGTGTTGTTGTGATGACGGAGTGACACTGTTGTGGTGTTTCATCTTAAAAATCAATAATGGACGCAGCATTGAGATAAGTATATCATATATTTGTTCACTTTTCTAACCTTGCGCAATTCTTCCTTTCCCCTTAAATGGAGAGATGTTGCAAAAACATCATCACAAAACCAATATGGAAATGTAGGACAGGAAACAGATTTGCTGACAAACACAAAGGTCAGCTGAATAAAGAAAACACTGCACAACTCTGTACTATTTTTTAGTTTTGTACTGTGAATTAATGTAAACATTTCACATTCTGTCCTGATGGCAGTGAGGATTTCCTGTCACTTGTACACACGGTTTGAATGGGCCGCTTTTTCAATATGTCTGGACTTAGTTGTGTAAAACTGTGCTATCCTCTTACTGGTGTAACATATTGTAGTGCTTGTTTTTTTTTTTTTTTTTTTTCCATTTTCTTGTAATTTCTGAGGACTCAGCTCTTCAAGGAGCACGTCAGAGGAGTTGGAGAACTTGGCCCAGTCCTTCACAACAAATTTTGTGGGATTTATTCTTTGTATTTTAACATGGGGAATATTGTGGGAGGAAAAGAAAAAAAAAACAACAATACAAGTCTGTCGCACTACATGACCACACTTGCATCCAACTGGATTTGCAGCAGTCTGACTTGCACCTATGATGTCGTCTACTGTTTCCTTTTGTGCTTGTGTTGTTCTCACTCTCATATGTTAGTTGTTTTGAAGTAAAGCGTCTGAAAAATTACTGTAGAATAGAATAGAATAGAATTTTCATGTAGACCCCTATATAAGTCTGTTAATCCCAATTAAATCACCAATCACTGCTGATCAGAAATAGTGTTCAGTCCTAGTCTTTAGAAAAGCATATCATATGAACCCGGACTCCACAACTGTTCATAGCTTTACTAAATTATTTTATCTGCATCTTTTTTTTTTTTTTTTTTTTTTAAATCTACTTTGACACATTTGGGATCTATGAAAGCTTCTACATCAGCTTGTAGTGAGTTGCACAATGATTATTTATAGTTCTTTTTGTATTGTCAGGCTCAGTGCATGCCACGGATCTATCCTTTTTTAGAGCAACTGTAACAACTAACTTTTATTATATTAACTACAAATTATTATGACAAGTTTGACCAACTGTACATTTAGGAAAACTTGAGTACTGATATTATATCTGGACCAAAGTACTGAAAGCTACATCATGAGACTAAATGATGGATATTGTGTACTTTATGTTAGACGAGCCTGATGAAAAGAACCATTACATTTATTTAGTGTGCCAACAGAGCCAGCAGAATGAGTACATGTTCCCCTCTATCCATGTTTTCCAGTCTTACATACGCACACACCAACTTACACACATACAGGGACTTACCCCAGCAGCAATTCAGGCGAGCGGTACCACCTTGTGGCAACATACTCTGTGTAGTTGGCATCTGTTCCTTCAGACAAATTACGAGCAAAACCTGAGCCAGAGAAGCAAGGAAATTAATAAATCACCAAGACCTAATTCTGTCAGCATATCCACCATGATAACATGTACACATGAAAGCGTGAACGGCCAAATCACACCAAGAGAAGATTCAGATCTTTTGGACAGCTACAGTGACGACACCCTCCTCTTTGCCAGGTGACCAAACTCATTTGTAATGTCACTGCAGGCAGTCTAAGTCTGCTTCAGATAACTGATGTGCAGAATCAATTTTAAGCATGGAAAGTGACAATAGCAGAATGCCAGCTCCAACAGTGAATAACAAACAATTCTCGCCCCAGCTGACTCAGTAGCTCTGTATTAACCAATTATGCAGAGCTAACTGACTGTGTGATTTTGCAAATAATGATCTAAATGTAGAATTAACACTTAAAAAACTGTAAAAAGCTGAGCTATTTTATGTGAGTGCAGTTTACCACTGTTTCACAGAGGGGAGGTGTGTCACGTTCACATGCCTTTCTTGATATATTGATTTAAAAATTTAAAAACAGTGTTAAACACCAGGGTGAATTTTATTGTACTGACTGGCAACCCTCCAGAGGAAGAATTGATTTCTCTGAAACAGAACTTCCTAAGAGGAAGTGACAATTTGAAGGTTTAATTTTTAATTTTTTCACATAGAGCTGAGCTTAAGAAACCAGACTGGGCATAGTGTAATCACACATTTGACAGCAAAAAATGGGAGTCCACACACAGACACAGACACACACACACTAATGTGTTACACTGTTAAGAGTATGGAATTATCTGACAAATAATGTGTAAAGTCTAAATGTAAAAAAGAAGGAAGACCACCAGACAACTCACCAAAGTCACAGAGTTTGAGAACATCCTCTGAACTGATGAGAAGGTTTTCTGGCTTGATATCTGGAAGAGAAATGTAGAGTTTTCTTAAATCTTTAAAAAAATTTAAGGGAAAAAGAAGCCTGAGCCAGAGATTTTTTTCATTAATCTTTGCTGCCATTAAGCGTAAAATGAAACACACAGGATTTGTTCCAAGTATTATTACCTTTATAGTGACAGATAACAGTATATTTGGATGAGTATATGTCAAACTACATGTTTAATCAGGATCCTGTGACATCCGGATTCGACTTTTCTAAGAATGTAAGTTTAATCCTGATAAGGTGAGCATATAATACAATTCTTTAATCTAAATACTGAGAAGAAGTGTGATTTGTATACAACAGTGTAATATTTGTCATATTTCCTTTCAAGCAGGGATCCCTAATCCTGGTCATCAAGAACCAGTATCCTGTAGGTTTTCTCAGTATTCCTGCTGGAACCCACTTGACTCAGACTCAGACAAGCTCTGCAAGTGTCTGCTAAATACACATTGATTTGAATCAAGTGTGTTGCAGCTGGGACACTTGGAAAACCTGCAGGACACCAGTCCTTGAGGACCAGGGTTGGGGATCCCTGCTTTAACCCTTTATAGGGCACTCAATGAATTACCTTGAAATTAGAAATTTTAACCTAAAATTGTCTTTCTGGTATGTACCAAGACCTCCATTCTGTTGTTACATTAACAAAAAAATAATAATTTCATGCTGAATATGAATAAAACAAAGTGATCAAAATAGTCTCTTGCCAAATAAAGGGTTAAAGTATAGGATGAAAGAAAGAAACAGCCTAAAAGTTACTGCTAGTCTCATAAAGGGACATGTCAGAGACGGAAATCCCACAGATTCAGAATATTACTTTTTTTTTCAGACTTCTTGGTGTAATACATGATCATAATGAACCATGTGGTGTTGTACAATAGCAGTGGAAAGTTTCAGGACTGGATTAGATTACAGTTCAAAAGAAGCCACAAAACTGAAGGCGATTTCAAGCTTATCAATCTTTCAGTGTGTTGGGGAAAAGCAGAGCAAGGTAAACTCTGGTTTTTATCTGTTTACTTACAAGAGACTTTTTTAGCCAAAAACATAATTAATTCATTAAATGAAAATGTTAAAGTGTGTTTACTCAGCATTGCACTCAAGAACACAGCAGGTTGATTTACAACACAAAAAGAGTGACTAACTTTCTGTTAAGAAGTCCATTAACCCACTTAATCATCTCATAGCAGTTATTTGTTTACTGCTACATTATAGTTTAAAATATCAAGTACTTAACATTTAGCACATATTTCTCAAACGCCAAGTAACGGTGAAATAGCTCAAACTTTGCAGGTTCGCAACTGTATTTAGTGTCTGAAAAAGCTATGCTTTATGTAATCTCTATGTCTCATGTACAGAAGACATCGTATCACCTGCCCTGGTAGCACTGGTTTACAGGAATTTCTCACCTCTGTGCACTATCTCATTCTTGTGACACCAGTGGATGGCTTTGATGAGCTGGAAGATGTAGCTGCGGACTTTATCAGTTGGTGCACCATTGGGAAATTCCTCTAACAGCTCGAGCATATTCTGCAAACCACAACAAACTGACCTAAAGAAAGAGCTACAGCGTATAGCAGCATTAATACTCTTTCTTTTTACTCTTTCACACACACACAAGCACACAAACACACACACACACACACACACACACACACACACTGGACCGTTTCTGGTGTACAGTATGGAACTGTCATGAGATAAACACTTGGTTGGATACCCTGGCAACACAGTGGGGAATACCATTACTCACTCGCAGCATAGTTCGGATGTTACCATGGTGACACTTTTTTTTCTATGCTTATCTGAGCCTTCTCAACATCATGAAACCTTAAAGCAGACTAAATGCTGCAGCATAAAGAAATTGAATATGTACAGAGCATGCAGAATGTGAAAGAATCATGACAGCATCAGTAAGCTCACCCTCTCAACATATTCAAAGACAAGGTAGAGCTTTCCCCTTCGGCGGAAAGCCTCCTTCAGCTCAACAATGTTGTCCTGCTTCAATGTCCGAAGCATCTTCAACTCCCGAAGAGTCGTCTCCTTAACCTCATCATTTTCTGTGTGAAAATGACGGAGACAGAAATGATGAAAGTGATCTGCACTTCCTCTGGGTGTCCCTCCTTCCTCCAATCCGTCATCCCCTCACTCACCTTCACTGTCTTTGAACTTCTTAATGGCCACCAGCTCATTGGTTTCCTGTTAAGACACAGGGTTTCAAGAGATGTAAAGACAAAGTATGTGACCTTTGAGGTAAACACGGACTTAATTCTTTCATTTTTCTGTAAAATATATAATAAATAATAGATTGTACTGCGAGCGTATGGAAATGGTACATTCTGAATGCTGACATGTTTGGCTATGGCTGAGTGTAAAATTACAGCAAAGTAAAAACAAAAAAAAACAATTATTTCTAACTCAATATCACATCATATCCTCTCATATTCAGGCTTACAAGGTCTTCTACATCTTTGTCTTCACAGGAACAGTTTACCAAGTAGACCACCGAAAGGAATTAGACAAACAACATATTTACAACGAACAGAAGTCCTATTAATTGAAAAATATATTGCCGCTAACAATTTGCCCCCCCCCCGCCCACAAAAAAGTCACTACATTGATTTATTTAGGCAAATAAGTCGGGACCTCCTATAGAATTATTATTGCATGGCCAGTTATCTTTTAGCAGCAAATTATTTAACCCCAACTGATGCAATGAGTTGCCTCTAATTCCTTAAACAATTATGTTGTGGTCACAGAAGAGATGTTAGTCTGTTTAAAAAGAACCAAATCACTGGCCTGGCCTCCATCAAACGAAGAAAAAGTTAAGGGAGATTGCACAAACTACTGAAATTGACTTAATTTCAGTAGTTTGTGCAATTAACAAAAAGTGCTAGAAGGATAGTGGGGAACCATTATCTTTAGGAAAAAAATATGGTCAGAAAAATCCTGAATGATTGCGATCGGCAATCACTTAAAAGTCTCGTGACATTTTAAATAAACATAACAGTGGAACTCAGGGCTGGATTTCACAAGGAAGCAGAACATTTCCACGTGCACAATGCAAAGGGAACTCAGGAGATTTGGACTGAACAGCTGTGTAGCCAATAGAACTCCACTAATTAATGTGGCTAACTGGGGAAAAAGGCTTAAATTTGTTATGTAGCATAAAGATTGGATACTGGAGCAATAAAATAAGGTCATGTGGTCCGATGAGTTCAGATTTACCCTGTTCCAGAGTGATGGGTACATCAGGGTAAAAAAGGAAGCAGATTAAGTGTTGCAGCATCATGAATACTCTACAAGCCAGTGAAAGCAGTGCTATGATCTGGGGTTGCTGCATTTGGTCTGGTCTTGGCTCAGCAAAACAATATGCCCAAAAAATGAGGTCAGCTGACTACCTGAATGTACTGAATGAGTTATTCCAATCAATTAATGTTTTCTTCCCTGGTGGCAGGCATGTTCCAAGATGACAATGCCAGGATTCATGGGGCTCAGATTGTGAAAGAATGATTCAGGGAACATGAGACATCATTTTCAGACAAAGATTGGTCACCACAGAGTCCAGACCTGAACCCCATTGAGAATCTTTGGGATGTGCAAGAGAAGGCTTTGTGTATTGGTTGTACTCTCCAATCATTAATATAAGATCTTAGTGAAAAATGAATGCAACACTGCTTGGAAATAAATCTTGTAGCACTGGAGAAGCTTATTGAAATGATGCCACAGCAAATGTGTGCCATAATTAAAACTAAAGGGGGTCCAATGAAATATTAGACTTTTGTTTATTGTTTTTTTTTTTTTATGGCCAGGCAGAGTACATTAAACAACAATAAATTATTTACATGGCCCTTTTGGGGGTAATATATCTCAACCCGTGATGATTTCACTGCCATATCATCAGTTTTTAAAGCAATACTCTTAATTTGTTGGCTTGATGCAGCTTGTTTACACACCCAGCAGTTATGGAAAAACATTATCGTCTCCTTGCAGCTGTGTTATGTAACTCCAATATTCACTCTCTTTTTAGTCTTTCTTTTAATCTCCGCCAACTCTGAAGGAAATATCTGGCTCTTTAGTGGTTAAAAGCTTCACTGTGTTCACCAGCTTGCTGCTGGTGTCCATTTGGTGTAGATTTAGGGCTTTTTTCATAGAAAAAGATGAAGGTGTGTTGACCAGAACAGCACTGTGGGAATGAAGTGAACCAAACAAAGCTGAAATGAAGAAAGAAAACATCAGGCAACAAAGCTAAGGGGGGGGAGGGTGTTTTTTTTGTGATACGCTGATCATTTCACATTATCATTAAAACTGTGTGCATTCCCCTTTATAAACACTGCAAACGTTTGGTAAGAGTGCAATGTATTATGAATTCTCAAAGGTAAAAAAAAAAGGACACTTTCATGATTCATGACAAGCATTTTTCTTGCTATTACGCTGCAAAAAAGTGGATTAAACTGCCACTGGAGATTAAACTCTCACCAAACGTATTAACTTTTAAATCGAGGTTAAAAACATTTCTTTTCTCATGCGCCTATGCATGACGTCTACACAGTAACTTTGAATTGATTCTGCTTTTAATTATTTTAATATTATTTAGGATTTTATTGTGATTTTCCTATTTGTATTTTCTTTTATGCTTTTTTTTTCTGTAATGCTTTTAACGTTTCATATAAAGCACTTTGAATTGTCTTGTACATGAAAGGTGTTATACATATAAACTTGCCTTGCCTTGTCTTGCACATGAATTGTATAACAGCATAACTGAAATATTTAGCTGCCTAGACGACAGGTATTCTGTTCGAATTAAAAAGCAGCTTAAAATGTTTAAAATATTTTTTTTGTGTTTATATACAGTTGCATTTCTTCCCTAAAAGCCCATTTAATCAATTTATTGCTTTAAACCGAGTTACTTGTCACAAGTTTTCCTTTCTCTCAGATATTAAGTGCAATGAGCCATCTCTAAACATTCATTGAAATGCTGGAAAAGCTGTGTCATAAACATAAGATGCTGCTGTTGAATGACTTCAAATCTAAATGTTTACCATTGTAAATTTTGCTGCTGACATCTTTGATTTGGGAAGAAAACTGTCTTGTCTATCTTGTGTTGTACCCTCTGGCTGTAAAGGGTGAAGATGAAGGGCCGGAGGGGATTACATCATACAGTTCAGTGTCCTCAGCTGCTCTAGTGCTCCTCTATTGTCCTTTTGTCTACAGAGGGTCAGATGGCAAGGTCCGGCTGAGGAACTGCACTACACTTGCTCTTGTTCATACGAGCCAATTGTTTGTCCGAGTTTTAATGCTAACTTGTCTGCTTTGAGAAGTCAGCTGCAGAAGCAGCAGAAGTAGTAAGATGGAACATTATAGATGAACAAGTCTAATACCACCGCACATTACTGTGAAGTTCCAGTTTCAGTGTAAGGAAATATCGAGCAAACTTGGAGATTTATCAAGTAATCAAAAGCACACACATACACGTACCAGCAGTGATCCAGCACATACAACACTCTAGCAGCACTTTCAGTAATTTCCTGATGATATGCATGTGCTGACATCTTGTCTCTTTGACCTCCTGATTTACCACTTTGAAGTGAAGTCAGCATTCCTAAAAATAGTCTTCAAGTTATTAATCGTCTGCTGACTCTATGGTGATTTTAATCATAACATTAAAAAGTAAAGCTTGAATGTTTCACCTTTTTAACAGTGATACATTATACATTAATATTTGATGTATCATGGTGCAGAGGGGTCAGAAAGAAATCTTTTACACAATTTACCGTAGCAACATGTAATAGCTACTTTTGTCCACAACAGAAAATGTAGCAGCTTTACAACGAAGGTCCAAAATGCTAAAATAACCAGTTTCCTGATACAAACCCTTTTTTTACTTCAATATTGTAACCCAATGTTTTATAGATCAAGACACACCATGTTTGTCAGTTTTACTCCAGCAATTACTCCAGGGACTTTCATGCAATACATTTGTGGATACTCTTGACTATTTCAGTAAAATATTAGATATGACCACAAGGGATAAGATAATAGTATTTAGGAATATCTGATAATTGACTGTAACACAACAGATTATAAAAACCATTCAGTGAAATCTTTCTCTATTGTTATTCTTAAATTGAATATATCTAACATTTCATTTCAATCACTCTAAATCATATTTTAAAGTTGTTTGTGGGCACTGATTTTGAATTTAAACCCTTTTATGATCTACATCTTTTGACCAAAAAACTATTTTTGCAGACTATCTAGCGATGTTTTAATATATAAGATTGCCAAAATCTACAACTCAAATAAATTTACAAATTACTTTGCAATGTATTTGCACTGTGGATGCGCTCTGAAGCGGAACAGAGGTTTAGTTTTACTTTCATCTTTTTAAACATTAAGCAACAACTTGACTTTCTTCCGACATACTGTTAAAGCAAATATTCAATTATCACCGCTAATTAATTATCAAGCCCTCTTGCACAACAACATTGCACAGAGACATCATATATGCACCTAGAGATTGGCTACTGTGTAGGTTGTGGTATTGTCACTCCCAAAACACAAATTCAACATAACACAAAAGCCTACATACAAACACCCACATACGCTAATACAACACTTGCATAAAGTGGCAGAACAGCACACAAATCCTGGCACACGTTTGTTTGACTAATTAAATGTTGCGTCAAACACACACTGCATGTAAATAATACCAAAACATTTAAGATAATTCCATTTCTTTGAGAATGGTTTTAAGTCATCAGTGTTGCCTGTTTGGGTTTAAGCTCATGTGAGTCTCAAACATTTATAGTCCCAATATTCTTTCTGCTGTAGACACCTAACAGGGTGACCCATTTACCAACAGTATGGTCTCTATAGTCAATAGCTCCCTCTGCATCTCCTCTTCTCCCTCATTCACACACACGCATAAAGCTTCATTCTCTTTCCCTCTGCCACCTTGTTTCTGCCCTGTTTCTAGCTGAGAAAAGTAAAAATAACTGTTCTCTTCTGGCAAAACAAAAAGCCCTTTCATTGCCATGGTCTGAGTCTTTGGCTTTACATGTGATAATGAACCCCCCCCACCCATGAAAAGGAAATATGATGTTGCGTGTCACCTCTTAGAAAGTTGGTGAAAACAAAAGGTTTCTGAGTTTGACGTGGCTCCACTTTGACACCTACTAGTTAAAAATTCATGTAGTGGAGATATGCGGTGAATAACACATCCGTGGTCCAAAAAAATCAAAATAAGCCATGATAGGAAAATAATTCATTTCCTTTTTTTTTTAATGTCTGAGACTTATTATGTGCTGTGAAAGCGAGGAGACATATTTTGGGAGCTGCTAAATTGTGTTTTGTGTAGTACAGTAAACACAGAGACATGTTATATAGTAAAACATCTCTAAAACGTATAGCAATTTAAATATTTGAAAAACTTGAATGACATATTGTTAAGACTAGTGTGAAGTTTTAGGTAATATTGTGTGGATTTATAACACACTTCCACACTGCTTTGTTTGGCGTCTGTAATATCAAACAACATAGAGACAATCTCCCGTATCCAGCACTTAAAATGCTTGTTTTAGTGATTGATGGAGGCTTGGAAAAGAGACTTGTGTGATCTCTTACCATCCAGATTTATGTTTTAACCAATAAGCATAGTGTTATTGCAACAAAGTCTGGACCATGAGAGCAAGGGGAGAAAAAAGTCAGGAGATTAGTTTGCATGATTATATCACTTAGTGGAGATAATTAACTCATTGTTCCAAAAGTGTTCAAGCAAGGCCATTTTCATCTTCTGTAAAAAACAATATGACTTAATATTGTGATCCATTATCCTTGCAAGTTCTTCACAAATTTCCAGTTTGTCGTGTTGTTCAAAATAGATTAATCTCTGACTAAAGAAAAGGAAAGGTAAATAATTGATCACCTGATTTAGCCATTTAGCAAATTCCCAACTGAAGCATATGTTTATGTACGAGATTGCCTTATGAGTCTCAGCATAAATCTCAGGGATAGAATTCATATTTTTTAGTACACAACCTCTCAGTTATCATTAGATGAGTTACCTTGGAGCCTAATATTCTGAAAAGAATTGGTTTGAGGCCCAGATCAAAGAAAAATTCTCCATATAAACACCCCAATCAAAATAAACTGGTTTCATTCAGTTTCACTGGGGTAGAATATGCTGAATGCTGATTATCTGAAACTGATTAAAAGTGAAGTTTTGGCATTTAAGTGTTAAAATGGAACATCTTTTGCACATGTTCTCTGTCTTGACGTGCACAGTACCATTTACACATTTTAAAATATGGCGTCTAAACAGAGCACACAGGACTGGTCTGCAGCAGAGGTTGTTTTTGATGCAAACTTTAACAGAACTCAATATTCTTGGATGATTAGATGGTGGCAAATAAAGCTAGATAGATAGACTGGCTTGATGACGCATGTCATGTTTTTTTGATCTGCACATGTCACATGGCTGTGAGATGGCAGTTTTGATTAAATGAAGTGTCATGAAATTGCTGGCTTGGAATAGATCATGTCACCTGTAAACAGCTGATCTGAGATCTTTATTCATAATTATTTCAATCAGAATGAAAAAAAAAAAGAGTCTGCATAAAAACATGGCTAGTATTAGCTTATCGGCCAGACTAGGCGCTGGCATTTAACCAGGATTTAGCCTCAGCCATGCACAATACAATGAACGTCTGAGAAATAAAACTACACTAACCCATCTCATTTCAACTCTTCTTCTTCTCCAAGTGCTGCACTTCCATGTGCAGCCATTTGAGGCTGGTGTCAATATAAGCTGATCCACGGAAAGTGAGACAATTCACTATTTCATGAAACATATTTGCTCAAAGCAGTCTCACTGGAGGCAATTTGTGGACCATGATGCTAAACTTTTAAAAGCATTTTCTTCTACAATTATCATTAAGAATTTAAAAGCCTTCTTTTTTTTGACAGAGACATAATGCTACAAACAGCTTTTTATTTTGTTTTCTCCAAATACCATGGGGTGCTGACGCCCCTGTTGGGACTTCCATCTATTCCAGGGTTCTAAGCCTGATCTTTGTATGCCTCTGGCAGAAAACACAGACAATAGTTACAACTAATTAACATACCAAGTTGCAAAGAGATGATTTACAAAAAAAGGGGTACAGTTTTTGGTTTGCAATAATTGTCATATTTCTTCACACATTGTCTTTATGTCCATTTTGAGCCAGCCTGGACTTATCTGCATGTGACTTCATTAAGTTAATACAAGCATCTGTCAGTGTGGGGCACTCTGATGTGCAGTCTCTCACATTATATCTAGCAGACAAGCAAAAAACTTTTGCTTCAAAAAGTAGAGATTCTGGGAACATGACAACATTTGGCTCTTTATTTTTATAGTCTGATGTAAAGATATCAACATTTTAGGCATTGGCCAGTTTTTCCTGCACAATGTTTACTGAAATACTAATAATGATAACACAAACTGAGCCCTTTTATATGAAGTTAAGGAATCTCAGATGATGGTTTCTTAACCAACCTCTCAAGTTAGCCTGAAATCAGAGGATTTCATTTCAACAATAGGTTCTAACAACCCCTTAACTCACTGAGATAATTGTTCTTAAGTTCAGGGTTCAAGTTCTGTCTACATACAAATGTCCTGGATTTGAAAAGTAAAAAGATGTTATATTTTCTGTCTTCGAGTTATAATTTGTTTTTACTGGTGAAGCACTTCTCTGTGTTGGTTTCTGTTTTCCTGCTATGTGTTATAGTGCTTTCGTTTATTGTTTTAAGACATGTTCGTCTTATTCGTCAATCTGGAAGAATTATGTCATATTATTATGTCACAAATATGGGAGATAATATGTAACTAATAATGTCATTTCCTTGCAGTTATAGACAACCGTTCTTCTTTGGTGCACCTATTAATCCTTATCACAAAAAATCTCCCTTTATTCAAGTTTTAAGACTTTATAAAATACATATTATATAAAATAAAAAGTCTCTGGGGTAGAGATTGTGCGTGCCCTAAGTTTTACCTCTCAGGTAACACACTAATTGTTCATACTCCTAGCATGAGGCAATTGTAATTGTGTAGAGCTGTGTAAATGATCTGAAGACTTTTATGTTTATTAGAGAATAAAAGAATATTTTTCGTAATGTGTTTTTAAAAGTGTGATGGTTTGCATCATTGCCACATAGCAATGTAAGTCTGAGTTGGGGCATTTTGTTTTGAATCAGCATGCTCAGTTTTTTTCTGGGTACTGTGACTTTCTCCCACAGTACAAAAACATGTGTTAGGCTTATTGGGGTTTCTAAATTCTCCATAGGTGTGAGTGGTTGTTTGTTGCTCTGTATTGGCCCTGCTATGGCCTGACAACATGTCCAGGAGGTACCCTGCCTCTCACCTTGTGATCCTCTTTTGGAGTAAGGTGTTATGGCAAATGTATGGATGTACATGTGTCCTATGAACCCATCTGAGCTAAATCAGACAAATATGAGATCATTAAATTAGCAATAATCTTATTATAAAGAAGAAAAGTCCATCAATTTTATCTGCCTGCTTACCAATGCAGGGTTGCAGAGGGCTGGAGCCTATCCCTACAGCTACCAGGGACAAGGAAGGGTACACCCTGGGCAGGTCACTACTCCACCACAGGGCCAAACAGAGAGTAAAAAAAAAACACTGTTGCTATAGAGAGAATTTAAAGTGACCTTTTAATGCAACACACATGTCTATGGTCTGCAGGAGGAAGCATGAGCACCCAGAGAGAATCCACAAATATGGGGAGAAAATGCAAACTGCAAACAAAAAGGGCTGATTCCAGTTGTTATTCAAACCAAAGGCTTTCTCCCTGTGAGGCAACAGTGCTAACCACCACAGCACCGTGCTGCCATTAAGATATAGAAGTATAGAATAAAAGTATAGAATGAAAAATAACATTACTCTGTCTGACTAAGCTAAGAATGAGCATAAGCCTCGAAAGAAAAATGTAAATTCAAGTTCTCACTAAGCACTGTAGTATTCATTCACTTTAAAGGTGCCCCTCTTCGATCAAAATTTCTCATTTACTTAATTTGTTTTAGTTATTAATCTTCCATGATAAGTAACAAATGCAATTTACTAACATCGCAATATGTTATCCCACAACATAAAAGCACCTGTGCAGCTCTCTCTGAGATTAAACTCTTAGTTAACCTTACTTGATTAATGATGGAAACAACACAAGTGCTTAAAATAGTGGCAGTAATCTGCCATTAACCTAATTTTTATTTGATCAAATTATTCATAAAACTATGAATGGATATGGATGTTTGTAGAGTCCAGCTTGTCATCAATGTACAGTCATTAATGTGCCTAAATATCTTTCATATTTGTAGTTTTCTAAATGTAGTAAGGTTTCCACACAGGATAGTCAATGTGTAAATGCTTGTGTCACTGTGCAGTACCACTTGAAAGAAGCAGTTGTTCTAATTGGCCTCATCTCTTAAGCAAGCTACTTCACTGAAATATAGCTTTGTTCATGCTTAATAAGAATTCATTTCAAAACTTAACAACAAAGTTTTTGTCAAAGGGGGAATTTGTACTGTTACTTGTTACAAAGGCAGACTCAAAAACCTTTCTTTGCACCTGTGTGTTATGAAACTCAGTCTATAAAATATGAAATTATTTGCAAACATAGTGTTTGCAAAATGGTAAATCCCTCTACATGTTAACTTACGAAAGACTGAGCCTCTCTGCAATTGTCTTTTCATATACAATTCTGTTTCCCACCCCCTTAAACTAACTACTGAGATCTTCCACCAAGGTGTCTATCTTTGCTGAGCTGTTTTTTTTTTCTTTAAAACATCACTTGCATCAGGTTGAGTTTGAGGATACATACTTTAAAAGAACAATACCATACATTGCTTCATTTTAGACTCACATAGCCTTTCTAATGACTGATTATTTCAGTGTGCCCCATGCAAACTGGAAACAAGCTGGATTTTCAACACAAAACATGACTGTATTAACCACAATTGTCCAAAGCAATACATAGAAGAAAATTCACATAAACTACTGTACATATATAAATAAATAAGTCAAAGCAATCAAATTTCCTTCAAAGAATTGCAACTTGTATTCTTAATTCTACATCCAAGGAACCACCCACAAAGAATCCACTGTCCATACTGCATACTAGAAATATGTTCTTACATATTACAGTAAGACCAGCAGAAAACCTTACCTTATGTCTGCACTTAAGCACCACTCCATATGCTCCTGGGCAACATGAAATAGAGAAAAAAGAAAAAAAAAAGATTAACATGTGGTAAAGATTCAACACTGTAATTATGTTTTGGCTTCTAACCTTATATAAAGAAGTTTATTTTAAAAAGCAGCACCATAGGTGAGAACGACCAATGGAACAACAGTAAGTAAGGAGGAGGCACTCTCCCACACACTTAACCAACACTTATGCTGATAACTTCAACAAATAACACACCAGAAATGATCATGTTCTGTCATCGCTCAAACAGAAGAAGTGTTCACCATTATTATAAGACTTGTTTAACTATTTATTTGGTCGATCTCACTTTTCCTAGCTTGTCTTGTAAGCATACTGGGGCAGCATTAATCCAACATAAATGCTTTTCTGTATATATTTTCTAACTTTGTTTTGTCACTATTTAAATCATGTGTTACCTAATAGTATTTTTGCTAATAGTTTTTAATGCTGCCTATACTTCTGTTTAAATACATTTATTAATTGGTCTTTGGCCATCAAAGCTACCAACCCAAAACCTACCAACTTAATCCCTTACTGCTGCAATAATGTACAAAGCCAATATAAAAATCAATATATGATCTTTTATTTTACTTAAGTAAGTAGTTTTTGTGAGAAGTGGATAAATATGCCAGTGATGTACTGTATCAGCATTGTGCTAATATACTGTAAGGATACAGGAATAAACAGTTGATGTAAACAGCAGTTAAAGAAATCTAACAAGGTCAGTAACAAGGTTTGTATAGATGTGAGGTAACAACTGAGAAAATCTGTTAAAGATCAGAAGTTGGTCAGTTTTTAACTGTGTCTAATATGGTGATTTAAACACAATGAGGATTCTGTTTATTTCTTAAGTTGCTTAAACTTAAAACAGTTCTACACGGGTATATGGAGTATAACCATTTCTTTTTCAGTCACTATTGAGTATACCCACTTTTAAACCCAATATGATGCTACTTTACAAATGTCCCTACATGTATCTACGTTGACCAGCGGTTCAGCTAAGTTACCTATGCTACACTTGTGCAGTTAGCCATCAGCTGCGTTAACTTCAGCCTATACATAGACATAATAAAGATATATGTATGTATGTCTGTCTATGAGCCTGTCTCTCACTAGTCTGTGTGCCAGTATTTGTTTAGTCATTTCATAACTTTTCCTCCCTGAAACCGAAGAGCAGAAATTATGTGACAACGAGCAATTTTAAAGATTGATTTTTGGGGAAACTAAACAGAGTGATCCTACCTGTCATTTTTTCTGAAAATGTTTTTCTGGGCTACTATTCTCTGTTTTTAAAACAAGGGCAAAAATTGAGAGCATACCCACTTCTTAAGGGACCATTACACTGAGTAACATGTTGCATTTCATGATTGAAGAGTGTTAGTGGGCCGGGGTAAGGGTTAATCATTATGGCAAATTCTTAAACAAATCCAGACAGTAGTTTTTCATTTCAACACCAGATTTTCAACTATGGTCAGTAAATCTGGCCCTTAGTGTATTTAACTAGGAAATTAAAAACCCTAAGGAGAAAAAAATGAATAAAAGCTGATAAATTTACAGACATTTCTCTCACAATTTCAGATTTTGAGATTTTCCTGCTCATAATATCTAAAGACAGTTGGTTTAAAAAACAAACAAAAACCATGAAACTGCTCTTCCATCAATGCATTTTCGTCTTTTGTGTATCAGACATTCTGATTGACGTGTCCTAACAAACACTGACACAGAATAAAGAGTGGGGATTATAAACAGCTCAATAAACATTCTGTTCTTCCATCTTCTTATATAAGAGTGAGGGAAGAATGCCATCCATTCAGCTACAAGAAGTGAAGCCAACTACAAAAGAAATGCAGACGTAGAGGCTTATCTGTTTCAGAAATATTACTGTGTGGTTGAAAGTTTCACTATGACACCAATAAAAACAGTTCTATGGTTTTTCACTATACATACATATAAACAGGATCTTTAATCTGTGAAAAATGCATTTTAAAATATTTTTAATCAGACAATGTACTTTTGTTATCTGATTACCTTATCAACAAGGTTTTTTGTTTATAATGTGCATTTCTAAATAAATAAATAACATGACCATCTTAGTGAGTCATTTGATTGCTTTGAGTGTTCTTAGACAGAAACAGCTGGTTTTAGTCATATCAGGGTCAATGTCAGAATTAAAAGAAAGCAGCATCTGCTGTATGGTCACCCTTGAATTCATAGAGGAAAATGATTCAACATTACATGAAACAGCTAGTTTAAAGGCAAAATTAGAGCAGCTCTCTCTGAGATTAAACTCTTAGTTAACCTTACTCGATTAATGATGGAAACAACACAAGTGCTTAAAATAGTGGCAGTAATCTGCCATTAACCTAATTTTTATTTGATCAAATTATTCATAAAACTATGAATGGATATGGATGTTTGTAGAGTCCAGCTTGTCATCAATTTACAGTCATTAATGTGCCTAAATATCTTTCATATTTGTAGTTTTCTAAAAGTAGTAAGGTTTCCACACAGGATAGTCAATGTGTACCCGTTGTCTTGCATAAAAACAGGAATGAAAAGTCACAGAAAAGTAAAAAAAACACACAAAATACTTCCAGGTAGATGCTTGTGTCACTGTGCAGTACCACTTGAAAGAAGCAGTTGTTCTAATTGGCCTCATCTCTTACAATGTCATGTTTCTTAGGTTGTGCACAGTCATCAAGCATAACAGATATTATAATAATGTATAAGAGCAATTTATTCCCTTCCTGAAGCAGCAGCTTTTTTTTTTTTTTTTTTTTTTTTTTTACAATTTTAATAGTCCACCATAAAATAAACAATCATGTTTTCTCATTTCTCACTAAAATGTAGATTTGTTCATGCTTAATAAGAATGCATTTTAGACAGCTAGTTTGAAGGCAAAATTAGAGGCAGGTGTTTTTAGTTGCCAAATTAATTAGGTGTGAGTGGGTGCCCTGTTTTATTTTAGGAACAGGGGCTGTCAATGTGTGAGTTAACAACAAATGTTGGTAGAGGTGAATCATGAAGCAAACAAAAGAAATTTCTGAATAGTTCAGAAAACAGTTATTGATGCTCACCTGTTTGTAAAAGATTATGAAACTTTCTCTGCATGATATTAAAGACAAGAATATTCACAGAAAGGATAGACTAAAAAAACAACACTCAAGAGTATTTTGTGAAACCATAAAGAAGCTACAAGTAACTTCTGAGCAGCTATAAACCTCTCTTATTTTCTCTCTGTTTGCAGATTACAAACATACACATATGTGCGGCCATTAGGAACATTTTGTAAATTACATTTTGTATCCCTTCAATGTAACATCTTAAAATAATACATCTGATTTGAACCTTGTTTGACACAAATACAGCTTTTTCCAAACGTGGTTTTGTTACAGTCTGTGAAGCTCAACACTTGTTGCCAAGCAGAAAGTGGGTGGATGATGCCCCTTGGAGCTGCAAGAGGACTTTTTAACTGAAACACCAATGTAAGATGTGTTGAATTTAAACACTTCTTACATTGATGCAACTATCTTGAGAAAAATAGAACTAAATGAAAAGAGTTAGGGAATAAAAAAAAAAGTGTCTGTCACACAGTAGAAACTCAGAACATCAGAATATAAGAAAATCTGACTTAGTCTGCAGATGGCATTAGAGCTAAAGTAACTACAAGGAGAACATGCTAACATGGGGGGTGTTTTGAGCTCGCATTAATATAAAGTTAAATCAGGTCAAGAAACAGGAAAGATTCTTCCTAATATCAGATAAGATGAACCCATCAAAAAGGGCATGTAATATAAAACCTGTTTTGAATTAATAGTCCATTTACTAAGCAGATAGAATAAACAAAAGTCCCTGAAAATTAACTTAACATGTGTGCTCAACAAACATGACACTCCTACTGTTAGAACAATCTCATTCATTAGAAACATTTCCAGCCTCTCAGAGTTTAAAACCTTTAAAATTTCATTTGCACTGTTATTAAAATGCAAAGCTTAGCAGTGAGAAAAATGCAAAAGATACATTATGTGACAACAGATATTTTAAGGTTAAGATAAACAATGTTGAACATTTTCATGCAAAATACACTGAATTTCATAACAGTGTCCCGTGTAACACAGATCACCAGAGATTAAGGTTAACAACTGTATCTAGTTAAATGTTGTGTGACATGAACTCACCTTCTCCCACAATCCCAAGGACTTCAAACTTATTCATCACATCACCGAGAAGGAGGGCTCCTCCAGCAGGTGAAATGAGGGGCTTGGGTTTTAGTGAGGAGACTCCTGCTTTGACCAGCGGCTGATGGAGTGAACTGAAGACTCCAGAAAAAACATGGCAAGCTCCTGACTACATGCCATTTTCATTCCTCTTCAAGTAAAGCTTCACTATTTCCCCAGTACACCTGGAAACATATCCTATATATATATATATATATATATATATATATATATATATATATATATATATATATATATATATATATATATATATATATATATATATATATATATATATATATATATATATATATATAAAAAATATATATATATATATATATAAAAATATATATATATATATATATATATCTGTTTTATGTTGATTTTTATACAGATCTGACTAAAGTATCTTTAGAGGTTAACTTATTCCATGTCTTTATGTCAGTCTCGTACTTCTATCCAAAGCTCCAGGTAGGCACATCTGGAAGAAAAGAAAGAACAAACAACAGAAAACAGATCAATTATGGCGTCAAAAGGTCTCCAGTGTCCTGCTTCATAATTGTTTTGACAGGCAAGAGCATGTTGGTTATAAATCTTACACTGATAGCTACTAATTAGGGCATGCAATTGTATAGAAATGGGAATTATTGATGACTTAAACTTTACATCCACACAAGTCTTATGACATAGTCCAATCAGTAACACATCAGTCTGAAGGGTGCAACAATTTTCTCATTGTATGGTGAATGTACACTTAAACAGAAGTGAGTACTAATCTAAACTATATCAGAAAAATATAAAATTGTTCAATGAGGAACTTTCTTTTTCAAGGTTGGATATTGGATTATTTTAAAAACAACTAAAAAAACCATATCCCCACAGCAGAAGACCATCAAGGCAAAAGTGAAAGCAGATATTGCTAAAATATAAATTAGTCATTTATGAGAGTAAGAAGGCTGAGCAGATCTGAAGTTTTCATGTAACCACATGCAAATGGTCAAAATGATATCCAAACATCAGATCATCTCAGTTCCAGACCTCTTGGATGATTGAATCTACACGGGAAAGAACTAAATGAGGAACTGATTAATCTGACTTTTAAACTTTATAAAGAGGTACGGGATACAGAAAACCTGGTGATCAACTAAAGGTGAAGGAAACACTGCTGCAGCACTAAACCCAATGTACAGAGTCACCCATTGTGCCACTGATCATAGCTGAGGTGGCAATCCTCAGCTGCTTCCAAATCTAGTCTGTAATAAAACAGACAGTATTGCAAGACTCATCATAACAGCTTCCAATATAAATCTGAGTTTCCGTGACAGCAGAGAAAGTGTGAAGGACATTGCTTTGTGCCAATGTTTATGGACCTATGCGATCCAACATGCTTGTTAAGAATCCACCCAGTAATTCCACAGGGGAAGTGACTTGACAGAGAAGAAGTGGACGTGTAATAATACGGTGCTCTGCAATGGTACAGAAGCTGTTTGGAAAGTTTAAGTCTATAAATGGCACCACTAATTCCAGAGGATCCATCAAAGTACTGACTATAACCTTGAGTGCTGATAGAAAATTTGAAGTTTTAGCTCAGGATGTTTAAAGTCTAAAGTTGGTTGAAATATGTATATGACAGCTGGATATTTTGCATAAACTCTGGTATAAATTACCAGATGGTTATTTATAAAATGTCTTGATAGTTTTGGTGCAGATATCTGTTGTGCAGAAAATATGAGTGACTTTGTCCTATTTTACAATTCCCATGTTCTACTGATTTTCAAATGGTTTTCCTCTAATGGCCCCCATACTGGGTCATTTCTGTGGATCTCAGTTAAATGTGACAGAAAACTTTAATTGTGCTGATATTTAAGTAGCTATGCACCTCCGCCATGATTAACTAAAGCCTTTTAGTTTATGACCGAATAGGAGTAAAACCATTCACACTCCCAAAAACTCCAGCTGTATTTTATATTAAATGCTAATAAAATCTTAGTAGTGTGAATTAGATGGTGACTCAGAAAAACATCATACACCCTCAGAATCAGCAAGTTAGCATGTGGCTTCACAACGTGCCAGTTTGTTCACGACCTGAAAACTTAAATGACTTTGACATTGCCTAAATTTTAAATGAAAGCCGTCATCAGGTGAAAAGTTCTGGGTTTGTTTTGAGAGCTTTCATCTACACGGTGCTTTCCATGCAATAATGAAGCATCTGTTGCTGCCACTTCTACCCACTATCTTAATGCTGAACTTTACTTGAGATATGTGAGGCTCATAACATTATTTTCTAACACTTTGCTCTTCATCACTCTTTCCCCTCCAGCTTCCAGCAGGACTCCATTTACATGCACGCAGGGTGAATATGTTTTACTTGGACAATAGGGGTAAAAAGGTGCAGAACAATTAGAGTTGAACACAAATATCTTCCTGTCACTCATCCAAAAAAGAAAATGACCATGAATGCCTTTTTTGTAATGAGAATGGTGCTGGACTGGAACTGTGGAAGCTTCTCATTGTTACCTTCCAACTTCATTTATTCAACATTTGATTTATTCAGCAGTGAAAGAAAAAAATAAAAAAATGTTGATTTGGTTCATGTGCTTGTGTGGGCGTTTTCTTATGCAGCATACACTCCACACAGTCTTTCCACGGGGAAGAGATAAGGTGGATGAGGGCATCCATCGCTGGTAATGATGCCGCCTGTTGAGGAATTAAAACTGTGCCTTAAAAGTTAAACACATCATATAAAAGCGTGAAACTAACATACCATAACATAATGTCTAATTGAAAAACTGCTTTGTCTTGTAACCCTAAAAAAAAGAGACAAGAAATCCTTTTGGAAAAGTCTTGAAAGCAGACAGATGGAAATCTGGCACCAAGCGAAATCGTAATAAGTTAGTTTGGTAGTGTGAATTGAAAAGGCTGGTGCGTGCATCCGCGTGTACGAGAAAGTGTGTGTGTGTGTGTGTGTGTGTGTGTGTGTGTGTGTGTGTGTGTGTGTGTGTGTGTTTGCGCGTGGGTATGAGATGAGAGGGAGGGAGAGAGAGAGAAGGGGGGATAGTAATGCTGCGCTCTCTGCACCGAACTGCGTCTCTTCGTCGCTGCGTTGCGGAGCGCACCACCATTCCATCGCTGTCCACGCGTTTCTCAGCCTACCCAGCTACCAGTGCACACACCATAACGTAGTTAACAGACCGTGTTCACGACTGTGTTGCACAACAACATCCACATAGAGCCTGTATACGTATAAAACACAATGACTTCAAGCTGATAAAACGTCAAATAATTAGGTTATAATAAAGAAGTGTCGCTGCCCGTTCGTTGTGAAATCCAATAAACATTTACCTGCAGATGTGATGTGTCGCCTGTGAGGTGAGAAAGCTCAGTCTGTGAAACATACAGCATCATTCCCGTGAAAACGATGATGTGGGAAGACGGAGAAACATCCTGTGGAGCGTTAAGGGCAAAAAAAACCGGCCCTGTGCGTCGTGACACGGTCAAATATCCTACTCACTCAGTCTTTGGATGAAGATGAGACCTGAATCCGCGGGCACAACGCCGATAGGGGGGCGGGGGGGGGGTCAGTGTACCAGTTCTCCAGAAGCTCCGTGTTCATAACCCCAGCATCAGCTGGTTATAGCAGCAAAATCGTCATTCCTCTGAGCGACGCTGCGGAGAGCCAATAGAAACACGGACGTCTGCGCGTTCCAACAGTTTTTTCCTCTTTCTTGTGTCGTTTTTTTTTCTTTTTTCATTCAGCTATGATAAAATAAAAAAAACTTTGAGATGGAAAATAGATCCAGAGTATGATATGTTGAAATTGGACATTAACGTCCAACGCGTCTCCAACGCTCAGCTCTTGGTGTTGCTGCTGCAGCCTTTGGACAACCCACTGCTTAATAATCTCCCTGTTCTGTCTCTGTCACCTACACCTCCCCTTCAGGAAGGCTGCACTAATTGGAAAAATCACTGAATGCGCACACGTTTAGACCTGTTTCATAATGTGCAGAGAAGCTTGCAGATTTAACACTTTGGGTTCTTGTGCAAAGAAAAAAAAAAAAAAAAAAAAAAGCATCTTCCTTTGAAGATATTGTGGTTTGACCAATGCAACAACTTTGGCAGATAGCAAAAATGAAGAAAAGCTTTTCTAACATTTCCATCTCGTGATTTGCAATACTGAGGATTTCCTGATATTGAATCACAAAAGTAAACAAGGAAGTATTTGCTCTTGTTGGTGAAACAATATGCTAATTAAAAATGGTTTAAAATAAATAAGCTGACTTGACTAAATGTTGTACGATTATGAATGTAAATGTGCAGGAATATTATCAGGGCACTTTAAATATGTTTGTGTGCATGTCTATTTAAAACGTAAAATCTTATACACTGCTAAAAACAATAAAACTTTTTTTTTTATATATATATAATTGATGTCTATGTTTGTATCGATATACTTCACAGAAGATCTACATGTGTAAAAATGTCAATCTAAAAGGTAATCCTCATTAATCCCCATGAGCATAATCCATTTGAAAATGGATCAATAGTTAATAGATGATGAAAGTTTATTTATAAAAATATCAGTGTACTGATGCAGCTTAACCGTATCACTTATATACTAAGGAGTATATTTAAGATCTAATAACTGCCAAGTGAATTAGGGGTCAGTTCATATATAAGCAGATGCAATAAAGGTGCAACTGCCTCAAGAGGAGCACAAGTGCTGCAACGTTTGTCTGTCACTGTTGTGATATTATGCCAGGTTATGAGAGGTGTTGAGTGTCTGACTCTTCAGTCAGTTATAAACATAAAGCAGAGTGAAGCTATACTCATAATAGGTCCAAACTAAGTAATAACGAATCCAAGGTTTCTCACCTAACCTTCAGGCCATGAATGTGATCTGAGAAAAGAAAAAATTGGTTTTGGAAGTTAGGATTTTAAGGAAATCCTAACACTGTGCCAGTGTTTTAAGCAAAGTTGAATACTTTCAATCACATTTTCTATTTCTTCCTTGCAGTTGCAGCAATGGTCTTAATTAGTAGTAGTAGTAGTAGTAGTAGTAGTAGTAGTAGTAGTAGTAGTAATAGTAAAAGAAATAATGCAAGACAATCCAAACTGCTACAACTAATAAATCAATGCTTTCAAATGAAAAAAAACAACGTATTTTCTAAATCCAGGGTTTAATTTAAGATGTTCAACCAGAATGAACATAAAAATTATTCAGGTAGCTGTTTGTTCTTCCATCACGATCTGATAAAAACCTGTGCACTGGTTTATTAGATGTCCATGTTTATCAAACAGATGACTTTTTTTTCCCTCTCTGCTTCATTTTCCTTAAAGTCACCGTTTCCCCCCCCTCTTTCATATTCGTGACCTTCCTACACCTGCGATGGCACTTCTCCGTCTTTCTCACCTTCTGCGTGAAAATCAAGAAGCTACAACAAATAATGTCAGTGATTTCGTTTCCACGTGATCTGCTGTATATTATGAAACCCCAACATGAATAATTTTCTTCTTTGTTAAAACGCCTGGCCTAATTAATAATTCCCATCCTCCTGTCTGTGTTATTCTCCAACCTCCAGTGGAAAAATGGGAATTACAGCACTGCGCGGTGGACATGCGCGGAGCTGCAGCGAATATGGCGGCTTGCATCTGATAGAAAGTGAGGAATCTCATCAAAACACCCTGCTCCAAACGGTTGGTACGGCTCGTGTGTGGTTAATAATCTCAGATGCGGCAAATGACGGCTTTCTGTCTCGTTTGTGTGAGGGCTGCGGTCGAAAGGCGAGCAGTTTTCCTGCTCTTTGTCCGCGTACTGATAGGTAGCAGAGCGTGTTTATAGTGGATTCCGCGCCGACGGGGAGCTTGGTGCTTACAGTAGCTTCACCCAAATCTGCAGATTTCCCTTAGCTTTCCTCTTACTGGGTTCCTGCACAGGATTGTTATGCAACTAAAGAGCCGTGTTTTGCATGATCCTGCAACCCTGTAATATCACGCCGTTGCTACACTGTAACATTAGCAGTGTTTAGCCCGTGTAATGAGAGCTGTCCCGCCCACAAAATGTGTCCATAACACAAATGAAAATGCGTCACAGACTTTTTCTTCACGTTTAATTTGATCTTCAGCTTTTTCTTTTCCACCCCACCCAGCTTGCATTCTCACACCCTGCTAAGTCAAGAAAGCAAGATACCATCTTCTGAAGCAGACAGAAATACACGCAGCGTAAAGTTTTCCAGTGGGATTCATTCTGAACACTGGGAACCATTCCGGTGAAAATCATAAGCCATGAAAGTTGGTAGATGTGAAGGGTTTTACTTATCCTACAGCGATCCACACACCCTTCTAATCTTTAGCCTGCTCCTCTTTGTGTCAGATAAAAATATATGAAAAATTTGAATACATTAGAGATTTATCACATTATCTAATGTCAGATTTTTTAGAAGTGGTTTGAGCTGTTCTATCCCAGAGAAGAATGTGCTTTAGAGTAAGTAGACTAACACATAAGATCACTTATTAACCTCCTCAAAAGTCTTTATGATTGACACCAACTGAAGTTAGTGTCAGAAATCATTAGATGATATGAGATTTTTATTGAGATAAATTGCAAAATTTTTGCTGCCATGTTTGTTAAATGCGAGTTTGCTGTTTTAATTTGTTTCATAGGTTGAATATGTGTCTAATCATTTAAATAAGAACAGAAAAAGAGCTGTAAGATATTAAATTTTATCAAAAGCTTAAAAAGAAACATTTGGAATATTTCATCTTGATCAAAAAAAGTATTTTGTCTGTCACCTGGTACAAAATCTTTACATTAAGTTTACAAAACCTAAAATAAAATCTTAACAGTTTATCAAGATAGTGGCTAGAATGTGTAAATGTTTCTCACCTTGGGTTGAAAAATTAATTTAGATAAAGAGGTGATTGTTTAAGTCTGTAATTTATAACTCTTCTGTTATCTTAAGTCATCTTAAGATGTCAAATTTCCGTCAGGGCTGGTCTGCAGGTTTTAGAGGTTCCCCTCCTCCATTGCACCTGACTCCACTATATACGCATTATGCAGAAGTTGATGACAAGCTGTTGGAGTCATTAAATGTGAATCAGGTGTGTTGAAGCAGGAATGCCTTTAAAATTGCAGGACAGTAGCCTTCAAGGACCAGAGCTGGAGATCTGGGTGTTTAACTTGTTTGTTGCACAACAGTCTGATGATGTTGCTGGAGGATCCAGATTTTTTTTCTTTTTGGCATATTATTACCCAAACATGATCAACACCCCACCCCCTCCCCTGCAAAACCAATCCACACAAGCTATTAAAAAGGGTTTAGCTCCTGATTAATCTGAAATCAGGGGCTTTTGGAAAGTAATCTTTTTAGGTTGTACTCTCATTTTGAAAAGCCTTCTGCCTGTTTGATGAGTGAGAATGTGAGTCAGAATGATCTTGGACCACCCAAACAAGTCCCATTTTTGCTATTTATTTGTTTTTTTTTTTGTCTTGAATATAATGTAAGCATAAAAGTACCCATACGCGTGGGCTTTTTTTTTTCTGCATAATGAAAATTAATCTTAACTCTCACATTACAAACCAAGACTTTCTCTCTTTTCTGTTGTAAATTTAACAAAATGATGTGAAAGCCAATTTTAAAACCCTTTAATTACCGAGATTAGGATTAATCTACTACAGTTTTTCTTAAGAAGTTATCGTTTCTGTTGGACAGAATAAAAAACTAAATATACAGTTCGGTGGTTTTTACTGCGTTTAGTTTTAGGCTTTAATGGTTTGCTGGTAAAAATCTACCTTAAATATCTGAAATCTTCCAGACAATTAAGACTGATGAATTATAAAAGTCATTAGTAGATAATACTGCAATTAATTATCACTTACAGCTTTGACAGATATTCTTTATTTAATGTAATTGCAAGTTAAATATTTGTGGATAAAACAAAATACCGTATTTGTGTGATCTGTAAATCCCAAAAAAAAAAAGTAAAATTATAAAATGAATTCAGTCACTGTTTGTTCATTACAATAGAGATGACATTTTATTTTACAGACTTATAACTTTTTAAATGTTTATGTGAAAAAGTACTATTAGCAGTAGTGTGAGAGTTACAACTCCTCCTGAAACAAGCTCTCAGTCCATTTTTCAAGGCGTCTCACCGTTCACGTTTCATAAACTTTACTCCTATCAGTGTCTGTCTTAGTGGAAATTGAGGTCGTAAAATTAAGTACTTCCTGGTCTGCAGAGAAGTTTTGTCGGACCCTTCTGAGTCAGGCAGCCAGAC
Organism: Telmatherina bonti; assembly: GCF_933228915.1. Taxonomy (NCBI): domain Eukaryota; kingdom Metazoa; phylum Chordata; class Actinopteri; order Atheriniformes; family Telmatherinidae; genus Telmatherina; species Telmatherina bonti. The sequence goes on along the minus strand of NC_136619.1, from coordinate 32,130,017 downwards.
CAGAGCAAACACTGAAGCAGCCTGCAGCAGAGCTGGAATCCTTTTCATGTTGGTCAGAAGACGCCCCACATCCTCACATCTTAATGGCTCTTTATGGCAGCCTGGAATCTTTATGGCTTCTTCTAAACTCAACGGGATTGATTACAGAGACAGAGGGTCCTCATAGTGAGAGACAACTGTGCTGCAGATGTAAAGGCTTGCTAACTCAAAGAAATGAGACATTGTCTGACCACTGGGGAGAGTTTAGCTAGTGAATTTATGGATTTAATTGGAACAAATGACCTCTTTTTTGCTGCTTTTTATGGGTCATTTATTTGATTGCTGCTGGATTATATGGATTTTCGCTGAAGGCAGGGCAATGCCGCCATTTTTTTGTTAACCTGATCTGGATTTTGGGCCAGTTTTCATCATAAAAAGTGGGGTAACAGTTTAATCTAACTACAATTGTTTCAGTCATTTAGGCGAAAGTTTTAGTTATTTTGCTTGCTAATTATTCAAAGTCTAGGAGCTCACATGTAGGCTTTGACAATATTTTACTAAAAAAAAGCAACAACAAGACAAACAAAGCACATTTCTTTTATACACTATTGTTATAGTGTATATTTATATTCTTCTATATTTTATGTGCAAATTTAATCAATGCCATGTAATAGAAACCTTTTTTTACACCTCAGTCTTAGTCATAGTTTAGATGTTATATTACTGCAGTTTGACGATGCTAAACACTACTACTGGTGGCAAATACAAAATTTAGTCTGAAACAAACGGTAATAAAATATATGTTTTGAGGTGAAATGTTTTCAGTGTGAAATGATTATGTTTATCTCACTGTCTACAAACCAAAACATTTTCACCAAAGATCCACCTCCAGATAACTTTCAAATTCCCCAACCTGTTCACCTTTCCAACCATGGAGATGTGTCACTGATACATTCAGCTTCGTTGAAAACATCCAACGTGATTTTTCTGTTTAAATAGGTTTTAGCAAACATCACAAAAAAAAGAGTAAAATGTATATTTGATCTCAGAGGAGCTATTCTTAGATGTATTTTGTGTGGCAGCATTTGAGCAGATCCACATGGTGTACATGCAATTATGTAAAAATACAGTGTGTGTGACGAAGCACACCTGGTTCCAACGTGTGATGCATTGAGATGTTGACTAGTTAGAGAGCAGATTTAATGTCACTTGTAAAGTAACAGTCAAACGGGGGGGATTCTGCATTGTAGCTTAACTTCAAATGATCTTGCTTGTGCCATTGCAGGATTGTAGTGTGTTTGATGACATTTTTGGACTTTTATCTCTTTGGTATCAGTTTAGGTAACTGTTCCAGAGCGGTCATCATGGGCCGGACACCACAAAAAGGTAGGCGTCCTCTCTGGTTATCGCTGCTTCTCGAATGCCTAAATGGGTTTTATGTTCAACTCGATAAGAAAAAAAAAAATCTAACACATCAAAAAGATGAAAAGAGTAAAATTTTCAGTATTTGGGGTGTGATATATTGACAATACATTTGGGTTTGTATTTCACAGTCACCACTGCAGATTTTTATGCTTTTATTTTTACTGTAATAAAAGTCTGCTTATTAGATGCTCCCAAATTCTGATGAGTGATTCAATCCCTCACTTTTGATTTCAGATCAAAAAGAGGAGAAGAAGGAGAGACGGAGCAGCCTCACAGCAGGCTCAGCCCTCGACAAGTCCAACGGTTGGCTCAGATCTCTGTCATGTTGCTTTTCATTGCGGAGGCTTTCATTCAAACTTTAAAATTCAGGCCTTATATGTGTCGTTCCCTTCAATGTTAGGGATGATTTTTTTCCCAATAAGTTCTGGTATTGGTCATCTTAAACCTACACTAACGTACTGGCAAAACTGCGAGCTCACAAAGATTCATGTAGTGGTTTCACATAATTTGCCAAGATATTAATATCATAAAAATGTGTGTCTTTGTCCTCTGAACTGTATCCACATGGATTGTTTTAATAACTGTAATTCTGTTTTTGTTAATGCTGTTGTCAGAACCATTTAGCTGGGAAGACTACCTGAGAGAAACTTCCTCCGTTGCCGCATCGCCTAATTGCTTCAAACAGGTAGCTCATAGTAGAGAGCCATTTTCATGTTTACCGTTCATCAATGTTCCTTTTCTGATTAGTTTTAGTATATTTCCTGTAATATTTACTCATACTGTTATACTGTTGGATTCATAGTTTAAACCTGCCCTCAGTGTCATCGCTGTGTTTTGGTAAATGTGTTGTTTAGAGCATAACGTAGTTGATATTTCATACTTTTCTTAATACCTGATAGTAAGACCAGAACCACCACGGTTGTCTATGGAGCGTGGAACTTCTTTCTCAGGAACAACAAATAAATCAAATTTGATTTTCAGAAACATTGAGATAGTCAAGGGCTGTAATACTTTCAGCAAACTTGTGACATCACATCAGCCCCTCTAAGGAGGAGACCACTCAAGGTGACTAATGTCATTGTGTGTCTTTGCAGTCCAGAATACCCCCCTCCAATGACTTTAAAGCAGGTATGAAGCTTGAAGCACGAGACCCTCGCAACTCTAATTCAGTGTGCATCGCCACAGTGATGGGCATGATGGGTACTCGCCTTCGCCTGCGTCTGGATGGCAGCGACAACACTAACGACTTCTGGAGGCTTGTTGACTCGTCAGACGTCCAACCAATAGGAACCTGTGAAAGGAACGGAGATATGCTGCAGCCCCCACTGGGTAAGTGTGTTTAATCGGCGTTTTCGGTTTTACACCTCACTAAAAGTTTTCATTGAACTCAAACAAATAACTGTCTGCATGTGTAAAACCTGCACGATTCTTTGAATGTAGAACTGAAAAGGCTTAAATGAAATTCAGTCATTGATAATGTTATTTTGCACACGACTGCTTTTCCCCGCTGCCATGTGTTCAGATGTTTGCTGAAAATGTTTGTATTTGTCAAAACAGTAACGAAGAAAAAAGCGCTATGCTGTCTTTCTGTCTAACCAAACGCTCGATGCTGGTCACTAAACTGCCACTTTTGTGTCCGACGCCCACAACGCTCCCAACGCTCCTGCCGCGTCTGCCGCTTGTCTGGAGCGAGCGGCAAACGCGGCGGAAAATAGAGGAGGGAGGCGGCGCTTTTCTTCCGGTCAGTCTGAATGATGGCGGATTCAGTAGAGCAATAGCATGGTTTTATTTAATAAATAAAGCTAGAGAACATTGTCGTAGGGGACTGATAGTCAGTGTTAATGCAACAAGAGCTGCACTCAGCAAAGAGCCGCCACCGCCCCCAAACAAAGCGTTGCTAGGCAACGTATCCTGCTACGTTGCCAAATCAGTAACATTCAGCTTTTTAGCAAGGAATGGTTATCCTAAATGTTGCACGAAGTAATCACATCTCAGTCCCGTGTCTGGGTTCACCACAGGGATCCTCCAGGAGCTGCGAGCTGATCGCTCTGATTGGTTGATGGCCCGCGTCGAGCGGCCAAAGTTCAGCTTTATCCATCTCAGGCTTTTGATGCGCGTTCCGCGCGGAACGCCGACGCCCAAAACACTCAAAACGCGACGTGAGAAAGCTCGACGCCCCCTTGCCGCGCCTCCCCATAGACTTTACATTGAAACCTGCCGCTCTTGACGCTCACACACCGTAAGCGTCTCTATAAAAAGATTTTAAAATGAGGCAAATGCAACCTCATATAAACAACATGACTTATTACACCATGTCGTTCTTTATTAAAAAAAGACCAACATGCAGAAACTGTTTAAATATGAAGAATGACATAAAATAATCAATTCCCTGCTTTGTTGTGGAGATATTTTGGTCCATTTTCCTTTCCAGTTGGTCTTTTCCTGCTGACCTGGGCCTTCTAGCATGATAACTACATTACAATGACTCTAAACATTTCTCATTTACATACTGAATCTGATCATACATTGGAAGAAACTGCTGACTTTGGCCACCTGAAAACTAAATTTCGTTACATCAAATATAAATCTAAGGACACTGACAATAATATTGACCCTGAAAACAATTCTTTCTTTGAAGATCACCAACGACTGCCATTATTACTTATTACATTATTACCGATGAGGTCTTTAATAAGACTTTCACAATTAAAAATAAAATCTCAGTAATAATTTTTAGCACAATAGTTTCATATTTGACTCTAGAATAGAAACAGATGGGTTCATGAATGACTCAGTAAATGCAAGATGTCTCACTACTACAAAACAAGCCCATATCATTATCATCCACCACTGTGCTTTGCAGTTGAAATGTTTGTGCTGATAGGCTGTTTCTGGATTTTACCAAAAAGAGGTTTAAAAGATTATGATCAAACATCTCCAGTTTGGTCTGGTTTAAAGGACATTGCTCCTAAAGTTTTGTGAACTGTTCAGATCCAACTTTGCAAATCTAAACTACATCCGTATTCTTTTTTGAGAGAAAGGGAGTGTTTGTTAGATCTTGTTACATCTTATTAAATGTTATCATGTATATTATTTTATTATATGTTAAACATAGAGAAAGAACAGCAAAAGTGCACAGAGACTGAAAGATGACAAGATTTCAAGCTGGGGTTATGCATACTGAGCACCCACCAGACCGGTTGAGAAACTACTCTTCATGTTCTTTACTCTTAGAGTGATGGACTCCAAATTTATTATGAATTGATTAACAGGCAGAAACGATTGCTTCTCAAAAATCATCACTGATGTCTCTCCTTCTTGACATTGTGTTAATAAGCACCCTAATGCACCAGACCAGAAAATGACCAGTTTTTATTGAGGTTCTCAGTGATTGATCAGTCAGTTGTATTTAGTCATACATACCTGGTGGGTTTATATTTTAATTCATTCAACTTTTTATGTTATCTTTTTATTTTCTTATTTTTTTAGTGAATGAAATATAATATGTGATGCGTTGTTGCTAGTATGCTAGTATGGGACTGAATGTACTTTATTTTAAGACCTGGTGAAAAACAGATTTTTTTAGTTTTACACAGTGTTCAACAACAAGCATATTTTTCTTTTGTCATCATATGAGGTCGTAAGTGTGTGTTACTGGTACAATAAATTCACCATGAGTTACATTTTCAGTATTAACAGAAGTATTCTTCCTCATTAAAAAGTTGATAGAAGCTGCACTTTTCAAGCATAAATGAGTAGTGCGACCATATGTGTGCAGGTTTCAGGATGAATGCATCCTCGTGGCCAATGTTCCTCTTGCGAACTCTCAGCGGTGCAGAGATGGCTCCAGCTTCAGCTTTTAAGAAGGTAATAAAAGCCAAAAGAAGTTCAAACTTGTAAGCTTAGATGGTGTAAGTGTCACAGATGTAAGAGATTTTCACCTATTTATTAAAGAGCATTGAGCTAAAATTCATTATACAATTAAGATCCCAGTTAAAACTAACTAAACAAGATTATTTTTTGTTTAGAATATGATAAAAACAGTCATAAAAACAGTAAGAAGTTTCAGAACAGGGATGATGATTATTAAATCTTGATGAAAAGTTATGTCAGAATTTAGCTACACAAGGGAAGCTTGAACTTTCTTTGTCATTATTATTTTTTGCAGTAACCATCTCAGATCCAAGAGATCAATACTAATAAATATATTAACATGTGCTGTACAAACTTAATTGATGTAAATGGCTGCTGTTTTTACAGAAGGAAAAAAACACTAGAAAGAAACCATTAATTGTTGTACTAGCTGGAGGATACATACATTTTAATTTATCTCTGCGGTAAAAAAAAACCAACATATTTTTTAATTTCATTTAATAGAAAGCTTATTTTATATATTTTGATTGTTCATATCCTCCATGAGAAGTTATAAATTAAGTGTGTAATAGTGGAGTTTAATAAGTTTTGGCCACACTAGTAAGTCTTTATTCCACACACAACATTCTTCATGTGGCCACTAGCATAACCTAGATAGTTTCTTTCAGCTCTCTAATTTTTTCAATATTTCTCATCAAATCAAATCAAACTTTATTTCTTCAGCACTTTCCATGCCAGGGGCAACACAAAGTGCTTTACAAGATAAAATCAAGTCAAGGATAAAGACGCAAGCTCTTTCCACACACTCATACACACACAAGGACAGAGAGCAAACACTCCCCCACCCCCACATTCCCCATAATACATCATTCCCTGAATACTGTCTCTTTAATGGAACGCAGGTTAATAACACAAATAAAACATTAATTAAGTGATAAACATTATTACTTCTCATGGAAGTAGTAATATTTTCCTAAAATGTTTTACTGTTTAGCTTTTTATGCATTTCTACGTGTGTGCTTGTGTGTTCAGGAACCACCCAGCCCTTCTAAAAACTACTTCCAGCCTGGGATGAAGCTGGAGGCTGTGGACAGGAAGAACCCCTACCTGATTTGTCCTGCCACAGTGGGAGAAGTCAGAGGTCAGGAGATTTTTGTCATGTTTGACGGCTGGCGTGGCGCTTTCGATTACTGGTGCCCCTTTGACTCCAGAGACATCTTTCCTGTCGGCTGGTGTGCCCTGACGAAACACAGCTTGCAGCCACCCGGAAACTTCTGTAAGTGCTACCTCAGTTGATGTTTTATGGAAAACTCAATCTTCCCATACAACTCATACTAATACCAATATGTTTTTGTGTTGTTTGCTTTATTTTTTCATATGCAGCTAACACTGTTTATTTCAATCACCACACTACATAAAATGTGCATTCAAATGAAGACTATTTGGTTTACATTATATGCTTTCATACTCAGTTGGTGTTCATCTACAAGTTGTTAATATTTACCTGATATATGTTTAATTAGACTGATTGATGTTGGAACCAGGCATTCGCATTAGAAAAAAGTGTTTTTTGATCAATATATGCTCATGAGTTTACTTTCAGCAAGGAGCTAACAATGAACATCTGTTCACATAATGCTTATATGTTAAATGAAATAATGGTCTTCTGGCTGATGATTCACTGCATTGTGGAGGTTATAAGGCCATTTGAAGACAGTATTGTTTGTTTCTTTAAAAGATGCAGCAAACAGATGCATGCTGTTATCCTAACAGATGATGTTTATGTCACATTTGGTGTTTCTTACTGATCAGGCTCTTTCAGCTGTTGACTGTTGTTCAACAATGATAAAAGGGACATTATACATTTTCACCACTAGAGGTCAGCAGCGTATAGAATTTTGATGACTGGCGACAGATTTGTGAATCAAGCAGAAAAAAAAGAGGCAGTCTCTCCTGTGCGGATTCTGGGTGTTTTATTTCTCTTCAACTGTGAGGAGCAGCAGGCATCTGACTGAACAGATATAGCAAGCTATTTTTATAAAAAAAAAAAAAAAAAAAAAAAATTGGATATTCATTTTAGAGTGCTTTGTTTTGTCTACTGAGTCAATTTCAGACAAATTTGATTAAATTACTTTTCATTTAGCCTTTAAGAACACATTTAATGTATATATCTGAAGAAAATCAATAAATAAAAGTTAAATAATTCTCTACATCAACAGAAAAAAGGGAGCTGTAAAAAGAAGCTTCTTTATTATAATAAAACAAAAAAATGTAAATGTATTTATTCATTTATTTTTTTAAATTTCCTAATCATTATGATGCATGAAATGGTAGGAAGTTCGAGAAAAACAGGGGTTTAT
>NC_136619.1:31377380-31507380 GCF_933228915.1 Telmatherina bonti | reverse complement strand
GTGATTCCTGTTTTTTGGTGATGATTTGAGCTGTGATGATAAATGTGTGTTGGATTATGTGCCACAGACGTTGACATGGCTGGAGGGTATATGAAAATACACAATCACTTTGACTCATGAACTGTAATACATCTTTTTATTTAACCAAGGCAGTCATTTTAACCAGTGACATTTGGAAAAAAAAATTAGAAAAATGTACTGAAACTTTAAAGAAAAAAATATTTGCCTACTTTAAAAAATGTAATATGTGATCACATCAGTGCTAATGCAACATTCACCAGGCTCGATTTTGTTGCTATTGACCAGATGGACGTGTTTACTGACAACAAAACCTTGTTAGCTAGCTACCCACACATGCTATAACACAGACTTAGTGTGTCTACAAATGTCTGCTTCCCTCTGTCTGTGTGCCTTGGAATGAAGAGACTTGATGTTTGCAGATACTACCTAATCATTTCAACTCCAGTTATATCCATCACTTTAAGTGAAAACCATTTATCAGACATCCACTGTGTGCAAGCCTAAATTTTCACAACAGGAGTAAAAGTTGGAATATTTGCGTGTGTTTGCTTGCTGTATATACAAAGCAGGGTGGTGGCTGTTATGGTGAGTTGCTGAGATTAATCTCAGGCTGTAAGTGCACAGGAGGGCCTTAGAGACAATGCATGAGAGATGGGCGTGAGAACGCTGGTAAGGCTTGGTTCTCTGCAAGAACTGTCTTGTGTTTAGGGAAAATATCCTCACACTCAAAGCTCCAATGTCTAGATCCATTTCTAACAAACAGGTTTTGCAAGAAAAGACTCAGGGAGCAAGAGACTTTTTTGTGGGTGTGAATATCTTTCCGTGTATGTGTGTGTCTGTGTATGTGTGTGTGTGTAGCCACAGCTGTGTTTCAGACATCACAGTATTTTTGGTTTGATGTGTCTGAAACCGCAAAAACAAAGATGTGTAAGTGGAAGTCAGATACAGGTAGTTTTAGGGACTTCACCCCAGCTTTTAATACAATACTGTGTAATCTTATAATTCTACTGTCAAATGAAATAAAATATACTGGAGGCAGTATTTCTGTGACTCTGAATTGTATATTTAACCTCACTAAAGTGCTCATTTGTGTCTGCTTTTTTTTTTTTTTTCCTCCAGGTGTTACAGCAGTTATGTCAAAGAGCTGAAGACATCTGTAACAGTGAGTTTACGCTCTCCTCTTTTTCGCACTTTGCACCTTTCTGGATGTACAGCTGTGTGTTGCAAAATAGTTGATGCGTGACTTTATGAAATACATATTGTCACACACTTCTGCTTTTACCGTTTTTTTTATGGCATGCCAGAACAAACTTGCAGACTCCTCCAGTTTCAGGCCTAATTTGATTTTCATTCATTCAGTGAAAGAGGATGTTTTTTCTCTTCCCCAATTAAATTTAACAAAAGCCCCTTGAAAAGCAGTTGTTATGATTACATTACAAATTCGGGGTTCATTCAGTGAATCAAGCAATTAATTAGATTTCTCCCATTCTAATCAGAATATTTGTATGAAACGCACACGCCTAATAAACATCCTTTGAGTTTGCTATCTGTTCACACCAAACACAGAATGTAAATGGCTGTTAACTGTGCCTGACAGTGCTTTGAGGTTAAGATTTTTGGATTCAGTTTAGTTGTTGTTGTGTATTAGTATGTGTAGCTTTAATTTCCTGCTTTTTTCAAAGCTTTGTTTTCCTCTTTTATTTATTTTTTTTCACGATTTGTGAGTGCAGGCTGTACTCAGAGGTGCGGCTGCGTCCTCAAGGCTTCACTTCACACACAGCAAGGTGGCAGTTTATTGTTTCCACACACATATACACACACACAATGACTTGCACTTTCTCTCTTGCTTAACATGAAGGCCCTGCACCTGCAAGTGTGTCATCAGATCCAATGGGATCTTTTATAAGAAGGTTTTCAGTGAATGCAGAGCTCAGGGAAATACTTGTGACTGTCTTTTTCAGCCTTGTTTGTAGCCAAACCCAATTCTTTCTGGTCAAAACGTCAGTGCTACTTCTCTTGCTGTGAATGATACATTATATCCCCTGCAGGTTCGTGCAGGCTGCTTGTATCATTTGTGATAAGTATTGATGAGTCCTCTCTTGGGGAATCAATTTTAAAGGGGTGGGTGTAGCCTTGTAGCTCAACCCCCACAGCTGGCTGTTTCTAACTGCTGTCTTGGCTGCCTGACTCTTTCTTCAGCCCTGTTGAGAACAAGCACAGCAGAGCATAGGGAACGATGGAGCTCATCCAAACAGCTATGGTGTAATTAGCTAAAAATTTGTTGCTTGGAAGACAAGAGATGGAAAAAACGAAAGCGCTGCTCAACCCAAAGGAATATGTAATTCTTGAGAGTAAAAAGAAAAGTGAAAAAAGATTTGTCTAATTGCACTAAGATATAAGACAATTGTGCATGTGTGAGTGTGTGGGTGTCTGTGTGTGTGTGTATGCAAGTGCAATTGTGTGTGTTATGGACCCATTGAACTGTATTTGCATAGTTATGCCAGTTTTCTTTGTAACCTAAAGGCACAAGACACCAGTCTACAGAAAGAATTGCTAAATATGTTAGGATAAGAATGATGCTTTCCTTGCTAAGAGACTAAAATATCTTTTACAGAGCATCTCTTATGTCATTCAGCTACATTACCAAGACATTACACAAGTGAACTACAAAATACCCACATGAAGCAGTCGTCCACAACTGGAAAGGTTCTCTGGCTCCAGAGAAGATGTGTTTATGCATGTGTTGTGTTGCTGTGTCTGTTTGTGTGTGCACATTAAAGAGAAAGGACTGTAATACATCTGTACTTAAGCTAAAGGTGCCATGTGAAGGAGCAGCAATGCTTACGCAGCTCCGTCTGCGTGATCCAAACAGGAAATGCAATGCTTTTCAATGACAAAATATTGAGGGTCTGGGAGGTGTGCAGAAAAGGGAGGAGGGTGTGTATGTGTCTAAGTGAGTGAGGGTGTGAGTGTGAAATAAAGAGGAATAAAGGGAGAGGGAGGAAGGAGAGAGAAAAACATCTCGAAGGTCAGGAGCAGCGGGCGGCCGTAGGGGAGAGACACGTGAGACAGAGATAGTCTTGCGTCAGCCCCACAGCAGTCCGTTCCTTATGTATGTGTGTGTGTGTGTTTCCTGTGGGGCCAGCATTTCCATCTGCATCCTACCGTGCGTTACAACAGAGCAGCATGCCAATGTTTCAATCCTAAGTCTTCAGATGGATAGATAGATAGATAGATAGATGCACAAAAAGCTGAATTGCTTGCAAGCAGTTAATCATTGAGTTATAGATAATTTTTTACACGGTTCTTGTGACAGTGGAAGGGGAAATTACACCTTCTAGCCTGAGGGGAAAGAATTTGTGTCTCACAGCCTGTCACACAACTTGAATAGTGTTTCATCAATCCCAGCAACTACTATCATTTTTCAGTTCTTATTCATGAACCGTCTTTGTTTCTCACAGTGTCTTTTTCCCAGTGCCCTTTAAACTGGTGCTCTGTGAGATTGGGGAAGTGTTAGAGATAACGCCTAAACATTTAGTACTTTGTACTTGCCTTGGAGCTAAGATTGTTAAAAAGCTACTGCGAGATGTCCTCGGGATAAGGAGCAGCGTAGATTCAGCAGAAGCGCTCCAGCATTAGTTTGGGCTTAGCCATCCATGTCTTTTTGTCACTTTCACTCTCACTCATACTTGCTTCACTTGCACACACACACACACACACCCACCCACCCACACACACACACACACACACACACACACACACACACACACACACAGACACAAGAAAACATTGACCGTTCCCCTTCTGCCTCCCCTGGACCTCACTGTCTCAACAGGGTTCAGTTCTGTAGCCAGACTTTTGATTCACCCCCACTGCCAAACAGCCTCTGCTGTCCTTGTCCCCATGAAGGGCTGCAGCATAGGGCGAGGCTGCTCTTTTACAGACCCTTGTGCCATGAATCACTGCTCGCACCCAGGGAGCCTCGGTCCACTCAGGGGCTGCTTGCCCAGACTATAATGAGCATGGTCATGAGGGGGCCATTTTGAATGGAGGCCAGACAAAACAGGAGCTAAAGAACCCAAGCTGTGAGCTTTCCCATAGAGGGCAACAACAGGAGTGATGCGTGTGCATGTATGCCTTTTAATGTAGCAGAGGCAAGATGTTGGACATACAGTGCTGAGTTTTGAGTGTTGTAATGCAACATAATTGTATACCAGTAATTTATGAAACATTAGAAGTAGACCTTTAAACTCCGTGCATTGCAAACCTTTTAGCTGCATACAGAGGCAATTGCAATTTGAGCTCCTTGGACTCGGCCCTAATGTCTGTTTCACTGTTAGGTTTTGAAAACAAGATGGTCAAGCCTCTGCCAACACGTCCACTTACCAAGCTACTGATCACATCAGGCACACTCTGTGGAAAGTCGTTCTTATTTCTTAGCTGCTTATCAGATTTGAAATTGTGCTGATGTCTTGCTGAATGCCTTTTTAAAACATTTGCCTGTACATCAGCACGTTACTGTCGTTGTCTTTGGTTTTGTATCTTCCACATGGTTATTGGGTTTAAAGGTTAAACAAGTTTGTGTACTGTTGGATTTTATTTCTTGAAGTCTTTCTTGTCTTTGCTGCTGTTGCAGTTGCATTTTCTGGACTGTAAGGCTTAAAACCTTTCAAATTGTTAATGAAATAATATGATGACTGGTGATTGATTATCATTCGTAGAACTACTATTACCAAACCTTTGCACATGTGTTGCTCCTTTTATGGAGATTATTATGAAGACAGCATCCGCCATTTTTTCCTCTTACAAACTCATACTCAACGCCAGCTGTTGTCCTGTGAAAGCCTCTGGGTTTATTGGGTCTGTTTGCCTGCATTTATGGCCAAACCACATCTCTTTAACTGTCTTTATTCCTTGGTCCCTGTCTCAGTCATAGCTCTTGTCTCATGACATCCACTACAGCTCCCTTCCCCCGTCTTCCCTTCTCCAGATTTTTGTTTCGTCTTCTGTTACTTCAAACATCTACTCACCAAACACATAGTCCACTTCTATGGATGTGGTTTCTGCCTATAAAGCGTGCTTGTGATTGGAAGTAGTTTGTCCCTATTGGGTCTGTGTATCACAGGGCTTGTGAACCAGGCCAGGTTGTAACCTGGGTACAGCTGCAGTCCAGAGTAGCCATTAGCAGTGCCAGGAGGCCCCCAGCTCCCAGTAAGAGCTCATTACGGTTTCTGTTCAGTCACACTCCTATGAAACACAGCAGTGTGTCTGGTGAAACTAGCCAGGACACTGAGCCTCAGGGAAACCATTACGATCTGATTCAAAGAGAGGGGAAGAGACAGAGAGAGAGAGAGAGAGAGAGAGGGTTCATCGAAAGAGGAGAACAAATACTAAGAATGAAACACATCCAGCTTTCCCTGTACTTTACTGTGAGAGTGTGAGTATCTGTGTTTATTGGATCTGATTTGCTCTTTGTTCAGTGTGTGTACGTGTGGATATGTGTGTTCATGTGAGTGTGTGTGCTCTCTGAGGCCCAGTTCAGCTGTCTGGTCTGGTGTGCAGATGGCTGAGTTGGGGCCTGTGAATGAAATATTATTTTTCTTTTCGTCTGTCTTTATCTTTCCTCTCTCTTCTTTCCTCTCTTATCCTTCCTTGTTTCACCTCTTCTTTCCTCTGCTCTCCCCTTTTCTGCTAAGTTTCATTTACCAGTTACATCCCTGGCTGCCTCTTCTCTTTCATCACTGCATCTGCTGAGGGCCATCTTGGGCAGAGGAGAGTTTTCCACCACTCTATTTTCTCTCTCCCTCCTTCTTTATGCGCCTCTCAGGGCTCAGTGCGGCAGCTATACACGGTGGCTTTGGAATGAAATGTCTCTTAACCGAGCCATGTGCCCCGGAGCTACGGTAATTGCAGGTGAAATTCAGCTTCCTCTTTAAAATGCCATCTCTCATTTCCAGTTACCGGCCCCCTCCGTATCTCTCCCTCTCTTTCTCTGCCTCCCCACAACCACCCCCCACCTTCCTCGCTCCTGCTCCTCTCTCCCTCTGGCTGTCTTTCTGAGGCGTGTGAATCCCTCAGCCCCTGTCGCGTCTCTCTGCCCCAACAGACACTCCCACAATGCACAGCGCTGATGGTTGCACAGTGATATCAGCCATGCAGAGGGAAGGGAGGGCCGCTGCCTCGACTCACTCCGTGTGTGTGTGTGTGTGTTTGTGTGTATATGTGTGTGAAAGAGCAAAGACACTATGTGTGACAGAAAGTGAAAGTGTGTGTTTGTTTGCGAATAGGAGAGAATGAGGATATACATCTGTGTGTGTACAGAAGGAGTAGTAATGTGTGCTGTTGTGTGTTTAGGTGTGCGTGTAGCGTCAGCAAGGCTGGAGCTGTGTAGAGGTGACATCAAGGTGAACGCGGCGTGCAGAACGCTCTGCCGACTCGGGAGGCAGCAAATGGCTCTGTGGCAGATGGAGTCTTTGTCAGGGAAGAAAAATGGCAGCTCAAGAGTGTCAGAGATAGCCACCCCCCACCCCCCAACACACACACACACACACACACACACACACACAGCCTCTATACTTTCATTTAATGTCACTCTTTTCACACACACACACACACACACACACACACACACACACATATATATATATATATATATATATACTCCTTTTTTGTACAGTTGTTTGCACACAAACATTCATAAATACAATAAATGCTTATACACACATACATTTACAGGCAAATGTACATACACATATAGACGCCCCCCCCCCATACACATTCCCCTCCTCCCCTCTTTAGTGAGTTGGGCTGGCAGGCGGTGACCTTCCCCTGCTCAGAGGGTTCCCTGGCTGTTTGATCAATTATCCCTCTCCCATTGTTTACCAGGAAGCTGGAGTAGAGAGGAGAGAAGAGAAGGCTCAAAATGGCCACTGTCAGGTGGAGGGATCCATTTCCCTGCCAGCGTGGGGGTGGGGGTTAGAGAGGAGTGAGGGAGAGACAGAAAGACCAAAGCTTTAAAGTGTGCTTGGGATGAAGGGAGGAGCATGATTCTCCGGCAGTTGTGATGATGTGACATTATACTGAAGGTACGCTCTGACAGCAGTTAACATTTGTAACGCTGACATCATCTGCTTAAAAGGCAGCTGTTTGATTTGAAAAGTTTGAGCAATCACACATCAGTCATCCTTATATAAATGCTAAAGAAGCATGTTTTGTTTTCTTCCTCCTAATGCACACATTGGTGCCGCCGTCTTTCTGAAGTATAACATGTTCACACAACACAATGCTGCATTCACGCATGCATGTATACATAATGCCACATTTCTGCAGGTACACTTCCTATTTTTAGCGTGAAGAAGTGGTGGTGGGGGGGTTACATACTCTAAAGGTCAGGTGGCAGAGAGAAAAAAGCGAGTGGGAACAAATGATGCACTAAGCGAATGACACTCTGAGGTCCTGCTTTAATATGTATGTATCGCAGGTTGATGGCTGATTTCATTAGCGCTTCTCATTGTTATGCATAGATTGTCCTCCTGCAGCAAAATGAATTTTGTATTCACACGCATGCATACACACTCTTATACACAGATACGCACACCCACACACACTCATATATATATATACATATGTATATATATATGTATATGTGTATATGTATATATATATATATACATATATATATATATATATATATATATATATATATATATATATATATATATATATATATATATATATATATATATATATATATATATATATATATATATATATATATATATATATATATATGTATATATATACACGCGCACACAACAACTGCAATTTTCAAGGAATACTGTATGTCTGATTCTTGTGGAGGACTTGAAGAAAAGGTTGATGTTTCCACAGGCTGTTATCTGCGTCGGCTATAATTAAAACAATTTACAGAGCTGTCATTATAACTGAGGCTTTGGCACTGCTGTGGACAATTGCTGTCAGGTAGTTGCAATTATTTAAAGTCCTTGTTGATAGTAGAGAGAATCATTTTGGAAGTCTTTGTTTGAATGACTTAAGCGGAAGAAGCCAGTTTGCATGTGAGGGTTAAGATTGTGTTTACTTAAATCTTTGTGAATAATAAGTTGGATGCTCTCAAGGACTCCTCCTTGTACACAGACATAGGGTGAGTGTATGAAAAAGCCTGACCACCCCTTTGTAATCCTCCAAGATGACTATGTTTCAGCAGGAATTCCAGTCCTTAGTGGGGCATGAGCAAATGTTCTGTACAAGATATTAATAGCCAATGTGGGCGGAAAAGGAAAAAAGCGTCTGCATTTTTCCATATGTTTTGTAGGGAAACTGTCCAGATGGATTATCTCTTGGTCTGGAGCTTTCTGTTGCCTCAATGAGTGCAAATCCAAGTTGTTTTACTTGCCAGGAACACACGCTCACACACACATTTACACACCCATGTGCTCTCTCTCCTCCTGTCTGAAGTACAACAAGCTATTACTGATTAACGTCAAAAGTATGCCAGTTAAAAGTTCCAGTGTAATTTTTTCTCATCCTTCTCTTCTGTGAAACACAGATGATATGACACGCTTTCTTCCTAACATACCTCACATTCCTTGCAGTCATAGAGATATGTTTGTCGCCTTCCTATTTGTTGCCTGAGAAACCATGTTGGCTTGTCTTCTCACATTTCACACTTGGCTTCATCTCCTTAACCCCTAATGCTCAGCCTGGATCGGCTGCCTGACCTCTTGAGTCATGGATGTTAGAGT
The DNA here is from genome assembly GCF_933228915.1 of Telmatherina bonti. Taxonomy (NCBI): domain Eukaryota; kingdom Metazoa; phylum Chordata; class Actinopteri; order Atheriniformes; family Telmatherinidae; genus Telmatherina; species Telmatherina bonti. The sequence goes on along the minus strand of NC_136619.1, from coordinate 31,498,597 downwards.
CTTTGGCATCACAAGGGCCAGAGTTGGGCTTTATATTTTGTCCAGAGATGGTAAACACTGACATGAGATAACTTTTATGGATTGAAGTTTTAAATCAATGGATTTTTTTCAAAATAATCCATTGACTTTGCTGGCAAGGGGAGAGTTGCTGAGAACATCGCTGTTCTTGTTATGGATTTTGTCAGTTCAACATGATTTTATAGTACTTGTCAGCTTCATGCTCTTTTTGTATTTAAACATTAAGTATTTGCTTGAGATCTTGTATCTTTATTGCAGAAAGAAACAACAAGTCACCCACAGATACCAAAGTACACACACACACACACACACACACACACACACACACACACAGGCTATCGGAAGCATTATGTGGTGTGACATGACGTCGGATATTTGGAGTTTAACGGCAGGCTGGCATTCCAGGGCAGCAAGTAAGAGATAAAGTCAGTGGACTGCTGGTTAACCTGTTTTTTTTTTTTTTTTTTTTTTTTTTTTTTTTTAAATCCCATTTCTGGTTCAGAAAGTGTGAAGAGTGTCTGTGAAACTCTTCCACCAGCACACTTGATAATAGTAACTGTAAAAGAAAAAAAGTGGCTTTTGATGCTCAAAGACAGGACTGCAAACATGGACAAAACCCTTTCTTTCTTTCTTTCATGGTTCCTGGAATCAGGAAGTCAGACCATTCTGACTGACAGGGTTCGAATGATGTTATGTTGGTGCTTAAAGTAATCATTGATCAAATTTTGTTTAAATACTCATCAGAACATATTACTGTGCAACACATCAAATTAAACTGCAGGTTTTGATAGTTTGTTGATTCCTCATAACCTAGTACATAAATACAGAAATAAAATTCCTATAGTCAGCAGTGGAAAAACTAGCTTCCTCTTCAAACCACCCACACTGCTTTCAGCCTTGTTGTGACTTGTTTTGCTGTCTGTAGAGGATTTTGACTTCTTCCAGAACAATTGCACCTAAACACGCTCCAGAGGATGAGAACTGGTTACACAGCAGATTTATATAAATAAAAAGCACATAAAACATGAAACAGTGGAGTCTGTGAGACAGCACCAGGATAACACTCCCATTTTCACCATGATGTAGACGCTCACTGTGTGAACATCAGGTGCTTGCATACCATTGTTTCTTTCATCATCGGAGTGTGTTGTCATATGCAGCTGTTTGCTCTCCAGTTAGTTTACTGGGCAGTGAGTTAGTGGAGTTAGGGCAGTGTGTGGTTTCTTTTCAGTGGGAGCTTCTCTGATTTATTCTTAACATCTTAATTTAGCAGGTGTGTGAAACCACAAGGTCTTCTTTCTGAGCCTGTGATGTAGCTATCATTGCGGGTAGTGTGTTTTTGTGTATATACATGCATTTGTGCAACTCAACACGCAAGGCCCTCCTCCACCCACTCCTTGGGATGAGTCATTTTTGAGCCCTGTGTAATCCAAGCCTGTGCTTCATGTGTGTGAACAGACAGACCCCGAGCAGTGGTCTCGGTCCTGACTCCCTCTGGGCCAGTGAGTGGGTGAGACACAGCTATCAACAACAGGCCAAGGCAGCTTTGGTTTCAGCCTCACTACACAAGGAATCTACTAGTCATGACATGGGCAAAGACACACACAAAAACACAAGCAGACATTCGCATAGAGCCAGAGCTATTATTCTTTGCTCCTCCTAAAATAATATCAAGTAACAAAAGAACGTAAGGCCTCGTGGCAAGCTTTGTGATTGGTTAAAGTATTAGGAAGTGTTGGGATCTAGAGGATGGGCACGTAGGTTTAATTTACATGAAAAGATTGTATGACACAGTGGTGACACTCAGTCTAACACAGGTAACTCTTAAGGTTCTTACATACTCCATGAGAAGCGAGAACTTTGTTCTTGCTTTAGAGGCTGCAAGAAGAAGAAAAAAAAATTTTGTCATCAGTTTATACTCTGTACAAAATGTATTTCACACAATATTCTTTAGAAGCCTGAGAAGAAGGTATTGCTCGGCTGATGTGCCGAGAACAAGCCACAAGTTGTCCCCAGTCACGTCTGCAAAAACATAATGATGTCATTTTGTTCTCATGGCCTCAAGAAGTATGTAACAAGCTCACACAGAGTGTGATTGCAGTGGAGTAATGTCAAAGTGGGGTATGACATAGTCAATAATGGAAACTCAAATGTTTGTTTTTTTTGTTTTGTTTTTTTATATGAAATAGAGAAGGTGTGATGGCACAGGAAATAAGGCCATGTCACAGAGAAAAACAAGTGCTACTTTTGTGGCTATTCTGCCCAGCTTTTCAAAGCTCCCCATTGCTAGTGTGACAAAACTCCTTTAGGGGCACAGCTGGACTTTTAAAAAGGGGTCTTATACGTTTGGCCCCAGGGGAGAGAATGGTGCCCTGGATAAAGCAACAGAGAGGTGATACCAGAAATATGAAAGAGTAAAGCGGTTTCCCATTAAGATGTTCATTTATTATCTTTATATTCAATGCGTGACATAAGTATTACATTTTATCACACTTAACACTACAATAAGAAAAAGAAACTCCCGTTCTTGTAAAATATTCAGCTTGCATTTAATTTTTCCTGCCTATGAGAAAAGTGTAATATTCTGTATCTATACCGCCTTGATTTAATCATGTTAATGCTGGAATAGAAAAGGCGTAGGAATAAGAACTCCAAGACGAAATAATGGCATTTCTTTTTGGGAAAATCGTTTTGTTCAATCTTTTGAGTTTTTCAGAGACGCTTTGAATCAAATGTCACATTGATAGAGCAAAAAGAGAGAACAACCATGTCAAAGTAACATTATGCATGCCCAGAGGGTATAGCTGACCACAGTGTCACAACTCTTTAATAAAACCACGATCTTGTATTTATGTCAAGCTTAGATATTTTTCAGATTTCACAGCTAGCTTACAGAGATACCAATGAATTATATTTCACTATTAAAAGGCACAACTTGACGTTTTTTTTTTTGTTTAAAATATTTTAATATATTTAGATGGAACCTGTTTTTAACTATTTTACCCTCTTCCTTTATTTATTTGTTTTTGTGGGGGTAATTATTTATCATAAATCATTAATCAAGTTATAGCCATTTTTAGAGATTTGTACAGATATGAAATGTTAAATTTGAGAAACTAATCATCTGTTGTTTACTTTATTACAAATCTTTGTGGTTTCAAGGTTTTAAGGTCACAGCGAGGTTTTTCTCTGGTACAGTAGGTGAACAAATGCAAAAACAAAACTGCTTAACTTAGGTGAACTTAAACATGCACATGTTAAATGACATTTAAAATAAAACCCAAAAGAAATCAGTTTACAGTAAATTGCCCAATATATTATGCTTAAATAAAAATATGAAACAAACATAGATATGCCCTTCTATTTTGATGGAAAATACATGCACATAAATATAAGGGAGAGAGGTATATTTGTAGAGAAAACGAAAGATAATTCCTTCAAACTTTTACAAATATTAATTCACAGTTTAATGCTTTCTTTTAACAGTAAAACTTTAAACCAGGGGTGTCCAAAGTCAGTGCTCGGGGGCTGCTGTCCTGCAGGTTTTTGAAGTATCCCTGTTCCAACTCACCTGGCTTGCAAACGTTTTCATCCTTCTGTAACACCTACTGTTTAACCCATGTCTTTTTTGCAGAAACAATCTTGATAAAACAAGGATTATTCTGTATATATTCACCAATAAACCCTATTTTATATGGAAATATCACCTTAATACATCATAATGCCACCTCAGAAATGTGTCACTTGCACCTTAGTATTTACTTAAAAACTTTCCAGTCACTGATTCAATTGACCAACATGTAGAAACTTGCCATCACTTCTGTGGAGTCAAACAGAAGCAGTTGGCTTAATTTATATTGTTTAGTAGTTGAAAAAGAACTCAAAAACGTTGTTCAATATTTCAAGAATTGGGGTTATCCACAGATATCTATCTGTTGACAAGTCATAAAAGCAGAACAGAGTGGAGCAAATTCCCAGCATTATTTGTCCGGAACTATTTGCTTTGTAAAGGTTCAACTTAAAATCACACATACACAACCCCTTTTGCTTTTTGGCTGCATTTTGGATTTTGTTCAATATGGATGTAAAGAAGCCGTCGATATCGCAGCTTATGTGTTTGTTTACTTTTGCCTTTGAAACTGTGCCTGTGTGTGCGTGGGCACGCACATGCATGCATATATGTGTGTGTGTGTGTGTGTGTGTTTTGTTTTTTTTAACAGTACAAAGATATCCCAAGGGTTTCTCCCCCTTTTCTCATTACAAATGCTAATGTCACATTAATGAAATCGGCTTAGTTTGGGGTTTATAGCATAGCCTACACCTACAGATTTGGTCTTGACACTTCCCACAGATTTCTCGTTGAATCACATTTTTTCCATGGGGGCATACTATTTTTGAGTTACTCTTAAATGCACTGGCCCCAAGAAAAACTTGGGAGGTAAAGTTTACAGCACGGTTGCCAAGCTTTGTCATCGTTATGAATTATTGGGCCACATGCTGCCAGCTACTCAGCTTCTGAAGACGAATATTAGCTTAGCTACAGCAGTAATGGCTTCAGTAAGGGTCTGGTTAATGTAAACATTGTGTTAAATGTGCTAGCAGCAGTTTGTCGAGTTACTAGCAGTTAATCATTGCTCAACAGAGAGCTTGTCAGCCACAATAACGTACCAGAGAGTTAATCATAGTTATAGATCCCTGCTTTACGCAGAGAACATATTTAACTGCTGGGTTTCAAATCACATGGCCTTTATGCTGAGCATGTTCAGTAACATTAACAGCCATTATTTCACAGGTCAAATAAAGATGTAAGTAAACTTTTTTTCCCCCCACATATGCATAATTTTATCAAAATAAATGTAAGCTTTGGAGTATTAATGAGACTTCTTGTTCATAAAACCATGTTAATGTTCGGTTCAAAAGCAACCTGCAATTAAAATTGATTCCTACTTTCCTTAGACTTTTCATGCATTTTTACCCTATGCCGGCAGGGGCAACCCTGCCGGCATAGGCAGAGAGGGATGTATTTTTTTGTTTTATATATATATATTTTTTTTACTTTTTGCCTTACTTTGACTTTATTTTTAGAATGCAAAAGCTTAATCAGAGTTAGAAGAAAAGATTGTTCCTTGTAATTAAAAGCCAATTTTGTAAAATTGATTAGATTATGCTAATGAAAGGAGATAATATCTTAAAAGCAGTGAGGAGAGGCGATAGAGGGAGTGTGAGGAGTGAAAAGGAGTGACAGTCCAGCCGCCATTACAAGCTGCTGATTTCTGCAGAGTGCTTCATAAAATGTCAGAGCGCTTCTCCCTGAGCAAGACACTGAAAAATGGCAGCGCTGTGATATGCTGGCACCTCACCTGCTGCACTGTGTGTGTGTGTGTGTGTGTGTGTGTGTGTGAGTGTGTCAATGTGTGTGTGCTAGAGAGGGAGCGTGAGAGTGTGACTCTGTGTTCATTTGGGCAAGTGTGTGCTTGTCTGTGTGTACATGCCTGTATGTGTGTTTTTACATCTGTGTGCGTGTGTGTGTGTGTGTGTGTGTGTGTGTGTGTGTGTCCACGCTGGCCTCCCTCCCATGTTGCAGTGAAGCAGAACAGAGTGGCTGACTGCCTGCTGCTTTGCCTCCATCTCTGTCAATACAACACCATTCTCTTTCCAGCCGGTCATTTTCACATGTTTAGCATTAAGTAACACACCCGTTTGAACAGAGGGATACAAGCGATAGACATATTGAGTTTAATGCCGGTGGATTTCCTCTCATCATAGCTTATGTTGCCAGATTGTTGTTACAAAACAAACCACTATTTTTCTAAGACCTTCACCTGATCTCAGTATTAGAACAATACACAGGTAAACATGTTTTATTTTCGGTTCTCTACCTCAGGTTGAGTACATGTTCAACTTCATGTAGTATTTATCTCTGTTGAACAGGATTCTGGAGTCATTTTAATGAAGTCATTATGTGAAAGTGTAATTAATGCGGGTTTCAATAAAAGGGCGAAATAATAGAGTAAAAGGCAGAAAGAGGAGAGACATGGCAGGAAAAGGGTGTCAAGGCTGTATGTGTGTGTGTGTATGTGTATGTGTGTGGGGTGTTAAATAGACAAGTTAGAAATGTGCAGACCGTTTTTATTTAGCAATGTTAATAGGTCTGTGAGCTTAACCGCTTATATTGTTAACCATTGCAAATTAATATTTCATATGTGTTTAAAATTAATGGGAAAAACAAATATGGCTCTAAATTACTTGCAGTATTATGTTTCTGCATTTGCGAAGGTCTTAGGTAAAGGAAATAATATAAATAGCATTTATAACAATTTTCCTGAAACTAGTTAGTCTGTTGAAATATTTTAGCTAATGTCAACACTGTTAAGTGTGTGTGTGTGTGTGTGTGTGTGTGTGTGTGTGTGTGTGTGTGTGTGTGTGTGTGTGTGTGTGTGGTTTTTTATTTCTGGACAAATGTAGCAGTTCCTTTTAATGACTAGTAGTGCTAAATCTAGTCTGCCGCCAAACTCCTGAGACCAGCTGGTGATATTAAACTGCTTTCACATAGGATGCAGTAGGGGCTGTATTCCACTTCTGAATCTGTACCAGTCTATGTGTGGCAGAGTGTGAGAATAGATCTGAGCTACACTGAGCTGAGTGCAGCACAGCATCAGACGTACTTCGGATGAACTCTGCACTGAAGTTAAAGCAGGTTCAAATTGGGTGCAGTGATCTGTGGTGAAACTCCAATTCATCCAATTAGAGGCGATATGGTATATTTTACTCAAAAATTAGAAAAATGACCAAAAAATTTACAGAATGATGACATACCTGAAGTTTCTTATCATTTTTGTTTGTTAATCTAAGTTGCCCCTGCGATGGACTGGCGAGCTGTCCAGGGTGTACCCTGCCTTTCGCCCAAGGACTGCTGGGATAGGCTCCAGCTCCCCGCGACCCTGAATCGGACTGAGCAGTTAGGAAAATGAATGAATGACTGAATGAATGATCTAAGGTGCTTCAAACTGAGCACCCTGCTCAACTTGTAGTAGACCTAGAAGTGTTCATAGTTCACATGTAGCTTCTTAATGAGTCTAAACTCTTTACTCCTGCCTTGTCCTGAAGATACCGAGAACTCACATACTTAGTAGGAACTCCTCTCCTCCTAAAACGGAGGGAACAATAGCATCCCAGTTCAACTCCAAACTTGGATGTATCCCCCTCCCCTGTTCTGTGCTGTTAAGTCAAAGCAGCATGAGACTCAAAACTGGAGTCTCCTTCTGCTTCACTTATCTGTGTGGAAATAAAAATTTGCCTTTAAAATGGAAACACTGATCTTTTAAGTTGAGAACTTGAAAAAGTCTGGTCAATGGCTGATTAATTGTAAAAAATCTGTTAAGAAAAAAAAAAAGACATTTACAGCTTCTGCAGTCCAAATCTCTTTTCAGACTGCTATACATTTTGGCTTCAGGTCTAAATAAACCTACTTGTTCATTTGCAATGATTTGTGATGGCAATCAGACTTGGATGCTAGGAGCAAATGATTGCCTATTTACTTGGAAAATCTGCTTCGTTTTAGGGAAATGTGAGGAAACAAAGGGTAATTCATATCTAAGCAATTGATTCTTGTCCTCCTTATAATGTCTTGGTTTGCTTAAACTGAACCAAATACACAAAGCAGACTACAAAGTAAAAGGAATTGCGGGTTCAACAAAGGATGTTGTGTTAATCAGCCAATACATACGTGCATGTAGGCAAATACGTGGCTCTGGTTGGGAGAAATTACTCGCGGTCTGATATAAAATGATGCTGTAAAAGTCAAGAAAGAAAATATGGTCAACCTTGAGCTCTTAAGATCTGATGCAGCTCCATTTTTTGCTCATATATGATGGAAACAGAAGTTGTCCTGCATTAACCAAAAGTTGAAGGAGTTTTCGTCTTTGTTGTGTCTCTTCTTCTCTTTAGTAAGTCTTGCCTCTTGTAGGAGTAGAATATGTTATTAAAAAAGTCTGATTTGTTTTAATAATGCAGAACAACACACTGAAAGAATGTTGGACCCCCAACAACCCCAAAATGTTGGAGTCCCCAATCATACAGAGTCTGGCAGACTATCTTGGTTGGGTCTTAATTAGCTTAATTAGCTTACCTATAAAAAAAAAAGAGATAGCAAATGGTCCAAATTTTCCTTCTATGTAGTGTTCCGTTCCATTATTGGGTACAACGTTTTTGTCCAACAAAAGCATTACTGAGTGTTGAGGGGGGTTGTAGCTTCTCCTCGACAGACACTTCTGTACAAATGGCAAATATAACATATGCACTCTTTTATTGCAGTCGGTATGTTTGATTGAACCATCATGAACCATTAACTTAAATATGGTCAGAGTCTGACTGAATGCTGTCATTTAAAATATAAATGGAGCCATAATTTTTTTATTTTTTTTATTTTTTTTATATATATCTGATGTCTGTTGGTCTTGCATGTTTGCCCATCGTCTCACAAAGATAACTGAAGGGGCAGGGGCTCCATCACAACATCCTGAGCTTAGCACAACTCAGGGCAATTTTGATTAAGGATAGAAACAAGGTAGAGATGTTTACAGGTGCAGCACAACTGTTCTCTAGTGCTAAACGACAATCCTGATCATAAAAATGTAAATGGCATAAATTTGAGATGATGTTTAAATGACAGTTTTAATTGAATTGACCAATTCAGAGTTTAAGGGCTCCATTTACTTTTAGATCATGTTAAAAAGTTGTGGGTATATTATTCACCTAATGTTTTATTCTACTGCATCCTCTAATGTGGCTGTTATTGTGTTTTAAACTTTGTTTATTCATTGTTTTTTTTTATAACCGTAAGCGTTCTACGGACACCGGTTAACAAAGATTGTGATTGGTGAAGCGCGCAAGTGAAGCAATAAAAATCAGGGTTTGTGACTGTACATGCATAACAGCACATTATGTTAATCAGAAACAACATCAAATCAGCTATTAACTGATAGAAAGGTACAAACTATTTCTGCAAACACACTCTATATCCAAGCTCTGTCACATTTGGTCCAATATCAGTTATCTCCTACAAGTAAGGTTCAAAAGGGACAAAACACTAGATGGTTTCTTCTCATGGACAGGGACAGAAAAAGGGCATAAATAGTTGGTCAAGCAAGGTTTTACCGCTCTCTGGCTACTCCATTGTTCTGTCACTGTCAATTTGTTTTGCTATTTGACATGCGTGCCATTTGCATTATGCATATCTTGCATAATGCAAGATATGCATAATGCAAATCATTCTCTTTCTACCCTTTTCTTCTTGATTTTTACTGATGTCATTTCCGGCTTGTATGTCTCATGGTTTTTTTCATGGATATACCTTCATTTGTTTAAATAAATCAACCTCAGTATTTTCATTGCATTGAAACATAAATGCTGTGTAATTTTGTACTGCTGAAGTGATAGTGATACTCATTACTCAGAAAGCAAGGCAGCTGATGATCAATGTTTTATGCTGATATCATGTTCTTATTTTCTTGCTTGTGTTTTTGTTATAATGATAACAAATGGAACACAAAATTGCTGAACTTAAATGAACATCACTGTTTATTTTCACCAGCAGTGTACTTACTTTAGGGAGGGAAAAAAAGTCAACCTAACAACACATTAACACATGTAATCAAAAACCTAATTGTACCATTCGTGTTTCTATTTGTTTAAACTTGCGTCATGAAACACTCAGCAATCTACACTATTAAATAATTGGCCAATGCCAATTACCTTCAAATGCTATTTAGTCATTCTGATGGATCAAACATCTGTTTAATCTATCAGCAATTACATCTACAGTTACATACATTGAGGTGAATGAACGTAGTTAAAGTCACATGTAGAGAACAGGTATGGAAAAAGTAGAAGAATTTCAGTTACCAGCTAACTTTCTTCACATGAACTATACACCGATAAAATTAGGTAAATGTTTAAGGCTGACGGAAGATTGACGCTTTGTTCCGAGTTTTACAGCTGTCTATCAAATTTGGTTGTAGCAAATATTAAATCCTGCTATAGTCTAATCTAAACGGTAATTGACCTTAAAATGTTGATGGCTTGCCACTTCTTTCCTCCAGTTCATTTGATTTGTGTCTGTGTGCGTGAACATGTGCATTGCATGATTGTAGCATTCTCTGAAGCATTGAGATTGTGTTATTCTGTGTTTCCAAACTGCTCCAGAGTCATTATGGATTCTTGTAGACACATACAGCCAATGGCAAGCAGATCTGGTTCATTCTGTAGAGAAACCATAATGAGCAGTGAGACTGGCAGATGAGTATGAGTGGCTAGCAGAGAAAGAAGGGCAGATTCATCAGGGATGATTGCCTGATGCACACTTCTAGTTTTTTGATGTGAAGACCCTGTTACGTTACCATGGGGAGAATAATTAGCTTTGGCTGGATGCAGATGCGAATGAGCGGAAGAGATGGGAATTTTCTTATTGAGCTTACTTTATGATACTTAGGAGAGTGCATATGGGTTTGTCTGTGTGCACAGATACATAAATACACACAGAGATTTTGTTTTTCAAAGACATGCACAAATACACACTTACTACCAGCCCTTTCTCTTCTATTTATGGCCAGAAAATGCGAGTAGTGCTATGTCTGGTTGAGCTGAGTAACACTATTCTGTCACACATAGGTTTGACATCAAACACAAGTGACAAGCCTATCCTATTCCTCTCCACCGATTCATCACCATGTCCCAAAATCACATTATTGTCACTGGGAACCCAGCAGAGACGGATGGTGAGTAGGGGTGTTGATTCCAGCCTTTGGCATCTACAGTATGCTTGAAAAGGCAAATAAAGCCATTTGGCAAGAGCTGATTTCTTGTCATTTCAAAAATATACAAAATGCGTGTGGCACGCCTGCTAGTTTTAGGTTTCATCTAAAGCCTCTTACAGCAACATGGTAAGACATGTGTATATGGGTTACTATATAGCACAATGAATACTGAGACTGGAAACTCTCTATTGCTAACAACACCCTTGACCATTTGTTGCACACAGGACTGTATTATTACCTTTTTACCCTGGCAGGCTGTAATCAGCTCTAGCCTGGTAAGTTCCACTGGTACATGGTGGCAGGCAGACAGGCAGTAGTGTGGCTGTAATAAGACCTTCAGACGGCATCATTGCCAAGGCTAGCCGTTGCAGGTTGAGAGATGGTGCCCATCCCCTACATGCCCTGTTCTGCCATCTGTCACTGGGCAGGAGCGGTGCCGAGGGAGGAGTCTGAGTTACTCCGGTTGTTGTCACCTAGATGGGCCACGCTGGGGCATGCTGCCTCTTTGTACTCCTTTCAGACATTGGCACAGTTCGCTCAGTTCACTAAGCTATTATCCAGTTTAGTAAACCTCCTGTTTTAATCTTCATTATTCTGTTAATCATTATGCATGTTTTTTATGAAGGTCATGAATTTAACGTTTTAAAAGTCTCATAACATTTCAGTGATGCTACATAATAAAGACAGAGCTAATTAACTGATTAATAAAGTCATGAAACCAGTGGTGTGTCATGATATTACAGAGTCCGTGTCTCTTTAAATGTTCTCTTAGTCGACGTTTGACACTGGACAAAGGTTGTCACTTCATTTTTGCCAAGACGCCTGGTTATGTCATTTCCTGGCTGATGGTGTACATGCATGGGGGGAGGTTTGGGTGAGGGAAGGAGAAAGGGGGTCAAGCTTGTGCGTGCTCTGTGCTGTAAGTAAGCAAGATGAGCTTAGTTGGTAAGGCTCATTGCCATAAAACAACCATATTCATATGCACATGATGTGACTATAAAACATGGACTCATACAAACACAGAGACAAATATTTAGTGTACTTGAGTCACGGCTAGAAAAGGTCAGAAATAAGTGTCTATTCTGATTCAGAATGGTATGTTAATGATTTCACTTTCACGAATACAACAGAAAGTACCTCTGCATGTGCATATTGTGGCTTTTGTTGAGATGCAGTTCATGGGAAACGTCGCCTGTTAAACAGATGAGCAACTTGACATTGTATTGGTATATCGCAGTCAGATCTTCGAAAGAATTTCACTGTTTATAGAAAACAGCAGTATGGAAAAACTGAAATGCTGCTCCTGGTGACTCACTTTTCTTACTGTGACATGCTGTGTTGACTCGCTATTTCATGTGTTAGCTGCTTAGAGCAGGACACACTGAAGAAAGGTCTGCGCTTGACACAGTTGCGGATCACAATAAAAGGCAGGGAGTAAAGGATCCGTAGGAGAGAGTGGATGTTGCAGAGGTAGTGATGATATAGTCTTTGTCGACTGCGGTAAGGAGGAAAAAAGGGAGAGCTGGGAGCCACCGTGTGTCTTTGAATGGGGTCAGGGCATCATGGGGAATAATGCATTTCCCTTCTCTTGTGCCAGGCGCTCCTTCCATTACGGCTGGAGAAGAGACATTGTGTCCACACTCTGATTACCACTGATCCATGCTGATGACTCTGTTGGCGGATTATCTCAGTTAGTATCAGCCATCTGTTACTTTGTGTCTGTGTGTGTATGTGTGTGTGTTGAAGGGGTGAGGAGAAAAAGGGGCAGGATTGAGACACACGGGAGGTTTTATAGTTTGAGGCTGAGACACACATCCACATTTACATGCACGCAAACACTTCCACTGGCACGTGTAATGGCAGTCTTTTGTGAAACCTCTGCATGTGTAACCAAGCACAATCGCCCATACGCAACATAGACATGCAACGCCACGAAACAAGTGCCACACATAAGGCCACAGTCCAAGTAGAGCTTCCACTGTTAAATGCGCACCCGCTATCTCTCCTTGATGCTATTGTGCCCTCCTTTTCAGATGATACTGACAGGTGAAGGCTCCTATATGAAGGCCACATGCATCCATAAAGCCGCAGAGCTGTTTATAGCTACACTATCTACTGAAGGGCTGTTGCATTGAGGCACTATTAGGTGCATGCGTTGACAGCTGGGTGCTGTGTTGTATTTGTGGACGTGACTGTGAATCCAGTGTTGGAACACATCTTATAAATCATAGTTCAGCCATTAGCATAAATTCTCCCTCTCCTTGCATCTGCAAGACCTGCTGTTTCTGGTTGCAGTGCTCCGCGTTGATTGGTTAGTGTTGTTCAAGTCAAATTGATTTAGCCGTTCACGGAGATTATAATGCTTTCCTTATATCGCCACTGTTGTGTGCTGTTAATTACCTATAAAATCAAGCTAATTCTGATGCTAAATCCATTTTAATTTCTCATAATTAAGTCGGGATTGGATCCTTAAATACCTTGGCGCTCCATTATTGTTGCAATCATTGTTGTGGCTGTGCATTTGGTGGTACATAGCTGAGCTCAATCTTATTATTGTTATTAGATTTAATTGCTCTAAGTGATCGGTTTGTAGTTGTTGGAAGAAGATGGACTTGCCTTGCAGTCGTTTTTTTCCCCCCGCTGTCCTTTCTCTCTCCATCTCTCATCCCAGAAAGAGGCCCTCTGAGAAATGGTAAGAGATGAGAGAATATGAGGGGGAGGGTAGCTCTGCTTTACACCTCTGCAAAGGAGGGATTGCTTTTTTTTGTTGTTTGTTAGGGGGAAATCAATTCTGCTCACATCATCACGTTTTGACAAGGCAAGGCATTAAGTGCAGATATTGAAGAACGACAGGAATGGTTTACGGCCTGTCCTTCATCCTTCCCACTCTTCTTTTCCTCTTCCTCTCCTTCCACAACAAAATCAGAGGGTATTGTTTTGCTTATCGTTTTTTCTTTCCCCATCTTTTGGTCTCTTTCTCTGCCTCTTTCTGTGTTTTTTCTTCACTCTGAAAAGGTAGGGAATGATCCGCTTCACTTACCAGCTGACACCACATAAGCTTGCTTGTCCTCTGAGACATGAGCCTTTTGTTTTCATGTGCATTATGATAATTATGAAGGGCCACAGCTCCTCTCCATTTTAATCACGCCTCTCATGATACTTACATTTTTTGTCAGGAGCAACTGCGGAAAAATAGCTTCCTTTTTTTTTTTTTTTTTTTATCTTGGACGGTTTTTTTTTTCATGCTCTTCTTTTCACCATAACCTGACATTTACAAGGTGACAGGCAAAGTGAAAGAGCATAAAGTGTGACAGCCAATCACGCAACAAAGTGTTGCTAAGAGGTAACAGCTTTTAGTTAAACAATAATGATAAAACTATCTTTACACAACCTGGAATTTATCTTTGCAACCAGCATGTAACATTCAATTACTTACAGTTAAGGTTGATAGTTTTACTCTTTCCCCCACATACTGTCACCTTGCATGAGAGGCCTTTCAAATGACCTTTGACCTTGCTCATAATTACACAAGCACCATCTTTTCACTGCAGCAGTGGCAGTCATGGCCGCCCAAGTCCGATGGCACACCAGCCTCCTCCCTGTGGACTGCAGCAGGTTTTCTTGTCATCCGCGCCTCTCCCTCTCTCCCTCTCTTGTCAGTGTTGCTCCTGGCGAAAGGCTGATACTTGATATTCAGAGGATAGCAGCTTTTGTCTCAGAGATTTAATCAGTGGCTCTGCTCCCACTGCAGAGGGGAGAAGGGGGGGGGGGGGGGGGGGGGGGTAGGAGAGAGGGAAGGAAGGAGAGATGGAGGCAGAGACTGTTTATGTGTAATGACACAATAACAAAGCCTGCCTGTAAAACACAATCTGCAAACTGTGCTTTTGAAGGGGATTTTCAGCCCTGGATTAGTGTCAGGCAGAGGGAAATGGGAAAGAAGAAGAGAGAAAAAGAGTCAGGTTGATGTGATAGACGGGGGAGGTGATTTTGTGTATGTGTGTGTCTGTGGTGGGGGTTGAAATGTGTGTGTGTGTGTGTGTGTGTGTGTGTGTGTGTGTGTGTGTGTGTGTGTCCATATGTGTGCAAATTTATGTGTTTTGAAACTGTTGTATTTATTTGGCTCCACAAGTCAGTGTCTGTGTGGGCATTGCCGCATTGTGTTCTCAGTTGTAAGCAAAAGGGGATTAAAGTGCACAAATGTGAGGGAAATATTTGGCTGCAGAATGACCAAATGTTTCTTGTCAGGGCTTATGTTGTTGGTTGGTTGATAATGGCTGGTATGGTGACTCTTTGAGGCTGTTAATGGAACGCTAGCAAGATGGTAAATGCACATTTTCTGAAAGCTCGTCCATTTACTTCTAACTCCAAGTGAAAGGACTCGGAGATCTTTTTCTGAAGTTTATTTTGCCCTCATGGAGGTGCAAAGGGATGATTTTATTGAAATGCAAGTTTGTATGAGTTGTGCTTGTGTGTTTGTCAGTATCAAAGGGACAAAAAAATGACAAGGAGAAGAGACAAATAGGTTATTTATCTTTTTTGTGCTTGAGTCTTTCCCCAACCTTTGACACCTCAAACATCCCACTTCAGCCTCAGCAGAGTTCTGTTAAAAAGTAGGCTGTCCTGTTGAGGAACAACCCACCTCAGCACTGGTATTTTTCTTGCATCAAAATGTAAAGCCTGTTTTTCTGTTCGTTATCAGACTTCTTAAACGTGTCATCCTCCATCCTACCCCATATTCAATCAATAGAGGCTGGGAGCCAGTGAGCATGGCTAAATAGAAATATTGTTCAGGGGAAGTGAGATGTGAAAGGAAAAGTGTCAGGAGGTGTGTGTGTGTGTGTGTGTGTGTGTGTGTATACACGTGCATGTGTGTGCTTGTTGTGTAGGTGTGACAGTATACATTTGTGTGTATGTGTTTTGCGAGAGTATGGGTGGGTGTGCTTTGCTATTGTAACCCTGCTGATTGGATTGTGTTTGACAGATATGGAGTCTGGAGAGCGGCTGGCCTCCCCTGCGCCCACCCTGTCTGCTGCTCGCACCTCCTCCCCTGCGGCCTCTTCCTCCTCCTCTTCTTCTTCTTCGTCATCGCCTGCTCCCCACTCTAAGAGCAGCCTGGCCCCAAGCCCATCAGCACTGGGATCCACCCTCACCACCTCTGGTAAGTAACAGTTTTCTCCTCCGTGTCAATCTTATGTCTTTCGGAAAAAAAAAAGACATGCACAGAAGACAACACATAACACACAGTTTACATGCAACCATAAAGACAAATGTGGTCTCTTTCATGTCTCAACAGTATTAACCCCCCCCCCCTCATTTCTTTACCTTAAAAAAAAAAGTGTTTCCTCCATTATTAATTATACAGTTATTTTGTAGCCAGTGTGAATGCACCTCTCCCAGCTACAAGGATTTTTTTCTGACAGCTTGGGTGTGCAATTGAAAAGCTGCTGCATTAATGAATCCCAAACAATTAGGGGGCTCTTTTGTGTGAGAAACACACACATGCTTCGCCATGTCTCCTGACAACCTTCAGCTCTCTGGCTCCAGCTGCCTCAGAGTCAGGCTCAGCACGCCACTCTGCATGGATGTGTGTGTGTGAGTGAGTGTGTGTGTGTGTGTGTGAAAGAGACAGAGAGAGAGCTTCTGCCTGCATGATTTAACATTTGTTAGCCACTCAGTGTCTAGTCAGCCCTGTCCGGCATCCAGCTTCCTTTCTATGTTTTGGTCAAAGCCATTAGGCAAAGAGTGTGTATCTCTTTGTGCTTTTTCAGACATACCTTGAGCGAGAAAGTGAATCATTTGCTGATACTTACTTCCTTCTCATCTCCTAATGTCTTGCTGTTCTTTCATATGCCTACAACACACACAGACACACTTACACATGCACCCACATGCACACAAACCTCTATTGTACTTAGCAGGAAATACGATTTTCAGTTTTTTCCATGATTGTTTAGTTTTTTTTTCTGTTATGAGAAGGAGAAGAGAGAGTAAAATAAAGCCCCTTGTGCCTTCCTCAGCGTTGCCCCAAAGAAGAAGCCATTAGAAGCATCTTCCTCTTATGCATTATACATCCCTCTTATCCCTCTGTGCCATTACGTGTGCTCAGATTTTCAAGATAAGCGATTTTGGACTGAGCGTCAAATGAAATGCTTACAGGCAGAGTGTGAGCTCTAAACTTTTGCTGTGCTTTGTGGGAATCAGGCGTGCCAATTCTTTTTCTTTCCTTACAATTCCTTGTGCAGTGTGTAACTCAAGCATATATACGGTATTTATGCACATCTGTTCTGTAGAAGTAAGGAGAAGTAGTCATCTTTTTTCCTGTCCTTCCTCAAAGTATCATAATGTGAAAGAAAAACCTTTTCGTGCAAAACAACAATAAGCAGGTGACATCTGTAATTATATATTGCGGATATACTATCATAACAGACTCTGGAGGCATTCATTCAAGGTCCTTTGCCAATGTGTCAGTAACACTTAAGAAAATGAAATCTGAAGAACCGAAAAATGAGCACGAACTCTTTGTGTGTGTGTGTGTGTGTGTGTGTGTGTGTGTGTGTGTGTCATTGATGAGGATATCACTTGGAGAATAAAAGCTGATCGGCGCTTGTAGCACTCTCCTTCTGGGATCAACTCACGGATGCAATTAACTTAAATCTGTCTGTGGAAATTTGATTGACTGCAACAAACAACAAATTAATCCCCCTTCGGCAGCATCCAAACATGAAAAAAGCAGGCGGTGCAGTTTGTCAGAGTGGAGGAAGGATTGAAACGGAATGAAAAAGAGGGCAAGGGAGCGAGAATGAGAAAGACACAGAGTGAGGAAAAGCAAGTAGGTAATCCTAGGTATGTCTTTCCCGTGCCTCTTTCTCTCTTGAAATTTTTAGATTTAATTATTCGCCTTCTGGAAGCATCCATTAATATTGAAGAGGCATTTGCAGATGTCACTTTGTGTTGCGTAGAATGGAAGAGGGATGTGAGGGGGAGAGGTGGGCACCCTAGGCATAAGTGAACGCTGTGGCTGGCCTTTCTGGGGGTTGCATTGCTGTCGTTTATCTTTGTATCCACTAGCTGACGCTGGCAAGGCGGGCTCTACATATTCAGCATATTCTAATGACATTCAAAAGGCGGAATTTGCTGTCTTGTGGCAGAGAGGGACCTTGAAGTCAACACAAAAGGGCTGCGCTCTCATATGTCACCCTGCCAGTATGCTGGCAAGGCCACATAACCACAAACGGTTTGATTCACACGTAAAAATCTTTTTGAGATGCATCTGTTCATTTTTGGTCTTTGTATAGAACACATGTAACCGGCCTTATTATTAGATCCTTGACTGCATTAGCTCAGAAAACACTATGCCTCAGTGTCAGTTTGCTTTACATTTTTTGTGCTGCGTGCATGCGTATAGTAGTTTGACATTTTCATCTGCACTGTGCACAACACTTTCCTTTTCTACTGTCATCACTTTTTTTTTTTTGCATGTGTATTACCTGGCTTATGCAGGGGCATCAAGCAGGCTTGCTTTCCTTTTCTGAAAAAGAAATTGAATTTGCATGAAATATGCTCACACCAAATTGCATCTGACTCTGGGAGGAGGTAATACGTGGCAGTCGCCCCTGCCAGAAATGATTGTGCTCAGGAAAACGCTAGAAGATGATGATGTTGATGAAGTATTCTTCTGTGTTGAAATTGAATGCCAAAGGATGGCGGGAGGTTAGCTTTTTATACATCATATAAAGGGGTTCTTTTTCTCACCATGAATATCCAGTCTTGTTAATAAGCAGCACACTCTGACACTTTTTTTTAAAGCAGGAGATTTATCAATACACAAATACAGGAGGTTTGTGCTGGAATTTGATCATGAGGAGCGTTTGATTATGATGACAGAATGCTTTATAATGTAAATGTGGATGCTTAAACTTTAGCTTTAACAAACAATATTCTCTTGTGCTCAGAACAGCATTACTGCTCTTTAGTGTGCACTGAGTGAAAACTAAATGAAATACAGTTGTTTTGTGTGTAATTCTTCAATTGTCATGTGAAAAAAGGGACATCTTCAAATGACATTTAAGTCTGGGTTTTGCACCTTGTCGATTTTTAAATTATGAGCTCTAAAAACCCTTACGAACGATGTTCTCAGTCCGTGCAGCTGTAGATACTAAATGAATCGTTTGGGTTATTAATTGTGATGTGGTGCAGCAAACAACAGAAAGATATAAATAACAAATTTAAACTTCATGAGGAAAAAAAATCAACATTTCTATTAACAGTAAAATTTTGCAACAAGAGTTTTCAAATACCAAAGTTTTCAGGAAAATTTACCTTCGTCATGCAAGTTTTTTAGGCCCTGTTATGGATTGGCAACCTGTTCAGGGTATACTCTGCCTCTGGCCTGCTATTTGCTTGGCTAGGCTCCAGCTTCCCCATGACCCTTAAAGAGACTCAGCGCTTAAGAAAATGAATGAATGATTGAATTAATGGAATTTATTATTTTTCATTTCTTTTTAGCTTATGGCACAGAAGTTTGTACTTATCATCTTAAAATGAAACTTAGGCTACAAAAAAGGTAATTTAATGCAAAGAAAAATGAGTGATTTCAACAATAAACTGAATACTATTTAAAAAAAAAAAAGATGGTGTTTAAGTTTGATGAACATCCTGATTCCTCTTCCAAAACCTTATTTATAAGATGATTCTATGTTGTATGATTGGTAAATTGGTAAATCCTTTGTATCTATTAAAGGCCGTCTATTTGGAGCAGCAGGAGATCAGCCCTTCATTGGCTCCACATTGTCAAGTGCCTTCCCTCTGGTTAACCACCCAGCCTTCGGAGCCCTCTATACTGCCGGAGCGGGCAGGCCTGAGTTTGGAGGCCTGGGATCCCTTGGGATGTCAGCTGCTCTGGCTGCCCACCCCCAGCTAGGAGCCCTGTCTGGTAAGAGAGGGACATTTTAGTCAGCATCTGACAAAAGGGAATTTTCCTTTAATTCACTCTCCTCTCCTCTCCTCTCCTCTCCTCTCCTCTCCTCTCCTCTCCTCTCCTCTCCTCTCCTCTCCTCTCCTCTCCTCTCCTCTCCTCTCCTCTCCTCTCCTCTCCTCTCCTCAGAATGGTGGCGAGCTGCCGAAGCCCACGGACGGGGAGCTGCTGCCTTTCTCCCCTCCTTCATAGGCTTCCCTCCATTCTTCGCCCCTCACATTCAGCCCAATCACAACGCTAGTCCTATTCAGATCAGGACATCAGGCAAGAATAGCCATGCCCCACCTAAAGGTACAGCACTATGCTTCAGACCCGTTCACCCATCCCACTCTTCTTCCTCGACCTAAATCCCCTTTGCCCTGTGATGGGATTTTCCTCTTTTTAAGACAGATTTACTGATTTCCAGCTCTCACTTAGTCATTCGTTTAACTTCTTTTTCCCAGTCTTTCCCTCCGATTCCATCTTGTAATCTGTGTTTCTTATGTTCTTCTAATTTCACAGTATCTTTTAATTTATCTATTATTATGTAAACCCCTTATGTTGAGCTTATGCCTCACACAGCCAGCATGTTTGATGAGATACATGTATAAATCAATATTGTTACTTGCCTCATTCCATTCCTCAGTTAGTTCCAGGTTTTTCATTATTGCTCGTGCAAATTTCTCAGACTCGATCAAGCTGATTAGTGATACAGCAGGTTTTGTGTTTCCAGGATTGAATGGTGCAGTGAATGGTAGCGGGGTCTGCCCTCCCACCACACAATCAGGGAGCTTTTCTGCGAGTCCGACTCCTGTCCAGGCCTCAACAAAGCCAGCCAAAAATCCAGACCCCTCTAATAGCCACTGTAGCAGCCCACAGAACAATCCAGCAGAGCTGGCGGAGCAGAGGATTCAGAAACCTAAAGAGAAGGTCAGTGCACAGATAGATTTTTTTTTTTTCCTCCTCTGTTAGAGGTGAACATGTTTATATTTATACACAACATTTGCATTATGTAATGAAGCTGTTTGTTGCTGTTGCTTATTGCCATGCAGAAGCCACGGAAGAAGCCAGCAGACACCTCTTTGGCGAGCAATAGCGAGTCGGGCTCGTCCTCAGACAGCTCAAGTGACGGCTCTCTCAGCAGCGACCTGGAAGACCTAGCGGAGGATGACGAGGATGATGATGATTATGACGAGGACGATGAAGAAGAGGACAAACAGAGTGAATTATCAGACTCTGAGAAGCGGACAAAGAAAAAAGGAAAGGTAAAGAAAAACAGACAATCACGGGTAAAAGCTGTTCCTTCATGAAAATGACACAACATAAAACATGCTTGCAGCCGCTCACTTGGCTGCACTCGGTGTGCACTCGCTTCATTCACTGAGCCCAAAATGTGAATTCATGAACATGAATAATCATATTTATGAACTTTTCTTTGTTCTAATAGTTTAAATTTAACTTTAACCTCAGGTTTTGATATCCAGCACTGGAATTGCAAAGACTGACAGGCCACTCTGCAGGGAGGCCCTGGACAAGAAAGAAACCCATGCTGCTCAGAAAGTGCCCTCCAACCCCCCAACCCTTGTGCCCCAACCCCGCTCTGTTTCCCCTTCTGCCTTGTCCCAAACCTCAGCACTGGGGCTGCATGGCTCCAAGTCCCGGACCGAGGGACAACAGCAACACTTCAGTGTGATTCAGTCCACTGGCCTGGCTGCCAACCCAAAACCTCTGGCACTCCTCACTCAGCCCCGGAGGGAGTCTTCACCGTCTTCCTCCCCCATAGCTCTCACCACTTCCCCAAAGGCACTCTCCAGCACTGCCTCTCCCAAACCTCCCAAACTACTGCCCTCCTCCTCCCCTCAGCACCTGCCCCTCTCTCTCTGCTCTTCCCCAAAGCCCCTCTCTGTCCCTTCCCCTCCCCGTTCAACTCTCCCGGCGTCTACCTCCCCAAAACTGTTCAGTTTGACCTCATCATTAACCAGCTCCCAGAAGTCCCTGCTGAAGCCACCAAAGCACGCTGTTCCAGGCACCGCCAAATCCAACAAAAGGAAACTGCTGGAAGCTTCACTTGCGCAGATCAGTGAGTTCAGGCTCAAACAGGTAAGCCAGCCTGATAATAGCAGCTGAATAATGTTTTTTTTTTCACCATATTCACACAAATTACACAGCACTTACTACTACAGTATCAGTATAAAGAAAATTATAGCTGTGCTAAACATGTGGTTTGAAACCGTAAATGGTCATTCACATGCACAAATTATGTTTTATATTTACATTTTAATTTGCTGAGCACTGCAAGATTTTATGCACGTTTTTCTCCTCTCACATTTTGCTTCTATGAATTAAATTGTCAATCACAGCTTTTCAGCAGGCAGTTTAACTTCAAAGCTGCTGCAGGCCGAATATGTTTTGTTAAGTTTAAGCTTTTTTTCATACTTTGCTCATTAAGTCTCGTAACCTGTTCAGTGTTATTCTTTCTATATGTTTAGTTATTAATACATTTGAACTGGTTTACATTGGTAATTACATGTTTAGAAGCCATTGTTAAAAGAGTTTATTACCAAATACTGTTGTATTATTTATGTTTTTGCTTAACTGGAACAACATTTTGTTCAAACATATATTGACCAGACAAATTAAAATAATGCAATAATTAATACGATAAACTTATTGATTATTTGGTTATTTGGAAATCATTTCCCCCTTTTTTTTTGTTTCGCCATTACAGAGAAGTTTTACAACAAGCTAAATTCCCCCTGTGGTTTCAGCGCTGTTACTGTATTTCATGGTCTGTGAAATTGATTTGTTTCACTTCATATCACATCCAGTTGAAAGTGCAGCATTAAAGTCTAACCTGCCTTTGCTTAAACACAGATTGAAACAAACTTGTTATCAGTGCAAAAAAGGCAAACATGCCCAGCCGAATGATGATAACGACAGTGGGGCTTTTCAAATGCACAGACAAGTAATTACAATTTTAGAAAGATACACAGTGTGTCTTTTTCTTCTGAACTTGGCTGAGAACAATGCCTTTGGTTATTGCATTTATGTTCTTTTTGTTTCCCCCAAAGAGGCTTAGACACAGTTAACTATAACAGTGTTCAGCATTGTAGTTTTGTCACCTGCTCAAACAATCAAAAGTGATGCAAGCTGACAGCTAGAGCAACTCCATTCTGTCCCATTTATTTTCTAATTTTTTTCTCTAACCTTTCTTTGTTCCTCCCATTCTGCGTTCCCTCCTTGTCTCCCTGCTTTTCCCTGTCCCCCCACCTCACCCCTCCCAGACTCTCATGTCCCAAGGGCAGACCTTCCCAGCTGAGCAAAAGAAGCAGCAGCAGGGGCCCAACAAATCTCCTAAGAGGACATTGCCGTCTTCACTGCCATTGCCACCTCTTCCGCCTCCACCCCAGAACAATCACTCCAACCTTTTTCTTTCGAGTGCCCTGCTGGGCCTCTCTGAACCCCACCATCCAAATGGAGTCATCCAAAGCACCACTCAGGACGCACCTTTGGCCCTCATCACCAAACCTCGCAAAGACTCTGCCTCTCAAGGCAAGCCTCCCCAGCGTGACCCAGATGTTGGGTCAATGCCTGTCAATCTGAGCACAGGGGCAAGCAGGGGCCAAGCAACAACCCAGGCTGGTCCTTCGCCACAGCCCTCCACTACCTCACCCCATGTCACAGGCCATGGATCCAGAAAGAACAAGACCCCCAAGGGTAAGGGACACACACCAGGACTGGGACAAGGAGACCCTTTAGCTGCCTGGAAGGGCTTCTCTCAGAACCATCTGGTACAGTCTCTAGTCGATTTATTCAGAAGTGGAGAGTCCGGCATTGGGATTCCTGGAGTTAGTATCCCTGGGGTTGGAATTCCTGGTGTAGGAATCCCTGGGACATGCAACCCCACAGCTGGTCTCCCAGCTAATAAGGAATCTGATGACTCAGGAGATGATGACGATGATGAAGATGATGACCTTGAAGAGGAAGAGGAGGATGAAGAGGACTCAGATGATAGTCTGTCAGGTTGGAAAAATCTATCCGCAGTAGCAAATTAAACTTTTATCGTTTAAAATTGAGCTCCGGCTGGGAGTTATGTTTTTACAGATTACTCTACTGATTATTTTATGGATTATTGGATTAATTCATCATTGATTTAGGGAGTTAATCCTCAATTTGGGGAATTAGACATATCACAGTGTTTGTTTTTAACCAAACAAAAAAACACCAGATTCTCACAGATGCAAGAATAGAATCGAGCAATTGTTTTCATTTGTGCCTGTTGTTTTAAATAATTAAATGAATTATTTAAACAATTTCAGTCATGAAAACCTATTAATTCAATCCCATCCTTTTGGAGTCAATGCCTCCATAAATCTGAACTTCTTTTCCCTTTCGTGTTGTCGTGACCCATTTCAGAGTCAGACAGTAACTCGGACAGTGACTTATCTGGGAAAAAAGTGAAGGAGTCAAAGCTGCTGCCGTCTGGATCATCTAAGAAGGAGATGATTCCCCGCAGGATTACCAAAGGTCCAGAACTACTGAACACCTCAACCAATCACACCGCCACCAGCTGCTCCCCTCTAAACCTACAGGTCATCAAGAGTCCCACTATTGCCACCAGCTCCAGTGCCTTGGCCTATCACAGCTCCCCAGGCTCTTCCTCCTACAGCCTGGCTTCTCCATTAGGTAATGTGGTTGCCCTGAGTATGAGACTAAGGTAGCTGTACTAGGATCCTGTACTGGATCAAGTCCTCCATAGTAGCAGGAACAGCTTTACTGTATACTGTAGAATGGAAGTAATCTGCCCACAGGAAGTACATTCCCATCATCTTCAGGTAATTATAAAGAGGACTTGTTTCTTATGGAGACAGGAAGAAGGGAGTTGGTTGTCATGGTTCAACCGCGGCTCAGAGATCCTGCAGGGGCATGCCCAAGAGCCCTGACAGCTTGTTTGGCACAGCAGCAACATTCATTTCCGCCACTTTCAATGAGAGATTACCCAGATCAGAAAAAATAGGACATAGATGTAGCTTGCCAGGAAGCAAGACATTTACAGTTTTTCTCCGGCTGTAAGTGCTTTTTATTCTCTAATGCTTGTTCTCTTCTGCGCTCATGCGTATCGGGCTTAGTGTATCGTTTTAAAGCTTTAAGGAAGCAGTCCAGTGAATTATGTATTTATTTAACTTCAGTGGTCATAATGCTGCTAAGAGCAGTTTTGGAAGACCACCCTATGCTGTACATGTCCCTTGCAATTGTTCAGATCAAAACCTTTGTCTGATATGTTTTTTTTTTTATGTGACCTCCTACTTACTAATTGATAGTTGAACTGTTTCTTCATAGGTTTAGGGAAGAGGAAGAGGGTAATGGATGAGAAGGAGCTAATGGCACCTCTGGAATTGGGGTACGTACAAAAAGTTAAGACAAAAGCATGTTGTGTTCCAACTTGTGTTGCTTTCAAAGAGTGTGACATACATTACAGGATATTTGTTTCTTTTGTTTTTGGGATCATTGGTTATTTTTCTCATTGTTAGGTGGAGGAGGGAAACAAGAATCAAGTCAGTGGCTGGACGCCCGCAGGGCGAGGTGGCCTACTATGCCCCATGTGGCAAGAAACTGAGGCAGTATCCTGACGTGATGAAGGTACCTTGGTGTAATAGAACAGCACTTAAGTCTCATCAAAAATACAGAAGCAAATATTTGTGAGAAAAATCATGAGCAGTTTAATTAGTAATAAGAATTATGGTGGAAATCATTGTGGGCAACGTGTAAGATTTATGGAAATTTCTCTGAAAAGTGCAAAACTGCTCATCTGTAGCGCTCTCACAAATGTTTGTGTATCTGTATTTGTTGTGTACTGTGTTCGCTTCTGCTTCAGCTGCACTCCCACCCCACCCCATCCCGCTTTCTATGACCCTAATAGTGAGAGATGATATTCTTAGATTTAGTTCTTGTGCCACTTTTTTCACCTTTCCCCTGCCTCCAGAGTGATTAATGATTAGTTTTGGGATGCACAACTTTGGCTTCTTTTGTTCAGTATAGTGTTATCACTGATCTCCTGCTAATTAAAAGCTCAACCAGACCAATTGTCCAAACTACCTGTGAGTGTAGTAGTGCACAAAAAAGTATGCAGTAACATTCACTCTGCTATTCAGTCAGCAGGCAGTAAAAGACCAGTAATGCCACAGATAAATAAGACGGGGCCTGAATTGTGCATCCCAAGGTCAGATCCGTTTTTCTCTCCTGAGAGCTTTTGCTCTTTTTCTTTTTCTTTTTTTGTCCCCCTGATTTTATAATGATTAGTGGCACTGCACAAATGTTCTGAAACGGTAGAC
Organism: Telmatherina bonti; assembly: GCF_933228915.1. Classification (NCBI taxonomy): domain Eukaryota; kingdom Metazoa; phylum Chordata; class Actinopteri; order Atheriniformes; family Telmatherinidae; genus Telmatherina; species Telmatherina bonti. The sequence goes on along the minus strand of NC_136619.1, from coordinate 31,472,480 downwards.
TCCCTTCAGTGTAGTGCCTCCCAGTTGCTTTTCAATGTCGCTAATTTCGCAAATTATTTTTCTGCCTCAACCAACGCCATTATTATTTTCTCTTCTGTAGTATCTATCCAGAAATGGAATAAGTGGCATCACGCGTGATAATTTTAGCTTCAGTGCAAAGATAAGGGTTGGTGACTTCTATGAAGCCAGAGAAGGACCCCAGGTGACTGCCTTTCAACTCTCTCTTTCTGTGTCTCTCTCTCTCTCTCTCTCTCTATCCCTGATCCCTGTTCATCTTTTCATCTAGCGGCAGGCAAAGCTTCATGCAGCAGTCACTGTCAGGGCATGGACAGGAATCAACCAAAATCCTCAGTAGTCCTAGTTCATAGACCTCTCACTGTGCATGGAGAAATGTAATAATCAGTTGACATTACTTCCACAGGTGACCGGTGAAATATGCCTTGTAACCTGTCTGTGATACAAAGAGATAAGCTATAAAATTGACATATGTTTTATTTGAAGAAGAAGTAAAGAATATTCAAAAATAGATAAATATAGTACAGCTGAGGGGAAAAGAAATAGAAGATATGAGTTATTGTAGACAAGTAATCTGTTTAAATATGCTGTATACCCAATGTTATCCTGCCTATTTAGAAGAAATATGATGTATCGTCAGAAAAAAAGATGATCTGTTAATTTGCACCCAGATCAATGTCAAGCAAGTAAATAATTCTGTTCTTTACTTAAATGAGATCATACAGTACATGCCAACAAGTCCTTCAACATTATTTCTCTTCTCAACCTTCCCCTTCTCTCCATCGCCACTTTTCTTCTTTCACCAGGGTTTACAGTGGAGCCTTTTGAAGGAAGAGGAGGTCATTCCTCGCATTTTGGCGATGGAAGGGCGTAGGGGTCGTCCTCCAAACTCAGAGCGGCAGCTAGCAGGGGACGGTGCCAAAGGTACCCGACGGAGGAAGGGACGACCCCCCAATGTGGGTGATCCACTTCCGACTGAGGGCCCCAGTCCCAGTGAAGTCAAACTCCTGCGCAAACTAGAAGCTCAAGGTTAGTAAAGGAAATGAGCCCTGAAATGTGTATTTCACAATTGTGTGTCCGAATAATAAAGCCGTCATTATTCAGACAGCAGCAGTTCAGGAAAAGGATACGGCTTTGTCTGTTTTATTTAGAATATGAAACAGTTTTTCTTTTTATAACTTGTTTATTTATCAGATCCACTACATGTGTGCTGAGGCCAATCCTTGTCAAGTTAATTACCTTTTTAAGATGTTTATGGTCCTTTGCATGAGCTTGATTTAAAAAAAAAAAATTAAATAACATGTTATAGTCACGAGCAAAAAGCTTGTCCAGTTGAAAACACATTCACATGTGTAGTAAAAATATGAGACAAATTTATCTTTTGATTTAATAAACTTTAAGCATACTATATAAAGCAGTGGTTCCCAACTTGGGGTCCGGAAAGGGGGTTTCCAAAGAGCACAGGGGGTACCTGAGGCTTTTAACATACAGAGCCATTGTAATTAACGTCCACATTGTCCCAATTTTAATAAAAAATAAAATAAAGGCTGTATTTTGTTCATTTAAATTTGGCTCAGCCAGAATATACTATTTCTGGTGAAAATCACACTTCTGAAAGCATAAAACCAAGCATTGTTTCAGCACAGGGTGGGGCAGGGGGTCCATGGCTTCTTAGTATGTGCATGAAAGGGGTCCTCAAAGAAAATACACTTGGAACCACTGGTATAAATCATCTAGAATGATCAGACATGTTAGGCCAGATTAAAGCAGACTTCAGGTTTTCTTTCTGCAGTTTGATGCACTTACAATGCCGCTCCTTATGCTCTGTGTAGAAATAGCTCGACAAGCCGCCCAGATGAAACTGATGAGAAAACTGGAAAAGCAGGCACTGGCGCGTGCAGCCAAAGAAGCTCGCAAACAGCAAGGTAAGAGAGCACAAGGCTGTAAACATGTTGGGGCAGGGGTATTCAGTTGGTCAGTCTGTCACTTCAAACTGCTTTGATCTAAATGGGCATAGTATGAAGACCGGCAGGACCTTTTAGGATGTTGTGCTGCTCTTACAACCTTTGTTTGTATGTAGGTTCATATCTGATTGCATTCCTTTAAAGCACAAGCTTTAATCTTCTTTTTGCTCTAATCTTTTTGCAGCCATGCTGCTGGTTTCAAATGTCATGCTTATATATTTTTTATATTCATATAGATGATGATAAGGCTTAAAGTCTCAAGACTTTTAGCTTATCCCTCACTTAAATTCAGAACAAGGAATAGAACGCTGCTGGTTTTGAAATGCATACTGCAGTAAACATTTGCACATTTATTCTTTTGCAATGTCTATATTAATGCACCTCTTTTCTTTAATTTAATTATTTTTCTTGCTGAAAGAATTCCTTAATGTTAAAGGGCCCAGATTTATTTACAGTATTGGTGACATAAAAACTGTTTCCCTTATATTCCCTTAAAAGATTAAAAAATTTGACTCAAAAAACAAAGACATACTCCGTTTTTCAAGCTGTCCTGTCCAGAATGCTAAATGTTGATGATGTCCTTCAGCCACAGGACAGACATAGTCATAGCAACAATATTTTTTGCAGCTTGTGTTGTTGTTGTTATTGTTGTTTTCTTCCAGTCAGTTAAAATTGTTTTCACGTGATAACCAATCAAATTGTTATTGCTGATTACTGCACATGATGTCCCAAAGTCAACGATTGATATATCATTGACTTATGGATCAATATTAGTCCCAGTGCCATTTTTAAACAAATCACATTTATTCTCCAACTCTGCACTGTAATGCCTGTTTATATACACACTGCTCTCTGTTATATGGCTTCAGCCTCTCTGGTTACAGCCTGCTTTTGATCACCTGCAGAGCTCCCTGTGTAATTTAAAACTTGCACAGAAGCCAGGTCCACTGATGATCCCAAGCCTATCTGTGGTTAAATGGATTCTAATTAATTCAACATAACAGCTACGATACTCACCATAATAAGTCTATATGAAAAGGATGGGTGGTCATCACTGACATCTACTGTACACAGATGGTTTTAAATGCCTTTGTGTCCATTTAAAAGCCCAGATTCAGATACTGGTTTATATTAGTTTTTAGTCAAGTTTGGTGTTGAAAACTAAGAATCTACATGAGTCCAACAGAGCATCATATATATTTTTTAAAAATCACAAATGTGATTAGAAAATACACGATAACCAGATCATAGTAAAAAGGAAAAAGCAGCTAGCAAACTAATGAGAACAAATGTATAAGATGTCATACTTCACAACGGTTGCCTCTTATGGAACTGAAAGCAGGAGATGTTATTTAGTTTTAAATGACCAGAGATGGAAAAGGATTTCAAGTAGCCCAAAAGTCTTTCCCAGATGTTTTGTGTTTGGTTTAGAGGCTAAAAATGGGAAACTGCTAGAAGTATGAGACAGATGCCTAAGGTGACCCAGCAGTGGAAAGAGTAGTTAAAATATCAGCAATGTAGTGCAGACCTAAAGAATGAAGGGTTTTGAAGATAAATGATAATATTTTGAAGCTAATGACAGTGAAACAGGACAAGTTAAATGTTAAATGAGGTTCAACCCAGTCACTCGGAGTTACATTTGTTCAGCTGAGAGGTAAATCATAGCTAATTGTTTCCAGGCCATAATATGATATTTGATGTAGTTGTAAAAGTGCAACACTGATTGCTTTTTTGTTAGAATTTAAAGATATGTTAAGTCAAACAACAAAATATTTGACTAAATCAGTTTTGTGGGGGAATTCAAATCCATCAAAATGAAGTTTGTTTATCAATTTTATGTGCATTGCAATCGTGTTTCTGTCATGTCGATGGATTTCCTCTGTGAATAACGTAGCCACTCATAGAAATTATTCTGAACTTAGCGAGGCGTCCTGAATAAGCAGAGCTTAACAGCTGTAGTTCTCTCAGATGTGAATGTAGTAGGTACACCAGCTTTGTAGGCCATTTTTCTGGACACTGATATAACACTGACTCATCTTGCAGCAATCATGGCAGCAGAGGAGAGGAGGAAGCAGAAGGAGCAGATAAAGATTCTCAAGCAGCAGGTGGGTCTTCTTTACGGGGTTGCTAACAATATTTTCCTTCCTTTTTCCTTATCTAAGTGTCCTGACACACAAACCCCCTGTGCGCACTGCATGAAATGCTGAATGCTTATTTTGTGATCCTCTTAAGCTTACTTTTCAATTACCATTATTACTTGTACTTTTAAACTTTGCAGTATCTGTGCTCCCACTCCTGCTGGAATAGAGTGGTAGGAAGCGATTTTTATCAGGGCATCTTTTCACTGTGTAAAATATTAAGAGATTATGTTTTGTTTGTTTTGTGTTTTTTTTTTTTTTTTTTCATAGGAAAAGATCAAGCGCATTCAGCAGATTCGGATGGAGAAAGAACTGAGAGCGCAGCAAATTTTGGAGGTAGAGCCTGATCCAACAGCACCTCTGATTAAGCAGAACATTCCTGGATAGCTACAGCCCCTCAGTCTATAGTGTTTTAATCTTCCTAAAGCTCATTACTGAACGGCAGCATGCATTGGAGGGAGTTGCGTCTTCTTAGGCATAATTCCACATGGAACTAATGCTAAATTGGTCTTGGTTGACGGCTGTTGAATATTAAAATGGCTGTTGCTGCCTCTTCAGACCTTATTTAAATTGGACAGAAAAGTCTCCTTTTTTTTTCCATCAGACAACAGTAACAGTTTAGCATAAGTGGGTTGTGCGGGGGGAGGAGGGGTGTTGTTTTCCACACGCAAAACACACATCCCAAGATGCATTCACACACATACATGTGCAGACACACAATTATACTGCAGGAGCTTCAAAGTATTTTAACAGGAGTAAATCAATTTTGAGTTGACACGGTTGGCAAGCCACTCTTAACGGGAGCCTTCAAAATTTTTCACAATTACGTGTTAAAGAGATACATTATTCATTTTTCTCTGTTTTACAAATTTGACTGGCATTCAGGAGCATGAAATCTTCTCTCAAACCAGAAAACGGCAAACAATCACCTTAAGTGCAACAAAGCCTTCAACCATAACTGACTGATATGTGTCTGTCTCTGTGATTCCTGACCGTCATCTTATTCATTTTCTTAGGCTAAAAGGAAAAAGAAGGAAGAGGCTGCTAATGCCAAAATACTGGAAGCTGAAAAGCGTTTAAAGGTATTTATGTGTTTAAAGAAAAGGATACATCTTACATTTCTTATATTACACTATTTTTGATTTAAAGAAAAAAAAAAATAGCGCATTTATTAAAGCATTGTATTGAGAAGCATTTTTATGTCTGAAACAAAAATTGGAACCGGTCCTCAAAGAAGGCCTAAATTCCATCAGGCAGTAGTGATTTTCATGACATTGCTACTATAGCAGCATATTGATTTTTCCCCCCCCCATCCTTTCATTCTTGCTTTCAAGGAGAAAGAGTTGAGAAGACAGCAGGCAGAGATTCTTAAACACCAGGTAGGTATTCAATACAACTTGCCCAGACTCTCAAATGTAACAGTTTATACTCTTGTTAAAGAATTTACAGGTGTGTGTGTGTGTGTGTGTGTGTGTGTGTTTGTGTGTATGTGCGTGAGCACAATGTAAATATAAATGCAGGCATGTGTGATTATATACAGTATGAATGTGGTTAATTACCAAACATCTGTTTAATGACATGCTGCAGTATTTCTCTTTATTAAACCCCATGCTTATTGGTTTTGGATATTACTTCTGTTCCATAATATTTTGCCAACTCTCTCTGCCAGGAGTTGGAGAGGCATAGACTAGATATGGTATGGGTATGTTTATTTTTGTACATCTAACACCTGCATCGTGTAACTGGTTGTGTTATGGTTGTCATAGCAATGCATTAAGTGTAGCACTGGCTGCTGTCATACTACATTCTTCTGCATGGCTTTCCAGCAAAACCAACAAAAGAGAAAAAGAGTCAGTATGCTGCCTCCATCTGCTTGTCCTGAGGGACAACTGACCCTGTCACGGTGGCCAGGCAGCTTCTGTCCCCCTCCCCCCATCCTCCCCTTCTACTCAGAATGCATTGCAAAGACTGCTAGCCAATCCACACTCACTGTCTGAAAGAGCGCTCGAGGAGTTTCCATCCATCACATACATTGTCTAACTGTTGTATCGGAGTAGCCTGTGTTACCCATGAGTGCTTGACGATTTCGGCCCAGACATCGAGCTTGTGTCTGTTCGTCCATGCATCTGTTCTGCAGTCCACAGAGTGCTGGACTTTAACCTGCCCCATCCCAGCCTCTCTTGTCATTCACTGTTCCTGCACTCTGCACAAAGAATGAAAACAGCTGCTGAGAGTCATTTTGTCTTCATGGTGGAGCCACTTCCAGCCAGATTTCCCAACAGTTTGAGTTCAATCTTTGCTTCAACAAGACTCTATTTTGGTGAAAACACAAGTATAATCAATCCCGCCATGGGGACAAATATGGTTCTGTGTAGCTTTTTATTTTGGCCTGGCTCTCCTGCTTGTAGCCCTTTTCACTCATACACAGTCGCAGCTGAATCTAAAGGTCTGCCTATCTTTTCCTCCCTGGACTGCACACAACAGGCCTCGTATATGTTCACTCTTCATACAAAGTGTAATAAAGCGGTAAAAGTCAGTTGCGTGAAGTAATTCTGATATTTTTATTGCAATAAAAACATTTAACATTAATTGTTTTTGATTAATTGAAGAAAACAGCTGAATGCCTCAGGCTTTGGTTTTCCATTCACAGATAAATAAGGACAAAAAAAAAACCCCAGAGTGCTTGGCATGTAGTCTGTTTGTTTATGGCAGTGATAAAACAATCCCCACAAACAGCCCATTTTAGTCCCTGTGTGCTGGAAATGTCCTTGGCAAGCCCTAATAGTGGCAATTGTGTCTTCCTGGTGGATCACAGAGGAAATGACAGCCTGATACGGTGGAGCGGGAAACCTAAAGAGATCAAATAAAATGATAGTCACCAGTGATTCCTGTGCCCTTTTGCAATACATGTTGTATCATGCACCAAAGAACAACATAGATGTCTCATCTTTTGCAGTCACATACTGTGCTAATGCTTAAGCTGCCAAACCCACTGATGTGGAACTGCTCAGTTTGTAGCTACTCTTTACTATCCATTCCTCTACGTCTTCCGCTTACCAAATATTATTGGAATGATTTGTCAAATAAACATTAGCCTTGTCTCACGTAATAGAATTTTCTTTTTTTTTTTGACTGCAACGACAGAGCAGCATGTCAGACAATTTGCGGGACCTAGCATTTTGTTGCTTTTGTTGTGTCAGCTTTAGTTTAGAGGCGCCGTCACCGATTCCAGCTGCTTCTCTTTTTTGAGCCTGTCATCACATCTACTTTGTATCGCATCTATGTGTTGCTTTTTTGGTTGTCATTGTACTACTGTACTCTTCACTTATGCTTCCACCATACATGTGAAAGTGTATACATGTGAAGCATCGTTTTGTGTTTGTTCAAGTATGGTGCCTCTATTGAATTTAGTGCATCACAGTTTACATTAATACATAATCAGCTTAGTCGACCTTGAGTGCTGCATGTGCTACGTGTGCTTGTTAATGTGTGTCTGTTTTCTTGCCACTGTAGGAGAGGGAAAGGAGGAGGCAACATGTAATGCTGATGAAGGCTGTCGAGGCTCGCAAGAAAGCAGAGGTAGTTCACATGCACGCAAACGCACACGTGCACACAGTCCACTTCGTGAAGCGGGCCATAGTCATTACTCCCCGTTTGGATTCAGGCTTTCTCTCCTTTCTTTGCCATCTTTCCCTTCATTCTTTTCTTTACTACACTCTCACCAAATGAAAAGATTCTGGCCCTCAAGCACTTTTCTTTTGAATGTGCAGCAGCATTAGACTGAATTCTAACACTGCACACCAAAGTCAAGTAAACCTCGTCTGTTTTCGCGCGCACACGCACACACACACACACACACACACACACACACACACACACACACAAATGCACACATTAACTTTGCTTTCCTAATGCTCCCATGAATTTTGGACTCTCTAGGAGCGTGAACGCTTGCGGCAGGAAAAAAGGGATGAGAAGCGCTTGAACAAAGAGCGTAAACTGGAGCAACGACGGCTGGAGTTAGAGATAGCAAGGGAACTAAAGAAGCCAAATGAAGATATGTGTCTGTCTGACCATAAGGTAGTACCTTATTACAGTTGTTTTTGTTGTTATCATTACTGTAGGTAATAGTTGTAGTGTGGCCATACCTAGTTAAATGTTGTTTTGAGTCTGTGCCATGTCTATGAACACCTTAATGTGTGGGAATGTGTGCCCCCAAGTGGTTCAAAAGATGTACTGCAGACGATTAAAAAATAGCTTTCATCTCACTGGAACTTTACCTGCTTAATTGTTTTCAGGCTCTCCCAGAATTCTCCCGAATCCCTGGTCTCATCCTCCCAGGACGTGCTGTTTCGGACTGCTTGATGTTGATGCACTTCTTGCGAGGATTTGGAAAAGTTTTAGGACTTGACTTGAATGTGGATGTGCCCACCTTGGGAATGCTACAAGAGGGCTTGCTCAATGTGGGGGATAGCATGGGCCAAGTTCAAGACCTCCTGGTTAAACTACTTTCTCTAGCAGTATGCGATCCTGGCTTGCCACCAGGACAAAAGGTGAGCAGTTCTTGTGGGTATTGAGCCAGGCACTGATCTTCTATATATCTTTGAACCCAAGGTGCCAGCTTGAACATTGCACCTGATGGGAAATACTCTTAGCCTTTAGCTTTCATTATAGATGATTTTAAGATACAAAGCATTAACTGTGTGCGAATGATATAGATGATAAAGTCAGCACATATTCTAAAAACCAGCGTCTATACTGTGTAGATTGGATTCAAAGTTTAAGGAACTTTCTTTAAAAGTAAAAAAATGAATTAGTTGATAAAGCATTCTAATAAAGACAATGACTTGACATCTTTGCAATCCTCTGCTTCCCTATCAGACAAAAACCATGCTGGGGGACCACCTAACCAACGTCGGCATCAACAGGGATAATGTCTCTGAGGTGCTGCAGATGTACATGGGAGCTCATTGTGCCAATACAGACCTGGCTCCTCTGGGCCTCAGTCTGAAAACCAAAGCCTTCCAGGCTCACACGCCTGCCCAGAAAGCCTCAATTCTCGGGTTCCTGGCTAACGAGCTGGCATGCAGCAAAGCTGTTATCAGGTAGGAGAAGCAGCAGAAATTGAGAGGTGGGAAGACAAACTAACCACTGCTGTCTTTTCATAATGTCCTCTGCGTCAGCGACATACTGCTGGCAACTAGAAATCATTCTACAATACATTATCACTCTGGAGTGACAAAAGTAAAACATAAAATTAGAAATTCCAGACATATACTAGAACCATACACTGAAAAATCTGTCAACAGTCCCATGTTTTTTATTTTATGTTTGATTCATTGGGAAATGATCAATACAATCAATAATTTGTTGTCCATTTAATATCTTCCAGTCACCTTACAGCAAAAGATGCATTAAAAAAACAAAAAAAACAACAGAAAGCAAATATAGAAATAGAAAAACAGAACATAAGAGACTAAAGTGAAAGGATCACAGGAAGTAGTGAAGTTTAAAAAAATAAGTCAAAAGGTTGGATATAAAAGTGGAAATAAATTGGAGAAACATGGTGAAGTGCGTTCCACAATTGTGGAGCAGAAAAACTGAATGCTTTGCCCCTCTCCCTTGGAGGGGAGGCATAATTGGAGTACAGTGAGACAGGTGGAGGAAGAGGATCTAATGCTAACAGTTGTAACAATATGGAAGAGAAGAATGAATGAAGGGGTGAGATTATGGATGACTTTGTAAGTGAGTTGTAAGATTTTAAATTAAATGGGGAATGAGATGGGAAGCCAATGAAGCTGCTAGAAGACAGGTGGGGTGTGATGGGGAAATGAAAACATGAAGAAACATGGATAAACAGTGTGATTAACAGGACTGTATTTCCACTTGCAGTGAGATAGAGAAGAACCTGGATCAAATGGCAAACATGAGAAAGGACAAGATCATTATGGAGGGAAAACTGAAGAAGTAAGTTTCCTGCAGCATTGGAATTAACGTTTCAGCCATCAATATGATGTCATACTGAATCTTTACATGTTCATGCAGGTTGAGGACCATTTATGCCAAACGAACTGGGAAAAGGGAAGCGAGCATGGGTGTGGAAGAGAACCAGTCTGTTGGCACTCCGTCTTCTGCCGCCAAACGCAAGAGGAAACTGGGAGGAGACAGCGAAGATGATGAAGACGAAGATGATGACAGTGATGACCAGGCGGAGGATGAAGAGGATGAAGAGGTGGAAGAAATAAAAAAGGTTAAAAAGGTGGAGACATATGATGAGGTAAAAAAAAAGAAATTATCTAAACAAATAATAGAGCTGTCCTTGCGTACATACTGACAGATATTGTTTGTTTGTTTGTGTATCATCAGGATGACGTCGACCAAGCTACCAGTATTGAGGAGCTGGAGAAGCAAATAGAGAAATTAGCGAAGGTATTGTCTTAGTAACGATGTGCATGTGCTGTAACAAAGCTAATTACCATCAACAAAAATGTTTAAAGCATTAGGAATGATGTATGACCGCGTTCGGCATGGGATCACGATAAAAAGTTTCTTGGGGAAGCAACCAGAAAGGCAAATCACAGAAACATGAAGCTTTATTACCATTTATTTCCTGTCTTTTATTACACATGGTGATACAAGGTTTCTCTGTGTTACTGTAAATGTATGTTTATTTGCACAAAAGAGGCAACTCCCTAATAAAATTAGTAAACTGTACATTGCTAATAATGAGCACATTTTCCAAAAATCTATAAGATCTAATATAGTGTCGACTGAAAATAAAAAAACAACTTGCATTTTCTCCATTAGATGAATGGCTGACAAAGGGATCGTTGCTAATTAAGGAATTCATTTGCTTAATAAACGACCTCATCAGCAAAGTGTGAAATACTTAATATATCACTATGATGAAAAAAGGGACATTAGGTGGAAACAAATGTTTTTGTTCAGTGCAGGTCTGTTGGAATCCCAGGATCTGTTTTATGTCATTTCAGCAACATCATCAGACCAGAAGAAAGCTCTTTGAGATATCTCATTCTTTGCGCTGCATGATGTACGGACAGGACCGGTACCGCCGCCGGTACTGGGTGCTGCCTCACTGTGGAGGGGTCTTCATTGAAGCCATGGAGAGTGGAGAAGGTAGCTGTAGCACAAACACACCCACACACACTTGCTGGGTTAACAGTAAGAGAAAGACACGCTGTACCTACATTGTTTAGCTGTTTTTGGGTCGGGGAAAATGCTGATAGTGTTGCACTAATTATACATAACATCTATAAACAATAATATTAACACAACTCTACTTATCGTCCATCAGTAAGTTTACAGTAATCTTTTCATTCTCAGCATTTGGTTTTAATGTCACACTTAAAGTAAGTCAAGCTTTCTTTTTTCCTTTTCCTGCAGCTCCAGAGGAACTGGAGGAGGAGCGACAAAGACGGAGAAGAGCCGCTGAGGAGGTCAAAGTAAAAGAGGAACCCCAGGAAATAGAATTGCAGAAAGAGCTTTCTGCCAGCCATGATGGACAGAACATCCGAACACAAAGCTTGGAGCAACAGAAAGACGAGGCCAAGGAGCACGAAGGGAAGAAGAACTCCCAGTCTCTGTTCTACCAACAGCCGAGCTGTGTTTCCAAACTCTGCTTGCTCCGGGACGTCGGCAAGGATGTTGGTAAAGAGTCTGTGAAGGCAGAGGAGAAGGAGAATCTTCATGCGAGACAAAACGGCAGTCCCATGGGAGCCCCTGTTGGCACAAACAAAGGAACATCATCCTCCCCCAGTCACAATACTCCTGAGCCAGCAGCAGCAACAACTCCCTCCATGGTGACCGCTAATGACACTACCAACATCCCTCCCCCAGCTTCAACTTGTTTATCTTTCCCCGGCCTCGCAGCTCTACGGGAAAGCCCAGGAAACACTCCTCCAACCTCATCCCCGACTCCGTCTCCACAGCTCTCATTCCAAGCCAATGACCAGTTGCTCAGAGTCCTGACAGAGAGGAGTGGACACTGGTTTAGTTTGCTCCCACGCAACCCATGTGACCTTTCTTCGCTGACAACATCTCCTCCAGGAGCACCTCGTGGGTCTCCCCAGGCATCTTCCACCCCAGGCAGACCCAGGTCCCCACCTCCATCCCCTGCCCTCCCTCTTACCCCTTCTGCTGCATCTGCCTCTGCCAGCCCCCACCACCCAGCTGGCCTCTTCAACTACCCACTATCTGCCCTGCAGGTGAGACTTCTAGATAGAATATACAGACACGCACTCTCTTCCACCTCCACCCTGTTGACCCATCTGTTTTCTCTTCAGGTGAAGTCAGGCGTCCCATTGCTAGGAGCTTCTTTCGGAAGTTGGCCGAGTGGCATGATAAGTCCCAGCCTGCCTCTGTGCAGTAGCCCCAGTCCCATGCTGGGTCACTCTCTGGAGGGCAACACAGCTGCAAGCGTCTCCAGTAAGAGTGAATCACCTTTACCTCGCATTGAGAAAAGCTCTTCTATGCCCTCTCCTGCATTTGAGATGCCAAAGTCCCTTGACCACCCCACACCTCGTCCCATTCCTGACGGTCAGTAACAGAAACACTGAAAGGAATCAAAACAAAATCAACCCGTCTGAGAATATTTAACCTCTCTTAAAAAACCAAGATAATTAAATCAGGCAATGTTCTGTTTTTCTGCATGTAATTTCATAAGTGTAAAACATTCTACGTTTTAGTTTTGATTTATTTGCTGTCTCTTCTGTAACTGCTTGTGTGTGCTCATTATCACAGAGATGATGACAGGCTGGTGGCGAGTGTCTGACATTGAAGAGCTGAGGGCTTTAGTCAATGCCCTGCACAACCGAGGAATCAGAGAGAAGATCCTCCAGCGGCAGATGCAGAAATATCTGGAGATCATCCCTCAGGTCTGCACCAAACACAAAGATGGTAAGTCTCAGCACGTAATCATTAAACATTGTCATACACACAGTCGCTGCGCTGTTGTTCAAACCTGAAAGCATGTAACTGATTCACTGCAAAAACTCAGCCTTAAAGAACAAGAAAAAAATATACAAAAATTTGGTAAATGTTGCTTAAAATAAGATAAATTATCTGCCAACAGAACAAGAAAATTTAGCTTGTCAAGACTTCAGAAAACAAGTAAAAATACTCTTAGAACAGGAGGAATTCTCTGGCATAAAAACTAAGAATTATTTTACCATTTAAAAAAAAAAAAAAAAGCATATGTATACTCAATTTAAGATTTTTACTCTTACTTAGATTTCAGTTTTTACAGTGGCTGACAACAGTGTACTAGTTATAGTTTAGACATGTCAGTATGTTAGTTATAGCTTGCATGCTTACCTGCACCAGTGAGTGTTTTTGTGTGAGACTCCATGTTTAAGTGTCATATTGTTCATCTAGTGGCCATGATTGAGCTCCGTGAGCTGGAGGAGAGTCAGGTCAGTGTGGAGTCGGTGCGGGGTTGGTGTGTGGAGGAGCAGGCCATGGAAATGGACATTGCTGTGCTGCAGCAGGTCGAGGAACTGGAGAGGAAAGTCACTGCAGCCAGCCTGCAGGTCAAGGTGAGTTAGGAACACAAATACTCTATTTTGTGAGCAGAGTGCAAAAAAACCCGAACATTTTAAGATGCAAGGGGACAAAATATTGAACAGCTGATTTCTCTCTTAGGGCTGGACTTATCCAGACCCTCAGTCTGAGCGGGAGGACCTGGTGTACTACGAACACAAGCCGCCCACCAAATCAACACCAGCATCAGCAAGTGCGGGTGACAAGGACTCCAAGGAGCATCCAGAGGATCGTGGGGAGAAGGGCGGGGTGATGCGTCACCCGGACAACCCGTTGGACATAGCAGTGACACGTCTGGCCGATCTGGAGCGCAACATCGAGAGAAGGTACCTGAGGAGCCCCTTAGGTACCACCATTCAGATCAGGCTGGATAATGTGGGTACGGTCACTGTCCCTGCCCCCGCCCCATCCACTAGTGCTGACAGGGAAGGGTAGGTCATTTCTCCAACCAAAGCTCCCCACCTCTCCCACTAAGAGCGTTTCTTATGTGTGTGTGCTTTATGTTTCCCATATTACTCAAAAAATGAATATCTTTGCTGCTTTCACAGCAGATTTTTGTGTCAGCTTGTTGCATTTGTGTTTGTTTTTTTTCTTTTGGGTCTTGTGAAGTTTTCTTTTTTTTTTTTGGGGTGGTTGGGGCTCCACTCAGTTTCATTGTTTACTGGCATTGTTTTGTCTTTTTTTCCTACAGTCATCTGCATGGTGTTGTGCCTCAGTAACCTCAGTTATGGGCATACTTATGGCTCCCAATAAACAGTATACACTTACTCTTTCTGCATGAGCATCCCCTTTACCTGACAAAATTGGTGTGTACTTCTTCCCAGCAACCTACACCCTTCAAATCCTCATGAATGTTTCTGCACAGCTGGAGCTCTTAATGGTCTGCTGTCTTGTTGGCAACTGATTGAACTGATATTGAAACTGATTAATGTGTAAATAATCCCAATCATTTGCATGCATTTGTGCATTTTTAATTTCACATCACTTTGTGCTCTCACAGTGGCGAGGAGGAGGTGGCCCACGGTATGAAGGTGTGGAGGAAGGCCCTGAGCGAAGTGCGTAGCGCTGCCCAGCTGGCAATGTGTATTCAGCAACTGCAGAAGTCAATTGCCTGGGAGAGGTCCATCATGAAAGTGGTAGGAAAATCTTCCACGGATTGAAAACAGTCTCCCAAGGAAGTGTGGAAATGTTTTCATTAAGATTAATTGTTTTATCTTTTAGTATTGTCAGATGTGCAAGAAGGGGGATAATGAGGATCTACTCCTGTTGTGTGACGGTTGTGACAAAGGCTGTCACACGTACTGTCACAAACCCAAGATCACCAGCATCCCAGAAGGAGACTGGTACTGTCCAGCCTGCATATCCAAGGTATCATTCACTCCCATCCATTTCTCTGTATATGTTTTCCATGTCATCCTTATCAATAAAAAGTCGTATTATATTGCTTTTTAACCCAAAATAGACATGCTTTCATTTAAAACTGCCAGTGGAGATGGCTACCATCATTATTCAGTTCAATTCAGCTTTATTTATATAGCGTCAGATCACGGCAATGCCATCTCCAGATGTTCTTCAGATAGAAAAAAAAACATAATGAAAGCCAATTCATGATAGCCTATATAAGGAAACCAACAGATTGAGATGGATGGATGCTTTGTAATTAGAATAAATTAGTCCAAGTATGTATTGTGTTACATACTTGTTTACATACTTGTTACATATTGTGTTTTTTAATTGCTCTCAACTGTAGGTAATTATTAGTTCATGTTTAATTTTACAGGCAAGTGGTCCATCTCCCAAAAGCAAAAAGCCTCCTGCCAAACCAGTTGCTTCTAGCGGAGGAGGTGGTAAAAAAGGCGGCGAGGCGAAGAAGAACGGGAAGCAAACAGGGAACGGCGAAGTATCGGAAGACGACTCTGCCAGTGTCAGCAGCACACCCAAAAAAGGAGCAAAGGACACCAGCAGGAAGAGAAAAGCAGAGGAGAGTTCACCTGCTCTCACCCTGACCAATCAGGAGAGCCCTGTGTGTGTGAAGCGAGCAAAGACGGCAAGAGACAACAACAGGGACTTGGGATTGTGCAGGTATGCACAGCAAGCTTGGACTTGTCTTTTCGTTGAATTCTTGTTAGATGTATCGTCTTGTTGTAAACAGTCACTGAGTGTCTGCCATCTGCTGCAGCCAAAAGCTTCTGTTTTGTCTGGACTCTGAAAGCTCTCACAGATTTGTTGCAAATCAAGTTTGTTAGCAAACAGCTATTTACACAGTCGGATGCCTGTTCCGGAAAAAAAACTTACATCTAACCCTAAACCATGATAAACCGTGTGATAAGGAACCCTTCAGTTCCAGAAAAGCCAGTCAGTGTTTGTTGAAACAGTTCTGAGTATGTTCAATCGTCTGTGGGTGGAAAAAAAAACAAAAAACAAAAAGAAAACACACAACCAATGTTGTTCTAATATTCTGATGGGCAAATAAAGGGCAGAGGTTGTGTTTCCGTTCAGTAAAATTATGTTTGAGCTGTTTAAACTGTGGGACCACAATGTTTTATCTTTGAAAAATAAAAAAATAAATGAAATACAAATGAAGAAGCAGGTCGGTAGATTAAAAATGTTACATTTTATTTAGTGGTTCCACTGATGGGTCTTTATCCAACCTCAACATTCTTTACTGTATAAAAAGCTGAAATTCTGAAAGTGTTGATGGTGACAAGTTAAGGAGAAATGATCAGATGGGTTACAGTTTACCTTTATACTAACAAGGTTCTTAGGCTCACACTGACTTTTTCAGCATTCATCTTACACTTAAAAAAATCTTGCTAAGCAGTACTGTTATTTCCTGTTTAAAAACATTTGCCATTTCAGCTTCACAATTCTCTTTACTCAGACATATACACCAAATGTTCAACATTGTATGCTTTGAGAGAAAGGCTCCATCACTGCTTTAAACAGACTAGTAGACCAGTAATTCTAGCAAAAATCACATTAAATGTTTCATTAGAGGGGAAGTAGATAATCTGGCAGCTACCTACATGTTCTCAAAGCAACGTGTTATAAAGAAGCCTGAGCCTGATTTGATGGTGACTCAATGTCCAGAGAATGGCGTCTATCTGCTTACTGACGACAGATTTATATGTGGTCATGTTAAAAAACAAAAGACCTTGAATAGCAAGCTAATCTAACTGGGATTTTCACCTTAACAGGTTCAGGTTTATTATTGGATGTATGAATGAGGTGATGAAAAGGACAGCTGCTTCTGGTCCAGCAGGAGTGGAGAAACTTTTTGGTTTAAGAGAACTTGCCAAAGAGCTGGTTAACTTAATATTTCAACTAACACAGACCTTAAAAGTTTCTTCTGTGTACTTGGAAAGTCAGAGTTCACTGATGCTGGAGTCAGACCATGAGTTTAAAGAAACTACAGATTTCTTTGAGAGCCTTACACATGTTGTCCATTTTCAATGTAAAACTATATAAAAAGGAATGATAGCGTTCCCAATTAAAAACAAGCTTCTGTTTTTAACCCATTAGAGTACTTCTGGCGGAGTTGGAACGGCATCAGGATGCATGGCCTTTCCTCACACCTGTCAACCTGAAATCAGTCCCGGGTTACAGGAAGATCATCAAAAAACCGATGGACTTCTCCACCATACGGGAGAAGCTTGTGAGCAGCCAGTGAGTTCCCATCACTTCTGTTTCTTCTTTTATTTTCTGCTAAAAGCCTTCAGGGACTTCAGGAAAAAGTCAGAGTGGTTCTCTTTTTTTCCTTTGTTTTTTATTTTTCTTAAGCCTCATGTGTAGATGTGTTTTTTAATGTCACTGCCAGGGGACTACAGATGAAAACTAGTCTTTTGGCTTATTCTGGCTTTTTTTTTTTTTTTTTTTTTAACCATGTGTAGTCTTGTGTTTTATGAAATTGCATTTTCCCCTTTTCAAATAAACTAAATTTAAAAATACAGTAGTTAATCACATCTGAATTAGCTGGATGTAAGTTGTGCTTGATAACCTAAAGATTTTCTTGCCTTTTTTTTTAGGTATCAAAACCTGGAGACTTTCATTATTGATGTCAACTTGGTCTTTGATAACTGTGAAAAATTCAATGAAGACAATTCAGACATTGGTCGAGCTGGCCATAACATGAGGAAGTTCTTTGAGAAGCGCTGGACTGAGCTTCTGAAACAAACAAACTAAAACTCTGTTCAGACTCTTCCACCTGACCCCATCGGACTTTTCATATCAGAGCACCGGGTTCTACTTTCATTCTTCTCATGGAGGTGGTGGCTTTGCGTGATGGAAAAAGAAGTCAACCCCTACTAAAGAACCGGTGATGTACTTAAGAGATGATACCTTGAAAAAAACAAAACAGGAAAAAACAGTTGTTACATGAGGTGCGCTGGATTTATTTACAACAGGGATAAAAGCCCCAAAGAGTCCCAGAGAAATGGGGTGTCCTAGTGCAATACCATTCCCTGTCTCAGAACACTGCACTGAATGAATCCTCAAATGTCACTGATGTATCTGCGTTAGAATACTTTCCACTACTTGTAAATATTCTTTTGTTATTTAATCGTATTATAGTGAATGTATTTAATTTTGTAATAATTATTTATGAATCAAGGTCCACTTCATTTTCTATGAAAAGGAGGAATCATCTGAACTGCTTTGAATTAAAAAAAAAAAAAGGAATGTGTCTTTGTGTTATAATTTTCCTAAATATCAAACAAAGCCAAGAAAGAAAAAAAAAAACTGTTTACACTGTTCAGTGCTTCGGGGCATCAGAGGACTATATTCATTTGTTCAAACTGTAAAACTGCATTTATTTACAGGAACAGCAGAGGAAACAGACAACGGTGATTCATGTGTATATACTGTTAATTAATGTCAATATTATGTCTTGTTTGGAACGATGTGTACAAATTGTTTAAGAATATTAAGATATTGTTTATGCCTTAGAATGATTGTAGCATTCTATTTTAGTGAACGTGATGAAAACATTATCATAAATATTGTTTGTACAGTATATACATATCCTCTGCAAACACTGTGGTATCCTTAATCTTGGTAGTGCCTACCCTTCCAACAGGGGCATGTAGGGGATGTTCTTGTTTTTCGTTTTCATTCTTATGACAATTAATTTTTTTTATATGATTTCAATCCAACAAGGCCTCCAAAGTTGGACAGTGACACAGAAATCATTCCTCACCATAGCAGAAGAAAAGGAAGGAACAACAAGCATCCACATATGCTTCCACAATGCATTTCCTTGTTATCTGCCACAATACAGAGGACCTAAGGCCATTTGTAACCACTGTGTTGAACCTTGCTGTGTGTTGTGGCCTGATGGAGGCAGCTAGAGTTTTTTGTACCCAAGTCAAAAGTACTTGAAGTTACTTTTATTTAAAATATTGTGGAATAAAAGTATCATTCTTTTGTAGGAGCTTTATTTTTCACTAGTGTGTGGCACGGACCTATTAAAAGGATGTTTTTCAACGTACGTGACTTAAACTTGTTTTATTTCAGTTCCTCCCTGAGCTGATTTTGATAAATGGTATAATAGGGATCAGTGTTTTTTTTCTTTTCTTTTTCTGTTTATTCAGTATGCGATCATAAACAATTTTCTTTGCTTTATTGTTTCAAGTTCACAGAAGCATTTTACAAAATCCTTACTATTTAGAAACTCTCTTACAGTTTTAACAAGTGAAAAAATGGTGCCAAAAACCCACAATGTGAAACCTCTATTAGATTTATATTTAATTCGTTAATGCTAGTTTGAAAAAATAACTGGACAAATGAACAATGGATGATTGGACAAAAACATGAATTTGACAGGAGTTGTTGCAATGCTCAGATGTTTATTTGAATATGATTAAAAAGGATAAACACTTAAAGAATTTCACAGCTTTCGACATAATACTTAAAAAAAAAAGTCCAACAGTAGAGAAAAGGAAATCTTCACTTAACGTGTATACAAGCTAAAATACATAAACTTAGTGGAAGCGAAGTTTGAACATTTATTTAATTATTTTCACAAGGACAAGTCATGTAGCACAGTCTTGAGTTGTATTTTTAAACAATCTGCTCAAGGATGAGTCAGGAAATTTAATGTGGATAAAGTCATTGTTTTAGAGTTTACAAACTCATCTCAAGTTTTACTTGATGAATACTACTTAATCCTAAACATAGCTAGTAACAAAGGTGTTATAATATGGCATTTTATTATTATTATTTTTTTATTATAGTTAAAAAGAAGTATAAAATTGTGGATAAGGATAGAAAAGTTGAATCTAAGCAGCTGAAATGACTTTACTCCTCAGGGTAGTTGCAGTGAGAGGCTTTGTAATCTGGGACGGGTTTATAGTGGAATCACTGTAAAAAGTGAATTAAAACAATTTTAATTAAAATAAAGATGAAAAAATGATTGTTATAAAAGCAAGTCTTGAATAATAAATATTAATAATAGATATAGAAAGCAGCAAGAAGAGAAGCATTGGTGTACTGGAGGGAAAAATATTCACCAATGAACGTATCAGGGGATCCAACAGGTTGTAATTAATGAGTCACAAGTACTCATCATGTAAATGATAAACATGCAGACCTGTAGTTTCAGACCTCATCAAGTCTCCCATGATTTATGCTGCATTCGGAAGCAAGTAAGAAATCTGAACTTTAGGACTCCAATAAAAATAATTTCAAAGAAAAAAATCTGGGAACACAGGTCAGGTTCTTTAGATCTACATTTGCAATTTAAACTATTGCATTTCAGTCTTTTTCGTAACTGAATGTTTCTTTTCTTTAAAAATGTAACTCTTTCTGAACTCAATTGGTCTACACATTTTAGTGCCAGTTGTTACTGGTAAAATAACAAGAAAACCTGGAATCAGATTAGTGTATCAGAGATCGACAGGAGCCACAAAATAAAAATGTTCCCATTTCCGAGCCATCCTAAATGTTGCGTTTTCCAACTGTGAGTGACGTAATCTACGTAACGTCGCGGTCAGCTGATAAGTGAGGAAGTAAACATGAACTGACAGCATTACGGGAGAGTAGCAGAAGGTACGTATTTCTGTTGTTAGTTGACATTATACCCTGATTTAGCTTGATTTATTGTTCAGAGATGATTTTTTGACTGTTTAAACGGCAGTTTGTTTCTACTGGTTATCGATCTGTAGTATTTGATACGATGGATCTTGGCTTTCTGCCTCGCAAGCAAGAATAACGTTTAATATTTGCCTTCGATGCAAACCAATCTAATAATCATTTATTTATGATGGTCCGCTTTTATATGAACAACTATTTACTTTTAAAATATCTTTATTTTTATTTTGACGCTGTTTCCACGCCCAATTATTTTATTTTGTTAGTTTATCATAAATTATTGTTTCTGTGCTGAGTTTTTTTATATGAGGCTTTGTTTCCTATAGACCTTTAAAAGATCTTATAAAGGTGCTTATAAAGTTGGTTAATTTTATTTTCCGTGAGCTTATCAGTTAATAAAGTCATGGCTAAAGCTGTTTTGCTTTGTTGCCTTAACTGGCAGCTTTAATGTCTAATAAACTGAGGAGCTAATATTAGTATTGTAGAGCAGTAACTAGGATATAATATGTAGGTTAATACAGACAAATAATTCTATAACAAGCCAACTTTATGGTTGAAGACCAGGGCACGTGTTTATATAAATGAACTGATTCTCTAAACTTTGCATTTTTCCTCAGGACAAGCTTTCCAAATGGCATCCCTAATCTGCACTTTACAAGGCCATCAAGATGATGTCAACTGGTGTGCTTTCTCAGCAAAACTGTTGGCTACATGCTCTGGGGACAAAACTCTCAGGATATACAGCACTCATGACTTCTCAGAGCTGCCCTTTTCTCCACTGTCAGGACATGGGTACAGTGTCCATTGCTGCTGCTTCACTCCCTGTGGTCAGTTTCTTGCCTCGTGCTCCACAGATGCAACTATCGTGGTCTGGTCCATGGCCACAGGCGACATTGAGGCCATCCTTGAGCATCCTGGTCGCAGCCCTGTCAGGATCTGTGCCCTCTGTCCTGACTCTGTCTACCTGGTTTCTGGTGCATCTGATGGCACTTTGGCTCTCTGGAATTTCCCTTCTAAACAACTGCAACGGTAAAGTAAGGAATTATGCTTCCCTACAGCTGAAATTATCTGTGGATTTCTGATCGAGATTATGTTTTATAGTGATCAAAGGGAAAAGATGTCTGCAATGACCTTAGTGAAGTAATTTTGCTGTTCATCATTCTGGAAGAGTCACAAGGACATTTCCAAACATTTTAGAGTCTATCATTCTGCACTGAGAGAGATTGTTCACCAGTGGAAAACATTTAAGACCTCTGCTGATCTTTCCGGCATCCCAGCAAGTTCACGTTCATAAGAGCTGCATCTGAAGTTCTACAGACCTCTGTGTGTGTGTTTAATCTTAAAATTCATGACAATACCACCAGAAAAGAGCAAAATATGGTTTGTTAGAAGGGTTTTCATGGAAAGTTTCTTTTCTTTGAAGAAGAACAAGGCAGAAGAGCTTAGGTTTTCAAAGGTGCATTTGAGTAAACCACAAGACTTCTGGAATAATATCTTTTGAACAGATGACACTAAAGGGGAGATAATGTACACAATGCACATCACCATGCTTGGATAAAACTAGGACAAATCAGTGCAGTCATGCTGCAGTGACAATGTTAATATCTAGACCCTAACCTGAATACATCATAGGGTTGGGACCTTAAAAGAGCTGCACATAAACCTTACACCACAAATCTGAATGACCTGAAGTAATGCTGTAAGTAGATTAAAAATCCTTCTCGGTGATGTAAGAGACAGATGACAGACATACAGAAAGTGATTTTTTTCACTAGTGAATCACAAGGTCTAGTTCACTATTCACAGAATGCTTAGAAACAATGATAGCTTAGGTTTTGTTCATAACAGTTTAGTATTTAGTGTTTTTCAGGTTAATCTGAGGTTGCATTCACTTCATTTAAGGATGTGGATAGAGTCAGATGATAAAACCTTCGAATTGATCAATTAATGTAATTACTTAAACCAGTTTAAATGGGATGGCAGTGGCTCAGGTGGTTGTTACTGCAGCCCTGAGGGGGACACAGTGTTCTCTGAGGGCCACTTCCAAGCCTGGATAGATGCAGAGGGTTGCATCAGGAAGGGCATCTAGCATAAAACATGTACCAATTCACCTATGCGATGATTCGCTGTGGCGACCCCTCCAGAGGAACAAGCCAAAAGGGAAACAACAATAACAACTTAAACCAGTTTAAGTGTGTGTGTTTTCTCTTTGTATAAAACATAGCAAACAATGTTTACTATTCTTTCACAATTTAATTAATAGATTATTAGTTGATTAAAATAATTGTTTATTTTACTATTTTTTTTAAAAGTATTTTTTAAAATGATATTTAAGAGAATATAATTCATAAAAAATTTTTTGCCCACTATTTCTATTCCTATACAGGAGTCTATTATGCGTCTAAAATGAGCTGAGATCATCTCTCCTCACACCGCTGTTTGCAGTGCCGTGACAATATTTGCTCTGTTTTGTCAGCATTCGGTTCCATTATATTTACTTGAACAACAATGAAGCGCAAACTGTTCATGCTGCTGCTGTTTGCTTGTGTGCTTTATGAAGGACCAGCAAAGTGAGTGACACGACAATGGTAGCTTGCTCCTTCAGCCCCTGCAGTCAGATGTTCATGACTGGCTCAACATATGGAGATCTGCGACTCTGGGACCTGAACATGAATCAGCTCCTTGCAGAGAAGAACGCCCACGACCTGGGAGTCTCCTGCTGCACCTTTGCCCCCAGCATACTCAGTGGTGAGAACCATTGATCTGAAAATTATTAGTCTTTTTTTTTTTTTTTTTTTTTTTTTTTTTTTTTTTTGAGGCAATGCAGATTTTCCGACCAAAACAACCTTTAAATATCTTTTTCCAAATAAAACTACCCAATACATACAACCAGGTAATACTTTGTAATAAATCTAATGGGGATCTTGTATAAGTTGAATCCAGATCATGATATCTGACCAAAGATAAGTTTAGTCCTGTGATGGGCCAAGCAGTGAAGCACAGGTTAAAAGTAAAAAAAAATCGGGTTTTTATTATGACCCAAACAAGAAAAAGTTGTTTGAACATAAATGAATAAATCAGGCCTATAAAAGAGGTCAACTTAACAAAACTATAAATCAAAGAATTTGTAACAGAAGTAAATCAAGCAACAAAATGAAACAAACTGACCTAACAAGGGTAAACTTAAATAGTGGCTGATCAGCCCAAACAAAAACAGACAAAAGGGATGACACACAAAAACCTAACTAAATGAACAAGAGAAAACCCTAAATCCCCCCCCCCCCCCCCCCTCCCTCCTATTTCTGCCACTGGTTTGGTCCAATTAGCTGGCTCCACCCTGTGGCCACCTGCTGGGTCACAGCTAAGGGACTGGAGCCACTGAAACTCAAAGGAAAAAGAAAACAAATGAACACAATTATACCATCACAACATAAGCTAAATTGCGCGCTTTTTCAGAATAGTTGTGATGCTACATGAAACCAATGTCTAACAAAAATATTGGTCTGCAAATTAAATCCTGGTTGAACAAAATAAATCTAAGTGTATGTGTGATGCATTTTGATATCACCTATGTGTGGCTGTAGACACAGCCATCACAAGTCCACTGGACTGGGTTTCATTTCTTGAAAATGTTTCCTGCTTATCCTGGAGAGCTTTTTCAGTTCTGAGATGAAGAGGGATGCCACTTAAAGTTTTTAAGAAACTAAACCAGTTCCAGTTGAATTGACTCATCTTTGGCTGGATATCATGCTGTGGAACACAGTGTCCATCCCGCTTTATGTTTTTGGAAATAAAACTGATTCGTTGGATGATAATGAATACAGAGTAATGCATAATGCAGTGAGGTATCTGTTAAGGTTGTCAACCAATGTTGGTCTAGTGTAATCATGTCAACATTAATGGCAAGTTTTTCTTTTAAAAAGTATCTTTTCTTTCTTTCCAGTAAAAATAAATTCATTATATGTGCCATAAAAATATAAAAAAGACAAGTAAAAAAAAAACCCCAAGAACAAGATGTGAGTCACATGACGTTCACAGAGACAAAAATGTTTACAAATGAATTATGAATCTTCTTATCAAATATAAAAGTAACGGTATACATGCTGTATTTTATTATACTTTACATTAAACTCTAACAAATGCACGGACTGAACAGTCGATGATGATGCAGCCACTCGCCCACCGGTCTGTCAGTTAGGTTTTACATCAGTCACATTCAGATAGTGCACACCTGTCATTGCATATTAAAGAGGTTGAAGATGAGGTGCTGATGTTACTGTGATTAAAAACAGCAGAATTATGTTTCAAGATGAACAATTTGCCATGAAATTTTATTTGTTGCTTCCTTTTTGGTTTTAGGTGGTCAGGTTGTGCAGTTTCGTCTGGCGTCTTGTGGGCAAGATTGTCTCCTGAAGATATGGGCCATTAACAAGTTCAGCTCTGGAGGTAGACAAACATCTTGTTATAGTAGATAGCGGAAGATTTTGCTTTTGGTCAAATTGGTATCTTATAGTTTGCGAAACATGTAAAATTTCATTTTATACAATAAAACACATAGGGTTTACCTTAGTTATTTTTTTTAGCTGAGTAAAATGCATGTCAATTAATGCCAAAAGTGATAAATCGCTTTGATTAGCTGCTAATTTAGAGATTAAATTAAAGTCAGAAGTTTTCAGTCTGTAGGATGACAGATATGAATGTGTGCCTTTTATATGTGTCTGAAAAATGTAATCTTTACAACACAAGACATTTATGGAAGTCATCAAAGGACCTCAGAAAAAGAGGTATTGATACTCATCAAGCAGGAACACTTCGCAATGGTTTGAAAAATCCACAGATTGTGTAGCAGCACAGAAAATTCCTGACCATTGTTACTCACTCCAGGAGGGGTTAACCAACAAAAACCACCTAAGTGCAATGTTTTTTATTACTCTGCAAGGCATCAAATCAATCAGAGTAACCTGAAAGCCTCTAAAAACTTCTCTCACACTGTTCACATGTCTTAATTTCAGAAGAGCTCTTGTCAACCACGACATGCATAGAATTTTTTAGCTAAACAAGGTTACATTTTCTTTTCTTGAGTAAGAAGGGAGGAAAAGGGAATTGCAAGTACATAAGCTCATAGCCTCTGTTAAACACGATGGTGGTAGAATCATAGTTTGGGCCCACGTTGCTATGTTTGTATAAGAGCAGTGATTAAACAATAAATTTGATGGTTTAACAATAACTTTAAAATTAAGCTATAAATTAGAAAAGAAAATGCCATGACTTCCATCTGTGAACTGAGACAGGTGAAATTGGACTTTAGTGCAACACCAAGTACACAAGTGGTTATCAAAGCCTGTATGAAGAGAAGTAAAGCTGATGGCCATGGCAGATTCCTGACTTCAGTCCAAAACAAAGGAGTGCATGTGGGGATTTCTGCTGTCCTGAGAAATGAGCTCAAATTCCTCTAAAGCTGAGATTAAAGCTGTACAAGGAAGTCACACCAGATTTTAAAAGGAAATCTTTACATTTTCCACTCAGCATGCAGGAGAGGTTAAAAAAAAAAAAAAAAAAAAAAAAAAAGAATACCGGGTCGAGTTTAACATATTTTTACTTTTTTTTTTTTTTTTTTTTTTTTTTCCCCAAATTAATTTGTTGGCTTTGTGTGAAAATGTGATGCCTCAGGTCATATTTAAGCAGAAAAAAATGAAAATGATAAAGGATCTCAACTTTTTCATGCTTTCAGCTTTATTGACATCTCGGCTTAGACAATAAACGCGGCTTATCTATGCTTACTTTTTTCCTGTGTTTAAGCACACCCAGTAGTTTAGACCAGAGACAAGCCTTTGCTTGAATAATGATGGGTGCAGTTTCCTCTCTGACAAAAAAAACCTTGTTTGTACCAAATTAATACAATTTTATCAAGAACAAATCACTGCTGCTGCCAAAGGAATCATCTTAATTGTTCTTTCTCCTGTTTCTTTATTTTCTTGAGCGTTTTAAGATTTTCATTCCACTCATTTGTGTATTTCTGTTTGTGTGAAATCACACACCACAGCCCAAATCTTTTTCCCGCAACAGTCCAACCTGCTGCGGGTCTTTTTTTGTTCTTATCAGCTTGACATCACTCAGCAAAAAACTTTTAACTCTTTCCATATGACAGCAATTGTTGCTCTCCCTTGCAGCCTGTAAGATGCAGCTGCTGCAAACATTAACCAACCAATCGGCTCCAGTTCTCTGCTGTGCATACTCCTCAGACAGCCAGCTGCTTGTGTCTGGGTAAGATCATAGTTTTAAGAAGGAATAGTGTTTTTATTCAATTCTTTAAGCCATACCATAGGCTTTCAGACTTATTTCCTGCTTTCTAGGCAGCCATTGTTCGATAAAAATGAGCTTAAACAGACTTGGAATGTGCATAAAATGCTTCCAAAACCTTAGCTTCTAATGAGCGAGTGTTAATTCCATGAAGACATTTAACACCATCTTTGTATTTCTTTTAATGACATATTTATTTGGAAATGTGTTTAAATTTCTAATCCCGATCCCAATTCCCATAGGAGAATTTGCAGTTTGTCGCACTATGCTAAATTTACATTTTGAGCCATTCTTTTGATCCTAAATAGGCCAGTTTTCATGTCTTGATCTATTTGGGATCAAGAGATTGATGTGAAATATAGATTGTTTGCCTGTGCTCGTGAGGTAAGTAGGCCACCCTCTGCCCAGATATGATGGTGGAGAACTTCACTGTGACCACTGGAGGGAGACATAGATTGTCCCGTCCCCCCCCCCCATCTCCCTCCAGTGGTTCCATCTTTTCAACTCTACCATAAACACCTTTAGTATAGTCAATATTTTTTTGTTTTTCTTTCAGCTCTGTGGACAAAACTGTTACAATCTACGATGCAGTGAGTGTCTCTCTTTATTATTCTACTTAACATTTTAGTTTTTGTCTGTTATATCATGCTCATGTTTTTTTCCAAATGTTTAACTTTTTTTTTTTTTTTAATAATTCCAGAACAATGCAGTTTTGCTTTACACTCTGAAGCAGCACGAGAGGTAGATATTTATTTTATTTGTGTTATTTTAAATGGATGTTTTATTGAGTGTATATACAGCATTTCCCCCAAAAAAGTAATTTTTCTCAGATTATATCAGACAAAATGTTTAATGTGATGTTAATATTATTGAAATATCTAAAATTACAATTTTTTGTCTATAATAATCATGTTTTTGAATACCAACATATTTCAGATCCTATTACTTAGTAAGATCCCCTCAGTGTCTCTGTGATGACACCGAGACTTTTTCAGATTAGTTTTACTGGTCTTTTATTGACGCTAATGTTCCCTTACTAAAGACAGACGAGTCTCAGATGAATGATCGCACAAATCTTTGTGTTGATTCAACCACAGGTGTATAAAAGGCATCGAGTCCCTTTCAGTCGGGTAAATGAAAGTGCTTTCAGAAAATCATTGAAGTTAGAGCAGGATAAATGCCAGAAAATGAAGAACACTTTTGACAAAATGCTTCCAGGGAACTAAAAGGACTTTAAGCTGGAGTGTCGACTATAGGTTTGTGTGAGCCCTTTTCTCGGGTCTTTGTGTGAAGCCAAGTAGCTTTTGTGGATAAACATTTCTCAGCATTCCAGCTTAGGTTTTAGAGAGACTGTCCTCATTAACTTTGCCTTGACTTTCTCAAGTCACTTGAAAATTTGATGTTAATCCTGATTTAGATCTTTTTTAAACCGACTGTGACGTTTGAAAGCACAACTGAATTGGTGACGCTGATGGAGAACATGGTACACATTTAGGTGTGTTTTCAAGCTGAGCAGTTTTTAAAGGAAGACCCTCATTGACTTTCTAAAGGAGCCAAAGTCTCCAGATTCTGATCAAAATTTACTTAGTGATTTCTATTTTTTTTTTTGGTCATAGTTTTTTTGTTTCCTCTTCGTAATTATGCACAGAACATTTCTGCGAACAAAGGCATAAACCAGGTTACTGTGTCCTGCTGCAGGTATGTGACTGCATGTTCCTTCTCGCCGACATCGCCACTGATTGCTACAGGATCTATGGATAAGACTGTAAACATCTGGAGGATGGAGGATGGATGCAGCGGACATGGTTGGGGGAAAAACACATAAAGCTTGGAAGAAAGATTCAAATTCCTAGTTTCAATCTAAACTGCATGTCTTATCTCCTTCTTATTATTCCTCTATCACTGCACACGATGGTCGATGGAAAGGTGGGAAGTCATTCCCTGGTTAGTATTTTTGTTATCTGAAATATTGCTTGTTTTATTAGTTGCTTTTTTGTTGTCTGCTACATCCTGTCCTGTTTCATGTGTTAAATGTGATGAGGGGCACTGCTGTTGTTTTGCAAGTTTTCTCTATTCCTTTGTTGCTCCTCTCAAGCTTGCTTTAAGGTTGCATTGCAGTTTCTGTTGATTACAGTTCCTTTTTTTCTTCCCTTTTTTTATGTTACAGAAGAGTCTGCACAGACATCAAGTCAAGGTGGGAGGGAAAAAAAAAGTGCGCTAGAGTAGCTATAAAAGTTAAACAACACCTAAATGGGCACAAATCTAAAACTACTTTCATAATCAGAATTTTTTTTTTTTTTTTTGCATGGTTCCAAATTGAGTTTCACTCTCACATTAAATCTGCATTTAGATAAAAATAGTTTTGAACATATAATTAGCTTACAAAATAATCAAATAGTTTACTGTCTGCAAAAGTGCAAGCATGCTGTGTCAATGAAAACATCAATGAATCCGCCGTATCATTGTACATGCAGGGCAAACCGCAGCCTCCCGATCAATACTTAGTAGCATCCCAGGATGGGATTGCACAAGAAATATTTGTTCATTTCTCAAATGGTGGTGCAGCTGTCAACGATTGACCCTCTTGCCTTGACTCGCCCTCTCAGGGAGAGCCTCAGCAGGCCGCTCGACGCTGCTGGTCGCTGATTGGTCGGAGGGGGATGTGTCAGAGTGGCTGGTGGAGGAAGGCCTTGGGGGATTGGTGGACAAATTCAAGGCCAACAACATAGATGGGACAGAGCTGCTCTGTCTCACCAAGGAAACACTGGCGTCAGAGCTGCACATAGGTGAGGAAGATGAATATCACACACTGCTCAGCGAGAGCACTGCCACTTTTTCACTCCATCCCTCTTTCATTGCGGCTTTGTTCGTCTTCTGTCTGAAATATAAATTCATGCATTGCAGGGCTGGCTTCTTGTTGAGAATATATGGGAATGTGTGGATTAGGTTTTTTTTTTTTAGCTATTTGTATGGATAAAAAGCAGAATTTTGCATTAAAATTCGGATGTAAGAATGAATGTTGATGTGGTCTGGGTGTCGCTTTACTCGGGAAGATTACATAATTTTCGGCTCCACTGTAAAAGCACTCAGCTTTAGGGATTCGGTTGTTTTGACTTTAATCTGGAGCAATTCATGAGTTATGCAACTTGAAGCAGAATTTCCCATAAGGTTTAAAGTGGATTTACACCTAATACCATTGATCTCGCTGAATTATTTTTTTTTTATTATGCTTTGTTATTTTGTTTGCTTGTTTGTTTATAGCGCTCGGGGTTTATTAGAGATTTTCTTTTCTTCATGAACTGGTGCCACAAGGCTAAAGTAGGAGTGTTATGTTGTTAATGTCAGTCTACCAGTAAAGACTGCATCCGTCACGCAGTTCTCAGCAAATGTTTGTTGTGTTGCCATGTCGTCATTTCCATCCCACAGTCGCTGTCAGTCACCGCTCAGTTTACACAGCATCGGTGCCCTGGCAGCTTGTGTTCACAATGTTCTGTTTTTAGTAACACAGCATGAATCCCACCTTCTTTCAGCTAACTTAGAGAAGTGTCATCGTGTTTTTATCTGCCGCCATGGCAAGACAGAGAAACAGGCATATCTTTGAGAAGGTGGGAGTGAAGTCAATAAGTGCGCTTTGCTTCTCAAGAGGCAGTATAATAAACAGAATGTACCAGTAAGTTTGTCTCTGAGTAAAGAAAGTGTTTTGTGTTCAGCTGTAGTCCATAATTTATGAGATCATGCATTTTTAATTTCTTCTGTTTTTCTTCTGCATTCAAACTAAAAATGCATTCCAGTGCCTGCCGAGTGTTTAGTCCTGAATTGGACAGACAGTTCACGGACATGGTCTGCTTCCACCATGTTTCACTCTCACCCA
Source organism: Telmatherina bonti (assembly GCF_933228915.1). Lineage (NCBI taxonomy): Eukaryota > Metazoa > Chordata > Actinopteri > Atheriniformes > Telmatherinidae > Telmatherina > Telmatherina bonti. Next base: position 31,441,548 of record NC_136619.1, on the reverse strand, counting down.
CGCTCACATTTGCCAAGAGTGAAAAGTGCTAAATGCAGGAATGACAAATGCTCAAAACGGTCTTACTGATCATATTCCACATATCAGGATCCAGTCGGTTCGTCTTGTTCTTTGTTGTGAGAGCACACAAGGTTTTGTTTTTCTTAAACTCAGATGTTTTTCTTTGTTTTTTTTTTTTTTTTAAATTCCTCGCCCGTGTTTTTATTGTGTTTAGAGTCTGTCGGCCTGCGCAGCAAACTCCTGAGGAAGGTGGTGGAGCTGAAGAATGATTCAGTGTGTTCAGGCATTCCTGATGAGTTTCTGTGTCCAATCACCAGAGAGCTGATGAGGGAGCCAGTTATTGCTGCCGGTATGTTAAGATCAGAATCTTTTTTACTCTTAATTACAGTTAAAACGTGCCTGCTTCTCTATTTCTTACATACCATTTGCCTACCCTCACAGATGGCTACTCGTACGAAAAAGAGGCAATTGAGAGTTGGATAAACACCAAGAACCGTTCCAGCCCCATGACTAACCTTCCTTTACTGACGACCCTGCTCACGCCTAATCACACTCTGAAGATGGCTATCGGTCGGTGGAAAACAAGCCACTAGCATCCAAAAGGCCTCCGACGTGCTCCAGCTGTTACACCAGAAACAGGATAAAGCGCTTATCAGTCCTGCTGCACTTTGGGCTCCGATGTGTCTGAGTATGTTGCATTTGACATGAGGTGCAGAAAGATAAAGGTTTTACCTCAAATCTAATCATTCAGTCAGCAGCATCTTCTGGCATGAAATAGACAAGTAGTAAATCCTTCAAGCTTTGGCCACTTAAAGAGTTGAACTGACAGTCCTGACAAAGAAAGTTCCCCCACTTCATTTCTGTGATTTTATGTTAGCAGAATAAAACCAAGAGAAAGACCTGTTCATTATCAGGTCTTAAAGTCACATAAATATGTCCTTATATATACAATAACACAGGACGGGTTACAGTGTCATTATTACGCAACAAAAACTAAACTAAAACTAATAATGTCAGAATGCATCTAACATGGCCGATAAACTTTGCAGGTGAACTTGATTTGACTTTTTCCAAACCTTTGAATGCACATGTACAACATAACATTACACAAGATGACAAATGTCACCTAAAAGTTTAATTTCCCCAACGTTGTTTGTGTGTAAAATAAGTACATCCTTTGCTTTTATATATTTTCACGATATAAGTAGCTTCCAGATGCTGCTGGTCTAAAAGACTTGATTAACGGGAGCATTCAGCTGTGTCTTAATGTCAAGAAAGAAAGACATCAGTGATGAGGGACATCGGTGAAGCAACCGTTGCTATCTGTTAACTTAGTGCAACTGAGGGACGGTGCCCTTTTCTATTGCCTAACTTGCATAATTATTTACTTCAGTCTTTACTTGGTTGTGAAAACCAGTTTATATTTATATAAGATGTTCTTCACCGGCTACATGTAGGTTTCACCAGTGCCATACAGAAAACATATTATTAAAAGTAATTATTAAAGTAATGTTAACTATCCATAAATGCATAAAATTGCCATTTTTTTCAATCTTTATTTAGTCTATTTGCAGATGCACAGTTATATAGAGCCTATTATATCAGTATCGGAAAATAGGCCAAATACCTTGATGCGTATCTGCATACTGGATACAGGGTCATATCGCTGGTGATATTTGGCACATTTTGTCTCCTTTTGATGGTTAAAAAAACCCTGCAAATTAATCCAGTTTTTGCAATTGATCACCTTCTCGTGAAAAGATTTATGCTGATGGGAGCAATCTTTTGAACGATGACAATTCTTCCATCCATTAAGTATGAGTAGTAACTGAGTGGTTTGATGAGAATGAAATGATATGAATCATAAGCTGTGACCTTCACAGCCACCAGATCCTGACTCAGATGAACATCTATGGGAGGCTTTGGATCCGCGTGTTACACAGCTCCCACCATCATTATTATTATTATTAGCATCCCCAAAACACCAAATGAAGGAACAAAATTGGGTGTAATTTCTGCAGTAAGGTTCCAGTTCTTGTATGTCTGGAGCTGAAGTCCACCGAAACCAGTATGACAGAAGATGAATCATCTAAAGCTTCACAGACATCTTGTGATTTCCACAAATCAGATAAAAGGGATGGTTAATGTGATCTTAAGAAAGGCCAATTTTAAAGTAAATAAATCTTCAAAATACATCTAGTTTTGACTATTTAAAAATATAAAATCTTTTAAATAATTTATTTCAACAAGTCATTATTGAGTCATCAGTTAAATTAGGTAAGCCAAACCTCCAGAGACGGATGCGGATAATTCTTGGCCAAAGGAGTTTGGGGTTTAATTCTCAGCATGAGCAACATCTAAGAATAACTTCATAGAGATCTGCAAAACCCAGATATGTTCACAGTTTTATATGAGCAGTTTATTATAATGGAAGGGATGAAACATGTTTTTTTTTAATGGTTTTTTTTTTTTTGTGTGTGTGCTTTTTTAGGAAAGAACAGAAACTTTTATCCTTCCATATGAACTTAATCAACTTCTTTGAATTATACAGTGAAAGAAGTAGATGTAGAAATATAGTCCTTCATTAATATTTTTTTTTTATTTTTTATTATACCACAATAATAATGTGGTAACATTCTGTATACCATAGTATGACTCCGAGTGGTTATATAACTATGGACATACTGCAGTGTAAGAATCTCTTAAGGTTTCTTTTTTCAATCCTACTGTACACTCTGTAAACATTCTCATTGCACCCAAATAAACCCATAAACACTTATCCTGTTCTCTGCTATGCAAAAATAAATAACATACTGTCAATACTTATGCAATCAAGTCAATGTTAGATAAGTTTCCAACAATGTCATGTACAGAGCCTTTTTTTTTTATCAAATGTACCAAGAAAGAAGATCTCAAGTACACAAAGTTACTTCTTTTGAAGCCTGCAATGCTGACAGATAATCACTTACAAGGAAATATAATCTGCAAATATAGTGTACACAGTACAAATATAAATGTTTTTAAAAGACACTTGACAATAGAAATGGTCATATCCTGCAGCTAATAGCATGAGGTTTTGTATATTCGTGCACAAAGCTTTCTCTGACTCCTATTTAATTCATTAAAAGCTGAAACATTATACTACTTTTTTTTTTTTTTAAATCCCCACTTAAGGTAGCACTGGCATTCTTGAATACTCTAGTTAAGCTGTATACATGTAAGCAAAAGCATAGTAGCCTGAGTTGAACACTGGTTCTAGATTGTAAATGCAGTGCAGCAGCATTAATCTACAAAAACAGGCTCAGGGAAGGGAGCTGCTCTCAGACCAGTCTCCCTCGCTACCTCATCTGGAACATAGCATGTTGAAGACAGCCTGTATCTGTGCTTGGATTAACTCTATTTAGACATTGGACTCTATAAATGAACGCTTGGGTTTTATGGGAGCCATATGCAGAGCTGGATTGTCTCTCGTTAGGCTCGTCTGTCTGTGCCTCCCTTCGGGGAAGCGCAGCTGGGACGATGAAGTGCCTCTGGTCTCTCGCTGGTGGGAACGTTCACCAAACTCCCTGCCCTGCTGCTGGCTTCCAGAGACTTGCTCCTGGAAGGAGGCGCGTTTGAACTCATTGTTCAGCCCTTGGAACTCCATGACCGACATACTGAAACTCTCTGGCCCTCCTCCTCCCCCCTGTCCCTGTCGGCTCAGGCAGGAGGTCTGCTGCCCCTGGACTCGCACTGCTTTGTCCATGACTCCCATGAAGGGCCGGGGCTTCAGCTCGGGTTTTGCCTTAAAGCTGCCGCTACTCTTGATGGGACATGGGGCATCTGGTGTCTGCTGCCTGCCTCCATCTGACAGATTCCCACTGGAGGCCTGACTAGAGCTGGAGCCTCTTGAGCCCGCTGTTCCTCCTCCTCCACCCTCCCTTCTAACCTCCATGCCGGACCCCAGAGTGAGAGCCACACCATCCGGAGGCACAGAGTGGGTGGATAGTCTGTCAGAGCCCCTTGAGAAACTGGAGGAGCGTGGCTGATACATATGGAGGGGTCCAGGTGGGGATGAGCTGCTCGGGGAAATGGGATGATAATGCTCAGTGGGACTGAGTCCAGGGTGTTCGCTGGCTGATCCAGGTCCGATGTCAATTCCCACTGCTGGTACTGGCCTCAAGGAGGTGGAGATGTGTCTGCCTGGCAGGGGACTGGAGGGGCCGCACAGAGACAGTGGCCTGACCCCGACTCTGCCACCTGACTGGAGGGAGTGGCAGTGGTGATGAGTCCTGATGCTCTGGTTCTGATTCTGTCTGTTGCTAGCGGGAACAGACTCTGGCATGTCCACAAATAGCTGGTTCTGTACATATTCCTCTGCAGGGAAACAAGGTGACTGATCTGCTAAACCAAAGGCAGCACCTCCAGGGAGTGTCCTGTTAGGCCCATAGGGATTCAGAGGCCAAAATTCTGGACTTTTCCCGCAATGCAGACCCACTGCATCCCCTTCGTCTCTTTCTTCCTCCCTTTCTGCATTAACCTGCTCTGCTGGGACTTGCCCCTCCAGACTGCCCTGCGAAAAAACGTCTGTCTCTTCCTCTGTGGTTTGATGATGGTGGGTGTGGGGGTCCCTGTTATAACCCTGTGTTGGGTTATTGCCGGATAACTTCTGATGATGTTTGCATTCCTCCTCTACTCGTGCCAGCAGGCGGCGGATCTCCCGGTTGGATGGGCAGAGTCGTGCTGCTTCGTGGAGGTCTGCCAGTGCTGCAGCAAACTGCCTGGGGAGGACAGAGAAAATGAACAAAGGAACTTTAAAAATACTTACTTTACAGAACTACAGAGACTGATGCATCCCAGTGCATTACAAATAATAATAATACATTTAATTAAATATGCTTTACCTGCTACTCCTCTTGGCTCGTGCTCTGGCATAAAAGGCTTCATAAGACCTGGGTTTGAGTTCCAGGGCTTTTGTTGCAAACTCCTCAGCTATACCAAAATCCTGTATTTTTCAGAAAAAGAGAGTGGATAATTTATTGTTCTGTTTAAATACACAGCAACATAGAAACAAACCTGAAACAAAGAAAGTAGCGGGAATGTTTGTTTGCAGCTTCATTAATTGCATCGAAAGATTAAAGCTTGTGTAATGAAACAGAACTCGGGCTACAATCATTTTTATTGACTGGGAACAGAAAGACGGAAAGAGAAAAGCAGATGGAAAGTTGCTTGTTTATCTGCAGGGTTTTAACTGCTCTCCTCATCACTCTCAGGTGAATATTTAATGACACCAGCACATTGATTCTGTCCTTGAGAGGGAGGTCAAAATGACAGCCTTGAATGTGAGATTGTGAACATTGCTGCTGAATGTTTAATGATGGTATCATGTGCTCTCCCTGCTGGCCCTTAGTGCCTTCATTCTGTTATAATATGTGGGTTTAACCAGCTTTCTTGCACGCCCACTGTAAATAACCCCATGTAGCGACGTGGAGAAAGAGAGTGCACTCTGCTCGGCCAGAGAGAGCGACCTTATGACATCACATTATCTGCTCCATTATTCATCCGCCGCAGTGGCTCTAAGGATGGCATTTTTACACAGTCTGTTAGGATGTCTGTCATCACCAGGGTGGGTTTCAAACCTGGCTTTAGGCCACACGCATCTGTCTTTATACTAGGAAAACACACTTTTTCATCATATCACCACCTGCTCCCAGGCATTACATGTACATTATGTTTACCGTAACAGGAAGATGTCAAATTAGATCCAAAAAGCAGTGATATTTCTTTTACAGCGAGCCACACAGGTGCTGACGTTATCTTTTTATGTTGATGGAGATAAATAATAGATCTTAAGGAAGCATCCACCTCGTCTGGCCGACCCTCCTGCCATTCCCTTGCCATCTAATAAACCTGCTGATGTTAAATAGTGCATGAGTGGTTTGACACAGGTGCAAGCCTTACATTGGTTTTCCTGCGGCAACGGGAGAGGTTTAGGTAAAGGGAGACTCGCAGTTCTTTGAGTCCTTTCAGCTCATCTCCTTGCCCCTCCCGAGGAAGCTTCCTCAGGGCATACTGGTACCGCTGACCTGCCTCCTTCATTCGCCCCTTCTATGAAAGCACATAAGATAGCCAGCTCAGTTTTGTCCATTAATCCAAGGTTCCTCACAATCGCTGCTGGAAAAACGCACAATACGATACCTTGTAAAGAATGTTCCCTTCTTCCATCAGCTTCTGCAGCAGGATTAGGAGAATGTCTGGTTTGGAGGAAGCCATAGCCCACGTAGCATGACCTGAAGAAGCAAAAGGAACACTTATCTTTATACTATCTGTCTTGCCTTGTCGCTTTTACTTTGTGTCTTATATAAATCACGTACCTGATCGATCGTGTGGAGCCGCTCTGTAACCTTTTGGTTGATGAAGGAGGATCGAAAAAGAGGTGTTTAAAAAAAAAAAAAAAAAAGAGTTAGAGAAGTGCCAGTAAAATTGCAGGATAAAATGTAGTACTGAGATGTACTGCAGAAAAATGGACAAATATAAAAAGATCTATTGATTTGGCCATACAAGAAATAAAATGTGAACACATTCAGAGAAGGGTTTTGCTGTTGAACTACATAGCTTAACATCAAATAATTCTGATGCAAGATTCATTCAAGGCTTGTTATGGTGTTTATACCTGTCTTGGATCCTTTCTTAAGCAGTGAAGCCACCAGGGCTGGGTTCTGGCATCCAGCTACTCGTTCTGAACCTCTGGTACCGTTGTCCGCTTTCTCCAGCACTGCTCCGTGCTCCACTAGACTATGCACCTTACAACATATTTATATTCAAATGTCAGACCATAGCAATGACATATCTGCTTGATATCTCCGTCATCTGTCTGATTATGTGCTGTACGCTGTGCCACATTGCAGACATTATCAACAAGCCACTTAATTTCACTGATTTTGGGAAATTAATTATCAGATAATGTTGATTATTTTCCTGCTGATCTCCAAAGTGAATGAGTCGTGAATTGAGGCTTTCTGACTCTGCATGATGTTTGATTGCTGCAAATGATTTAATTAGGATTTTCATCATTTGCCTAAAATAACTAAAAATGATAATTATGTAAATTAACAATTATGTTTTGAAACTGGTTGACAACAGAATCTCTCTAAGGTGCCTAAACCACCTCCCAGCCCCCAAATTAATGATATTTCCCAATTAGATATAAAAGAAAGTGTCAGAAAGAAACAGTCTTAATAAATACTTTTTCTCTTATCAGTACATCATCTAAACGGCATGAAACCCACTATATCTGCATCCCCATTAAGGGCAGCGAGGTCAAGCGGAGTCCGTCCCTGTTTGTCCGGTGGGTTCGGGTCTGCTCCTGCCTCCACCAGAAGCTGCACCACACCTTTCTGGCCTTTCATACAGGCCCAGCCAAGTGCAGTCAGCCCCTCCTGATCAGCAGAAGACAGAGAGGCACCTGGGAGGATAAACATTGCAAAAGTTGTTTTTCCTTTATTGAATGTTCAGTGATCAAACTTGGAAATCGCTTTGGGAAATTTAGCTACTCGCACCCTTTGACAGCAACAGCTCAACAGTGTTGGTGTGGCCCTCAGAGGCAGCCAGCATCAGCGCCGTACGACACTGTTTGTCGCTGACGTTGATATCTGCACCTTGCTTTAGGAGCAGCTCTGCAACCTGGAAAAGGGAGGGAATTATCCGAAGGAAAAACAAACAATAAAGCAAAACAAAAGCTGCAAAACTGTGTCAGCAACAGCAGTCCTCCTCACCTGTGTGTGTCCATGTTTGGTGGCACTAAGCAGTGAAACCATTCCCCTGCGGTTTGGTATCTCCAGCCCTGCCCCCCGCTCTAGGAGGAACACACACATCTCCAACCTTCCTCTCCCAGCTGCCGCGCTCAGCACTGACAGAGGGTCGGCATAGTGATGAGACGACGAGGCGGAGAAGAATATGTAATTGACACATTTAGGAGAAGAGAAGTGGAAGCAGCAGTGAGAAATGGAAAGAAAAATGAGGCTGGTGTAGCTTTCCTATCATATCTAATATATTCTGTAATCGTTCAGATGTAGTTTTCTGACATGATTGAAACTGCTCAAAGACACCTGCGCTGTCTCTCCTTTTTCTACCTACACGTCAACAACAAAGCCGGTAAAAGAAGCATTTTATGGTCAGCAAAAGAAGCAAATCTCTGTGCACCAGATAACTCACACTCTTTAATGAGAAACAGGAATTTATCCAACAGCAGTCATTTCTTTAGTTTGCAAGTCTTACAGCTAATTGGGTAACTGGGGATGAAGGAATTGATACTTTTAACATCAGAGTAAATTATTTATGTTCCATGTGCCCCCATACTTCAGTGGAAAAATCAATGATATACATTAAAAGGAGTTACTGTCATTTAAGACAAAAAGCAAACAAAAACAGCCTCTTAGCTTTGACTGAATTTGTGAAACTACACACAACAGCCACAGGGGTACTGAATATGCTGTTTTAAATACACAAATTAAATCATTCTAATTAAGAATTTTAAAAACTGATATGCTATATGAGCTGCTATCTTGGGTAATTGTTATTTAAAGAGAATTTGAAATGCTTGTTTCAGTATTAAGACTTAATATGTATCCTTTACTAACCATGTTATCTGCACTAATGGACTCTAATCCAATGATGCAAGTAGTTCACATAAATATAAAACAAAACCAGACTGGTAGACTTTAAAAGGTGACTCTTTAAGAGGATATTTTATGCTCCCATTTTTGGTCTGTCTCAGGACAGCAGGGGACTGTGTAATAGAATTACACCATAATGGTGCTGCAGTCAGAGATACAGGCTTCATCCGACATGCTCTCAGGAAATGGACCTAACAGAATTCTGCAAGCTGCAACATCGCATCTGTGATGGAGGTAAAAGTATTACAATTGAATATCAGATGCATTTTAGATGCTACAAATGTGAGCAGAAAGATACTGTCGGGGAAAATGGGATGCTCCATTTCAGACAAAAATGTTTCAGTATTTGCAATAAAACAGGGCATTGTAGAACCTGAATACCAGTTAAAACCAGTTCATGGCGACAGGTTGTATGTGTCATTCCTGAGCTCACCGTGCATCCATGGACAGGCAGCTTTTTTTTTATTTATTTATTTTTTATTTTGTATTCACTGCACAGAGAAAGAATAAGGCTGACATGCAACTCTAAAGCCCTTGAGCATGACTCTGGGAACACACTGATGGATAGAAGGAGGTGAGAAAGATAAATTTGTGTGACTGATAGAAGAAATGCACCCGTTTCTCCCCAGAGTGAGTCGTGAGTGTCCATCTGCACTGCCAGCTGTTCATCTTTCAAGTCCAGCAAGCTTTTCACCACCTGCAGGAAAACACAATTTTTCAGTCCTCTATTGAAAACTCACTGTGCAGAAAACACACCAAAACACCCACAGACCTTGACCGCATAAAATAACAAATGGCATCTTAGAAAATCCTTTGCATCAGCAAAGGACAAGTGTCGTGCTCTACATAAAGACGGATTTAATCAATGTTTGGAAGTGTTTTTGATAAGTTTCATACCTGCATGTGTCCCATACTGGCGGCGGCCGTGACCGCCTGCTGTGCTGCTTGTGTTTTCCCCGTCACAGATTCATTGCTGTGATGCTGCTGTGGGATGTCTGAGGGAATGTCAGCTCCCCAGTCTTGGGCCAGCAAGGTGTTGACTATTTCCGCATGGCCCTTCAGCCCAGCATGGACTAATGCACACTGGCCACTCTTATCAGCATGGCCCACCTGGCACAGAAGGGGACACAGAAGGACTTACAACCCCAGTTCTAGCTGGTGCCTGTAATACAGTGGCCTAGATCAGCCTGTTTGTGTCATCTGTCTCCCAGAATAGATCTAAAGCTGTGGTGAATGTAAAACCAGAGCGCTTCAGGATATCACTGATGTGAAAAGCAATGAGAGATGAAGCGTTCTGTCACAGATAGAAATCTGATTTAGCTGTGGTGATTATGAAGGTTACATTCTCCAAACCTACAGCTGTCACTCCTGCGTTCTGCAGAGAAATGTCACTAACCTTAGCTCCTTTCTTGCAGAGCAGGCTGACGGTGTCAGCGTGTCCTGCTGCGGCAGCTAGACAGAGGGGCGTCATGCCGCTGTCAGTGGTCCCATCTATAGGAGCGCCCATTTCAAGCAGCAGAGCTACCATCTCTGAGTGCCCTAGGTGGGCGTGGACAGCCAGGATGGGAGCGCGTCCTATCACCTCTGTGCACCAGGTCACACTTGCACCACCAAGCATCAATAGTCGACTTACCTATAAAATGAAGGAAAAAAAAAAAAAGTATTCATATATTTTTTTAAATATTATATTTGTGAATTTTAATGAACTCTGCTGTATTTCACCTTGATGTTAGGTGTATATAGATTCCTCAGGGAGGCCAGTGCAGCGGACAGGCTGTCTGTGCTGCAGTTTACCCACATGGCCTGGAGAACGCTGGACGACACACCAGTTTTCTTACTAAGACCCTGTGAGTGTGTGAGAGAGAAGCAGGCAGAGAAGATAACCATTGCTCAGCTCTGCAGTGCAGAATTTGAACCGTGTCTCATGAGTAAAGTGGTCTGTACAGTGTTTGAGCCACTGTATTCCAGCAGTAAGTTAGTAATTGTGGGTTCCTATTTGTATTTTACACTTTAACTTACTGTGTCTTAGTGAGCTTTTGTCAAGCTGTGAAAAGGGTCTGTAAATAGGAAATGCCTCACTGTAGAGCAAATAATCTAGGTTGCATAGAGTGGTTAGAAAGTGACAGTGTAAAGTACAGTTTTGTTTTTATACAGCAGACATTGTTATCCTAACTTGGGGAAAAAAACTGAAAGGGGGAAAAAAAAAAAAAAACCAACTGAGGTGGAAAACCACAGGAGAGAATACTGAGGTGGGGGTGTTTTTCAGGAACAACTTTGATATTTGGGAACATCTGTACAACGATATCATATCTCGGGTGATGTCAGTCATTAATACAAGTCTGTTAGTCAGATTAAAACAAAAACAGATGGTGTGTCTCACCATTTTAATCTTCACTATGCAAGTTGCAAGTTGTACAAGAGTTTATTTGTCCTTTTTTTAAGTAACAAAAAAGAAAGGTTTTTTGCACATACATGTTCGTTTTTTTCTGCTTAGTCATTATTGATTATCCTTTCTTATCCACATCTTATTAATGTGAATAAAAACAACAATGGACACCTATTACCTTGAATATGTGAGCCTTGAGGATGTGGTGTCCCAGTTCCATTGTCTGCTGGCGGTTCAGCTTTCCCTCCTGTCTGGAAAACATGAATGCCAGCAGAGCATGGCCACTCCTGTAGACGAGAACAAACAATTTTTTATGTAAAAAATAATGATTTTTTAAAATACATTTTAAAGAATGGTTTTAATGAAGCAACTGATTTCTTCCTTGCATATGGTAATAATAGTTGGAGAGCCTTTGACTTTCAGCCTCACCTTGGGTCACAGAGAAAATCAGAGCTTTCTCCATCAGCTCTCCAAACCAGCCACTCCCTGAACGAGGGATGACACAGCATCCTTGTGCTATCTCTACGTTTAACCTGCACACATGATTGAAAATGTGAAAATGTCTTTCACTGAAAAAAAAACAAAACAACTGATATTACCATAGATATATTCAAAACACAACAGAATAAACCCGACATCAAATCTAATTCAAAGCCCAAAATCATTATCGATCCTTCCATAAAATTAATGAGGAGTTTTACCATGAATCCAGCCAGGCTGTCTAATCTCTGCTGGAAGTCCTTCCACTCCAGCTCCCCCTTCACACTGCCTGCATTCAGTGCCCTGAACATTTGTTCATCAGTCAGTGGGTGCAGAGAGGCCAGTGCCACATTTAGCACTGGAAGTACCCGCTCAAAAACGTCCTTATCCGGAAAGCTCATGCGACACATCAGCAGGTACACCTGACAGAAAGCATAAAGGCTGTATTGGTTTTAAGAGTTAAAACGCACAAGTAAAAAAAAAAAAAAACAGTTCAGAATAAATTATCTTAAAATATCAGCCCAGTAGGTCTGCTGTTTTTTTACATTTACCCTTTAGAATCTCTATGGCTTAAGTCTGCCTATACTACTGCTTTTGATTTGGAAAGTTTTACATGTCAGATGTTTGTCCCGTAAGCTCATGTTTAACACTAATTAAATCATCTGGACCAAAGAAACCATGCGCTGCAAAAGGGAAACAACAGAAGCTCACCAGCTTGTTGCCCTCCATCTTTCCCAATGATGTGATTTGACACGTCACATCTCATCTCCTAACCTGACTGTAGGATCTTTACAATACGAGTTAGCTATGCTAGCGGTTTGCATACAACATTCAGATGAACACATACAATTTAAGTTTCAATTGCAGCAACTATGACAGAAAATGGCAAATTGAAATAAGCAGTGTACATTGCTTCAAACTCAAAATACCTTCTAAAAGCATTTCACACATTTCATTGTGGATCCCAGTTTATTTAAGAATACAAACTTTCCTGCTACATGCACACCAGTCTACCAGTCTACAGACTGACTCATTGGAAGTAAATGGGAAAGTGTTTCCTAACTTCTGACTCGCTCTGGACATTTTTGCATGTGACAGCAACTGTCCACTATCTTGACTAACATCTCCTCAGAGCATGCGTTCCACATTCATTATGCAATCAATAAATCATTACATTTATAAGCCCTTCAGTGTAAAAAAACACCTGCTTATCTGTTGGCCTGATTTCCTAACACTAATGATTATGTAACATAAAAATGTGCCTGTCATTACCTCGAGTATCTGGAGACTATTTCCAGGTCTCAGTGCAAGTTTTATTAAAGTGAATCTGCTGAAGGTACAACTTTTAGTCTGTTTTTGTATATAAAGAAAAAGAACTAAACATGCCTGAACAGTAGCTTGTTGTCCGTGTAACGTGTGTGTGTGTAGTTTATAGAGACTGATCACTTCAGCCGGGACTCATTTCATGACATGTCCCTCACCATGGTGGCTGACAAGTATTTGGTGTGAGACTGTGAGCATTGCAGAAGGGTAGGTACAAATATACATAGAAGGTAAAATCAGCCCTTTTAGCTCTTGAGGATTTAAAACGGTAGCTTTTATATTAATTAAATAGACCAGTACTCAATTAAACGGAAATGTGTCCATATCTGGGCTCAGACATAATCTAACAAAATTGTAATGTGAACAATTCCTTTCAGCTTTAGGGTTTTACATTTCAGGATATAAAAGAACTGCCTTTTCCACATAAGACGTTAAAGTTAGATGAGCAACGACATGTGATAGGTTGTGTTTTTATTTATTTTAACAAGAATAAACCCAAAATACATAGGTAGTGTGTGACAAATTACACAGATGCCTTCATTAAATGGCTTGTAGACCCTTCAGCAGCAATAACTAAACAGTCTATTTTCTTACGATGTTAGAAGTTTTGCCCAACTTCTCACAGTCCTACCACAGCATTTCAATCACGCTGAACGTCTGTTGGGGCACTGCAACCCCATGATTGTTTTCTTTTTAAACTCTTCCTTTGTACATTTAATGCTAGGATAATTTTCCTGATGTTAAAGCCAACGTCAGCCAAGCTTTTAATGCTGGATCTCATATTTCATTTGAACACTTTTTTAAACAGATGTATTTACATGTCAGGTTCATCGCTACTTTTCTGCCTTTTCTTGTACAGTTACAAACTTTAACATTTCACAAGCTAACGAAGAACACTAAAGATGTTTTGTTTTTTCTTTTTCTGTAAGTATTGCACCATCTGAACTTGGAGTAGGAAAAGACTGGCAGTTGCATTTAAATGTTTTCAATATTTTTTTCTCATTGTAAAAACACACTCCATATTGTTTGGAAAATGGTCTTGGTAACCACCCCCAGATGGATGGGCAGCAACAGTTGCTTTTATAGGACCATTGTTGATAGCTTTCCTTCTTGGCACTGTCTTAACACTAGATGTGTTTAGACATCTCAGGACCAGCAAACTGTGGGGTATTTTTTCCGATTTTTCTTCTGGTTTTAGATTTAGTTTTGGTTGAATTAATAATGACACCGTCCAATATGTAATGTTTAGTTATTTTAACCTAATTTTAAGATAATTTAAGATGATTATAGTTATATCCAGGTATGTAAAACCTTTAAACTGAAGGAGCTTGTGCTTTTCTTACCGACACGACTGTATCTCATTTGACTCAGTATGATATTTTAAGTGCCTCTGGCCACTCCACAAGTATTTCTGGCATACAAATACAAATGTCTGACCTCTGACAGGGAAACAGGCACAACCAGGTAGTTTCCTCCTTTTAGTGTCAGATGACCTTTATGGAACAGATCAAGAGTCAGCTGAAGGTAGAGGATAGAGCCGTGGCTCCGTGTTGACAGGTTACTGCTGAATTTGCTGAGGAGTAGAGGATCAGGAGCAGAGCCTGTTGGTGTGGTGACATTAGCTGCAACTTGGCTGCTGCTGCTGACCCTGTGATGGATGTAGTCACTCAGGTCAGCTCCCAAATCACTGCTATCTGGCAGGATGTCCAGAGATATGCCAGAGAAAGGAAGAAGGGTGGTGATTTCCTGCAGGAAAGGAAGCCATTTAAGTCACTGCAGAAAAGAACTGCAGGTTTCATGTCTTTGATGCATTAGCTAGGAATAAATTAAAAGCGCCAAAATCTGGACCAATTCCTCAGATGCTGTTGCCTCTGACTCATGCACAGCCATGGGATACAGTACAGTAAATAGTGTGACAATGACTCAAGCTCCAGCATTGCTCACAGGCATCTCTCAGATTCATATTTCAGCTCCTCTCTTGCCATCCTCAACTGTGCAACACTGGCCATAAACAGCTATTATGATTTTAAAAAAATGTTAGTCCATGTGACCTCAGCTCTTCATTAACAAAGACTGACATTTTGGTTTAATGACAAGCGGCTGACTTGTCGTCACAGACAGCGTTCACTTAACCCTTTCAGAACATTGCACTGGGAAACATGTCGCTATTAGAAGAGACTAGTCATGTCCTGTGATGATGTTGGTTAAAGAGTTATGCGAATATGATGATCCAATCAGAAAGAGAAGAAACTGCAAGGGAAGTATAATACTTCTCATCTTTAAAATTTTAAATTAAATTCTTACTGGCATCTGATGTATCACAGGAAAATGACCCTAAATGTGTTTTGTGTACTTCTAAACACTAATCCAATTATATAACCGGCTGGCGGGCTGTCAAGCTCCAGACTTCTAGTAGACTCCCGGTAGTATTACCAACCATTCAGTGCCTAATCCATGCAGCATTTGGAAGCTTGGCTTTGGCACTGGACAGATGCGTCTGCTATTTGGTGGGATTAACAACCAGATTGAGAAAATACATCAGCCTAGAGTGAGCAACTGTGCCAAATGCCTTTCTGCCTATACCAAGGCAGTAAAAGCACAACATCAGACTATACAACATTAATGGGGAAAGAGCTAAAAAGCAGGTGATTGGGATGATAAGCACAATTTTGATATAGTCTTATTTCACACTATGTCTAAATGTAACCTTAGCCAGGCTCCAATGTTTGTCAGGGGTTTGACATTTAAAGTGTCAGAGCACCTGATTCTGCATTTTTCAGAGGGTTAACAAAATATTCAACAAGAGTTTACATCCATAAAATAAAAAAAACACTTAATTCATTTAAAAAAATGAAAAATTAGTAGATTATTTGTTATTATTAATAATTCTGAATAACTGGAACATTCTTCCATTAAGAAATAAATAAAACTAAACACATCCATCTGTATTATCTAAGTCTGCTTATTCTTTGCGGGGTTGTGGGGGACGGAAGGCTTCCCATCTGGATTAGAAGTGAGGGACACTCATTTATATTCATGATTCGTGACAGGCTGATCATTCATCAGTGAAATATTACACAAAGATTGTGATCATAAAGTAAGGGAATAAAAATGTTTTGTTATGTTAGTGTAACTGCTGTAGGACATTTTTTGTTATCTTTAGATAATTTTTGAGTTGACAGATGCAAACACACACACACACACACACACACACACACACAAAACATAACAAAACTATGAAAATGTGATGGTAGCACTATACACCAATTGGCCACAACAATAAAACCACTTAAACGTAAAGGAAGAAAACTGCTCACACTCCTACAAAGCATCATTCAGCTGGGAAAATCTGAATTCTTACATTTACATGGACGTTACTTTGACATTTGCTGTCTAAATAAAGACCATTTAGCCCCAAGGCAACCTCTGCAGGAGTCGCTTCCCTCCTGTAGGAGAGCAGTTGGCTCCATGATAACATAATTATAAGGGTTTAAATCAAATTAAAGTGAAATTAAAAAAATTTAATCCCATGGCAAATAAATACAAGGAAAAGCCAATCAACTGAATTAATAAGACAGAAAAAAGTCTGAGGTGTTTATCTAGTCTCCCAACTCCTCAAATATGAATATGATGGGATCTGATACCATGTGGGATGCAAGCTTAACCCGAAAAGATCCCACCAACAACCCACAAAGTGTAAAATGGGTGTATTGCTAGCAACAGGTATGAGTAGGACAATAACAGGCAGGGGATTGTAATGTTGTGGCTGGTCTGTGTAATTTATAAATAACTTTAACTCTCAGACCATGTCTGAACCAAAAACAAAGTAAAAGGGAGAAAATCTCTTCTAAATAAGAAGACATGAACCATTATTTTCAAAAAAGTCTTTAAAACTTGACAGGTCACCTGCTGTGTTTTAGGGTTGCATTTTAAATGTTGACTTACCACCAGGCCTGTCCTAACAGTGACCACCAGTTTTAGCCACATTGGAAATTTGGAGATTATTTTTGTGATGAAAGTGGCTATTGTGTCTCCATAGTCTGGTTTATGAAACTCTGCTTCATTAAGGCTGTCAACCAGTATGATGTAGTCGTCTTCAGGTAGCCTCCGCTCTGAATTCACAAAGCGGAACAGAGAGAGGAAACAGACCATGAAGCACAATAAAATTGCATGCACTGTATTTTGTTAGCAAAAAGCACATTATTACAGAGTGTCTGTAACAAGTGTGTCTATCTTTGTTTTTTCAGAACAGGTTACATTGAATAAAAGGAAAAGCTGCTGGTATTCATTACATCCAGCTGAAAGAGGCCATTGTTGTCTACTGGCTTGAAACGGGATGTATCCATCATGTTTCGCATTGTCTAAGCCATCAAACTATCTCTGCAAGGCTGTGAGGGTGCAAAACTCATACTCACTCATATAAGGGGCTCTCAATTTTTTTCTAACCTCTTTAATAGAGATGGAGTAGACAAAGCACTCCTCTGCTCAGACTGTGGAGGGCTTGGCCATGATAACACATCCATCCAGCTGACTAACTATATCATGAGCAACTAATCTGGCTAATCAGCCCATAACATTCAAGGCCTCTCCAAAGTATTCTGTGACCTTGAAATCCTGGGGGAGGCTGATGACTCACCAGGGCAAATATCACACTCATCATTTATCTATGTAAATGACCAAACATCTGTTTCACAGTCTAGTATTTCAAATCATTGACCTTAACTGGGGAAATAATCTCTGAGCTCATCATGGAGTCATTAATGGGCTATTTCAGGCAGGAAATAAGAGGTTGGTTCCTGAGTTGTGAATGAGGGAAGCAAAAGGTTTTCCACCTTAAAACTGATACTATTCTAAACCAAAAGAGTGATTGAATATCACATCTGTCTCTAAGTGTGTGTGTGTGTGTGTGTGTGTGTGTGTGTGTATGGAGACTCATTACCCTTGCGCAAGCTGGCAATAGGCTCTAGGATGCCCTTTCGGAAGGCAGCGATGGGATCTTGAACGCACGAACGCAAGCTGAGTGTGTTTTGTAGGTGAGGCTCTTGTGCCAGTAGCTCCCTGTACGGAGTGAGCTGAGGTGCTCTGGCCAGCAGGGCGGCGACACTGTGGACAAACTCTGGTACAAGGCAGGTGTACGTGTTGTCAGCCTGGCAGAAATGGTAGGCTACCACCTGGCAGCAGAAAAACAAGGGAGTAAAATGATGTGCTGCACAACTCATATATGTGCCTGCTTAAACATTTTTTTGTTTTTGTTTGTTTTGTTTTGTTTTTTGTTTTGCGTGTGATTGTTAATGCAGGAGATATCACTTGTAATACAGAAAAGAGTAAATTGAACATTAGTTAGAATTTCACCAATGAGATAAAAAGCAGAAAAGACTGAAAATTCAACGTTACAATAAAGAAGAAAAGGAAGCTATTAACAAAACACACATGCTTTACTTTAATACAATAAGGTCATTCATCAATATATATGCCCATATATTTTGCCCATAAATATATATCTATATCTATCTATCTATCTATCTATCTATCTATCTATCTATCTATATATATATATATATATATATATATATATATATATATATATATATATATATATATATATATATATATATATATATATACATATACGTGTGTGTGTACACATATATATCAATACACACACACACATCCTTTGCAGGATTATTAACCACTGTCAGTGCCAAATCAATGGCTGAAAAGGAAAGGTAGCGTGGTGTGATGGATTACACAAGACTGATCATGTGTTTGATAACAGGTTTCCTTCACATTATCTAAAAGCTCACACTGAGACAGCATAGTAATCACTGTGTTTTGTTAAAGGTGTCTGTGGGATCTTTCTGGCAGCATTACAGCTCCATTCTTTGGAAAACTTAGCTGTAAGTAATGTATCTGTTTGGTATGGGGGGGTCAAATTACTGCATAAAGTAGAGTTTTGTTTTATTTTGTTTGCCTTTCCAAAAAACAGAATAGAACAATCTCTGATTTTGCTGACATTCTATAAATAAATTAAAAAATTAAGATCTAGAAAGGTTCATGATATAGTTTCAGTCATGAAACTCAACAAGAGCTGATTCAACAAATTACAGCAGAATATCTCAAATAAAACACAAAATCAACTGGGATTTTGGTTTATTCAGACAGCAGAATGAAATGAAACAACTTGACACATTATATCCAATCACAAAGCACAACTGATGAGGGTGATGCACCAGCATCTGGCAGCAATGCATTAGTTTCAGTAAAAATATGCAGCTAGAATAATATTTCCCTCAATATATTATATTTCTCAGCCTAAGATATGAGTTCATACATAACATCATCAATGATTTTGCTTTTGAGCAAACATCCTCACCATCACAAGCAGCCTGACTAGTTCCCATGGAAACTCTTATTGAGGCCAAGTTAGTAAATTTAGAAGCTTCCATGTCATCTACGTGATGCACTCACCAGCATGTTCTACATGTGCATAGAAGGAGAGATGAGCACCCTTACATTAGTGTCAAAAGAGTCCAACCTCAGAACTTAAAAAAATCAAAGCAACAACAATGCTGATTTTTCACAAATATTCCCAAGTCGGTCTTCTGCGAAAGGTTTTTAACAATCATCGCTCCCTGGAGTACAGTTTGTTATGGTGTATGCTATTATTGTATTTCAATTCTGGTGACAAAAGAGCTGAGAAAGGAATAAAACAAAACAAGACCACAGAAATAACGCTTAAGTACATTTCTATAATATGAAAGTGATTTCTTACTTTTGTCTGTAAACTGCAGGTGAGTCAGCAGTCTGTTCAGCAACAGCATGAAAAGCTGTACAAATGTCTGTTGTGTGTGTGTAATTCTTTATCTTTCTGGGGACTGTGTCGTGTTAACATAGTTTGGCTGTTTAAATGTAGCTCCTTAGAGTGAAACATGTTGAAAAGTGATATCATTTTGGCCTGTAAGACTTAGTTTTGGGCTTTGCACTAAAATAAAAAAAAAAGGGGGGGGGGGGGGGGGGGGGGGGTTGACAAAGCATTTAGTTTTTGGGGTTCAAGAAACAGTCTGAGAATTTGGCAGGAGCTCTAATTTATCTAGTTCCTTTTTTTCTAAATATGTTGAAAAGCAATCGGAAACTAATGTCAACTGATTTATGTTAAGTTACTGGTTTGGATTAGCACAAATTATGTAATTAGACACAATGGTCCTATAGTAGACACCTATTTATAAGCTCATTTTTTGCATATTAATGAATGAGGATGGTATGTTTTTTTAAAGAAACCACTTCAGTCGATGTTAGTGAGTCATCCAAATATGTTTCCACTCACTGGAGAATAAACAAATATGTGATTTATTTGAAAATAATGTAATTACGAAAGTTTGCCTTTGCAGTAAGTAGGAAAAGAAAATAATACAGCTATATTTTATAGAAGCTTACATATTATAATTATGATTACATATTATTTTATAAATATTCTGTTGAATGCGTTAAAATAAAATAAAATGATAAATCATGATAAAATCTAAATATCACTAATAAACAAAAAAGAGTGTCATTGCATATGTCTGTAGAGGTAAAATGCTGTATTTAAAAAGATGTTGCAATGTTTTTTTATTAATTCATACATGAAAGGGTTAAATGGAAGCAAAATCCATGAAAAGTCCACAGCTCAAAACACAAGGTACTATTTTACTTTTTCTCATTGACACAGTTTTCTGAGGTCTTAATAAAAATGTCTACAGGACACTTGGGTCAAAGTCACAAAAAGGGACACTGCATTGTTATCATTCATTAATTTACACCTCTATTCACACTAACTTAGCAGCATGCCCACTAGACTCTACTCCACACCTTTCCAGAAGGTCTGCTTCTCTTCAGATAGTATTCGATAAGTTTTAAGCTACAATATTACCATATTACTATATCATCATTATTAACCCTAATAATGATGGGGTTTGATTGGTTTCATTAGTTTTAGAGGCTAATATGAAGAACTGCTGCTGACATAGGCAAAGTTTAACCTGTTTGTTTTTGCAAATGGAAGAATATTGCTGCAATAAATGACAAATGAGAAATTCACATTTCTACCTTAAGATTGGGGAAAGATAGAACTCATGCTTTTTTGTTGCATGCTGGTACGGATTTCCTAAAGTAAATATCTTGTTTTTAGTGAAGCAAAAAGCAAGAGTAGAATATTCTCAGCCTACCACTTCTGAGGTGCAGCAAATGCAGCAGATTTTAACTTGGTTGGACAGAAATAGAGCTAAGGAGGTCTAATCATTCTACTCTGAACTGAAAAAGACATTTTTAGATTTAGAGGGCTTTAAACAAAATGCAAAATTGTGTGTTTTTGGTGTTGGCTATTACTTCACATACACAAACATGTGTTGTCAAACACAGAAGACATTATCTCTGATTGGTATTTTTCTAGTTTCCCTAGCAGTTGCTCTGAGTCTAGAAACAAATAACCCTTTTAAAATAAGAAACTGGTGTATTCACACTTGTATACCATTGAGAGTGACAAGATTTAATCTTCTTATTAGAGTGGTGAGGGCGCTGGCACAGACGGTTTATGCAAAGATGACTGCTTGAAGTTTCAGCTTCACATTAAAGCAAAAGTTATAGTGGAACTAATCTTCCCAAACTATCCCCTACAGACTAAAGAAATACTTTGAAAAATGTTGAGCTATGATTTTTAGGGATGGAGTTACAGTCTGTAAAGAGAAATCTCTAATTCATCATGAGTATAGAAATGCAAATGAGAGAGTGTATGTGTGTTTTTTTTTTGTTTTTTTTTTGCTGTTACCTTGGCAGCCAGGCATCTTACAGCCTCTTTCCTCTGTGCTGAACTATCGCTCGTTCCTGCAGCTGAGCTCTGGTTGGCCTGGGAATCAGCTTGCTGTTTAGAAGCAGCTTTTCCCTGCTTGTCCACACCTGAGCAGAGTGCAAAAAGACAGCAACACACGCAAAGCTGCCATGAAATCTCTGGTGTAAGCACAGGAGTTTCAAAAGTGCAGTCACTAAAGCGACACAGTTAAACTGCTGTAAATACTTTGTGTATGTGTAAGCAAAACTGGAAACAATGACATTTAGAAAAAAAATGTTTCAAAGACTGCGGCATGATTCTTAACAGATTGTATTCCTCACATGTTATGCTAATCAACCTGCTGTATTAAAGTGTAAACGACATACAGTAGAGTTATAAAGGGAAATAATATAAGAAAGCAGCTCTGGTTTTGCTCCACTGCTTCATCCTCATCCTTTAATCCAAACAGTTCCTATTGTACTCCAGTGACAGCAGATGTGATAAAGACATCTGGTAATTGTGAACCGTTCTTTTTATTTTTTCTTTATTATTTTCACAACAGGCATCTCACAATTTATGAAAAAACAAAGGTTCACAACCATGTCACAGCATGCAACATGCACATTCCAGTTGCAGTAGAGGTTTGTCATCTTTTTTACAGAGTAAAGAGCAGTTCAAGTGCCCCCACGAGAGAGAGCAAATGAATAAATTAATAAATAACAAATGCAATCTTAAAATCTCCTACAAAACTGCAATCAACAGAGAAACCTCAGGGGAGAACTCGAAAGAAGTGTACATGACCCAGTTACCAACTCCTTCTCAAAAATGGATTTTTCTTGTGACTCTTCCAGATTCAGCGATCGTTGAAACAGTTCTTTGTTTAAGTTCATCCCAGACAAGACCAATCTGAGTCCTCTGCAGCCTCTAGTCAAACTTAAAACTTAAAACAAGAGACCTGACTCAGAGCAGCATGGGAGGAGGATCTAGGCATGCTACTATCACATGAAACCTGGAATTCAAAATTTTAATTGCTTAATTTGTCTTCTTTTTGCACTCATCACAGGTTAATCCAGTTTAAAGTGGTACTCAGGTCATTTAGTTCAAAATTAGAGATGCGAACATATGAAAATTTTAGCCGATGACTGATTTTAATGTTGTTATGACCAATAAACGATATTTACCGATGACCAATTGCGATATATTTTTTACAGTTTAAGATGATGGCATTTGGTACAAAAGGTAACAATAGCAGCATTAGCTTCCCGCCACTGTTTTTTGAACTTCTAGATTGTGGTTTTTCAGAAGACATTAAATGATTTACCATGACATCCTGCTCTCATTACTTCGACTTTGCATCATAAACTGCTTGTCAAGTATTATTCAGCACCGTGAAAAACAACCACTCTGCTGATATTGCTTCTCCAATTCAGCTAAACACCCCACATTGCTGTACTATATACTGGTCATACCCCAGCCTCGCCATGTTTTGGACAGAGGTTCATTTTTCAACCCTATTGCTAAAAACAGCTGTTTGTTGTCACTGAGGAGGAGATTTTCCTGCCACCTGAAAACTATCACACCCTGTCCTTTCCTTTCCTCCTGGCTGAATGTTCTGTTCTACTTAAATGGAAAAACACTGTCCCACCAACTCATAAACTAAGTTTGTTAGTCATGATGTGCTTTTTAATCAGAGGAGAGATCAAATTTTCACTCCTGCATGAGAACAGAGAGTTAAAGAATATATAGGGACCTTTCATAAATTGATATCATAAATAATAGAAGCAAGGCATCTTAATGAAGTCTCCAGCATGAGCTAATAACC
The DNA here is from genome assembly GCF_933228915.1 of Telmatherina bonti. Classification (NCBI taxonomy): domain Eukaryota; kingdom Metazoa; phylum Chordata; class Actinopteri; order Atheriniformes; family Telmatherinidae; genus Telmatherina; species Telmatherina bonti. The sequence continues at coordinate 31,418,080 of NC_136619.1, read as the reverse complement.
AACAAATGTTTCTTGTTATATCATTATGTCTGTATATACCTTTCAACTAATGGCATATTTAAAGAAGGGGAAGGAGTTGTGCTTTGTTTTGTCTGTTTATTTTTCTTGCTGTTATCTTTTGTTTGTGCTCATGGTTTCTACACATGTATGCTCCTGTGTGTTTGAATAAGAATCAGACTTTTCCTCTGCATGGCATTAAAGAAAACCTTAATAGAAAAAGATTCTGAGACTAAAAAGGTAAGATTTCTTCCAATATCTTACAAGAATCTGATTTTACTAGAGTACTTATAGAACATGTTGCGTGTGTTCAAGTTGCAGCACTTGTGCTCTTGCACTAATGCTTGTGGCTAAAGATCGGAGTCTTACATTTAGGGGAGGAGCTGGGACTATGAGGAATGCTGGGTCCTCCCTGTGGTGTGCGTATACCATGACAGCTGAGCGTCACCAGCCGCCAGATGATGGCAGTCTTGCCAGAGCCTGCATTGCCCACAATGACAGCACCTCGGCCCTCACAGCTACTTGTTTTTTTCAGGACCTCCTCCAGACGTGTGAAAAGCCAATCCCGCCCAACAAAAGGTGTTTCTGTGGTGATGCCAGGGACTTCGAATAGCAGCGGTTTTAGCATGATGTCAGCTTGTTTGAATGGCACCAATCTCCCTGGACACAGAGAAAAGACAGAGCTGACACTATCAAAGTAGACCATTTTCTGTATCCTTAAGGGTAAGTGCATACATGTTCCACACAGGTCAGTAAGTGTTTCTGCAATGAGCTATATTTAAAAGCTCTTTTTTCACCCTGAGGTGATGCCAAAAAAATACCTTTGGAGTCATCACTTGTACGTCCAGCTGTGTTGTGTTTGCGAACAGAACCTCGGTGCCCAGTAGGCCTTTGGTTGTCCAGATAACTTAAATCCTCCAGTCGGGTGGAGCTTGTTGCTGTACAAAAAGAAGGGTGAAAGAAATGCAGGCAATCTGTAAAATACACATACATACTGCAGATACTCTGATCAATTTCTGTATCCATGGTAACATGAGACAGTTTTTCGGCTTTTCTAAAACATGACCTTGAGGGATCAAAAAGGAGGAGAAAAAAATAACTCGTGTCAGATCCTGTAATTTAAAACTCACATTAACTGGTCAAATGTAGCATTTACTCTCAGAACAACAAATTTGTGATAATCAATGAGAACACTTTGCCAGCTGTGATACAAAACTGTCAATAACAGGACCGGACGCCTTTGTCTAATGAATAGGAAATAAGCCACAGAAAAGGCAACTGCAGAAATACGATAAAGAATTTCTTCTATTCAGAGTTCTCTACAACTCCCACATTTGCCCATCCATCAACCCACTCATACCTCAGAGTTTAAAGGTCAACCTAGCTTATTTTCTCCAGTTTTAGGCATTTTAGCTGAGTCTGTTGTCCACATTACTGTGAATAGTGAGGACAAAATTGCATCTGTAACATAACATTTCTCAAATTTTGTCCTCTACAAAGAAACAACTCACAAGATCCTGTAGATGGCCGTTTAAATTAGCAGAGGTGGTCTACTTTGACAATTCTTTCAACACAGATTTTTAAATAACAGAACACAAACACACACACACACACGTATATATATATATATATATATATATATATATATATATATATATATATATATATATATATATGTGTGTGTGTGTGTGTGCATATGCATTGTACAAGTTATGAAACCACCATCTTAATGCAGACGTAGAATGTCCAAATATAAACTAAGTCAAAACCAATAGTGAAACCAAACATGGAGGCTTTCAAGCTGTTCATACATTTCTCTGTGTCTATGTTGGGAGACACAGGGTAAGGTTGGCTTGGGTCTGATCCTTCTATTTTTGGGAGAATTTTGAGCGGAAGAAGATAGTGTAGTTAGGAAGAAAATGAGCAAGTTCTTCCATTGTGGACTGCAGAGTGAGATACATGTGCCCTAACATGTGCATGTGTCGAGCCAAGCTGTTACAATTATGAAGACTTGGATTAAAATAAATAGAAGATGGATTAAATATTCTTTGGTGAGATGCTAAATGGTGATCTTTGGTGAGAATATTATCATAGAACCATTATTATTATTATTATTATTATTATTATTATTATTATTATTATTATTATTAATAATAATAATAATAATAATAATAATAATAATAATAGAGGAGAAATGTGCTAGAATTGCTCCTTGACATCCTCAGAATCCAGTATTCAAGTTAAATATCAAACTAACCTAAATGCCATCCACTATCAAGCATTAAATCACATCTAAACTGATAGGTTGTAGCAGTCATTGTATTTCACCAGCTATGTCAGTCCCAGAGTAGCCACAACACGAAATACTTATGATTTTTTTTTAACCATATTCCATATTAAATAGCTTCACCGGTTTATGTTTATCCTAATTGATTAGGTCAGTTTATGTAGGGTTGTCTGCTCTTGTATTATTTAATAGGTATGATCTTCCATTTTCATAATTTGTACCCATCAAATATGAAAAAAAAGATTTATTACCATTAAATTATCCACCTCCTTCATTGTTGTCATCAGTCATTCGCTACTTGGTTTTTACGGTGGCAAATTGGGAGAAGAACCCGCAAAACTACTAGACTCTGTTTAACAACTCAGTACTGATACAAACACAGTTTTATGTTATTATTAGCTTTTTCTCTTAGATTTACTTTCAAGGTAAATATACCCTGTCCTTTAAAATGCAGAAACCAGTTAATGGAGAGCTGAAAATTTCAGTTCAGTCAGTTTTGATCAACTTAAAACCTGTTCAGTGTGTGCTCATTAATGTCTAGTAATTTAATGGCTCACTGCTTCTCGGTCTTTGGAGCAGCTGAATAGAAAAAGGGAAGAACCTCTGCATTAGTTTAATCTGTTCATAGCTTTTTTTTTTTTTTTTAATATCTGAATTTAGTCTAAGAGGTTTATGAATCAGGCATGGCAGAGAGCCATCTAACTAGATTATAGTTTACCAGAATTAAAAATGACCAGAAAAATGTGTGCTTATTGGAACGCTTGATTTAAAACAAATATAGGTTGTCTGAATATTTATTTCTACTTTTACTAATAATATGATTATATATTTAAAAAAATGGATTGTAAAAAAAGAATTAGTACAGAAAATATATATTATTGAAATCAAACTCTACGGAAGAACAATGTTATTTTAAGACAAGTCCATGTCATTCATTCAGTGATGTTAATCTTTCATTGGTTTAACATTCAAAAAGAAATCATCTACTCCTGTCTTGAATACTTTCAGAGTGGGTTAAATAGAAGTCCAAAGTCATGCTGCACTATAACATACTGAAAATAAATCAGTGAAGAAGGTAGTGGACAAAAACCTTTAGTTTTTAACTGATAAAAAAGGAAACAGAGCCTTAGTTGCAACTTCTTTCCTCTGACTTCATGTGATTTCTTTTAGAAAGCAGCTAAAACTCATCTTTTAAACTTGCGTCTGCTTAGCTTTTGTTCTTTTTTTTTTTTTTTTTTTTTTACTTTTTCTTGTTGTTTTGCATGTCTTTATAAAGCACTTTGCAATTTTTTTTAATCATGATAGGTGATTTATGGATATAATTTTACTTACTTATATGTTTTCCCAGCTCTGTAGTCATGTATTTAGAGTTTCCAAACATGAGCTAAAAACCTTATAGGTTTAAATTGCCCTGATTAACATTCATAGTTCTGTTCAGAGTACATACTAATGTGTTAACTCTTCACAGATCAGCTGCAGAGTAAACAATGACACAATTTTTAATATGCCAGACAAGAAAATTGGAAGAATAAAGCAATAAACAGTAAAAACATGAATTACTTCCAGCAGGTACAAGAAAGACATGCATAAAAAAAAACACAAACAGGAGTGTAGAAATGTGACTTGAAAGAACATCCACAGTGAGAGGATGGAGCACAGTCTGCAGCAAAACAGTGTGAAGGAGGTGTGGAGTGGGATGAGAAAGCTTGCTGGCTAAAGACAGCCAGGCCAAATGGCTGAGTAGACCAAGAGCATGGTGAATGAGTAAAAACATGTTTTCAGCCAGTTTGACACAGGGACATCAAGACAGCTCATCCTTGCACCCGTTCACGGTCCAACCTATTCAACACTCACTGCCCACCTTTATGCTCCCTGTTGATGACTGTGTAGCCGATTGCCCTACAGCCCTTGTTGATCCTTCATCACTTTAAAGGTCAGCTGTGCAGCCCCAGCCCAAGCCCTCAGCATCCCTGAGAGTTTAGCATTACCTGAAGATTTGTGTCACCAGGTTGCAGAGCATCAACTTAAGTGAAGCTTTTCAATGGGGAAAGACCAACTCTACATTTTGAGAAATTTCTGGCACCAAATTAAAGGTTAAGATTGATGTCATTGTGTTTCTTTGTACAATTAAGTTTGTTTCCATAGTATTTTTGTCTGATGATTACTGTATCAAATAAAATTATTGTAGTAATAAATTCCTTGTGTTAACAAACTGAACAATGATAACTAATCATAAACTGGCACAGCTTTTCTTGACCTGAGTGATGGAATCATGAAGTTGGTATAAGAGACTGTTTACGAAAAGCAATGACACACACACACACACACACACACACACACTCACACACAAAAACCCCTAACCAAATAAAAGAAGAGATGCCCTCTTGTTGCCCTGCATCTAAATATGGATATTTACAGGCTACAGTCATGATGAAGTTAAATCAGAAGAAAGACTGGAAGCAAACAATAGGTGCTGAGCTGGCTGTGGATTCCACAAATCTGATTACAGGCACAATTAATACACACTAGTTAATACATTAAATGTCATTTCTGTCCACTGAAAAAAATCCTAACTAAATCTTGTCCTTACTTTTTCTTGGGTGGTACTACCATTACCTACTGCACATTAGCAAACTGGCCAGTATGTCCTTTAATGAAGATGTAGGTGATGACGACATTAAAAGGTCAGATTCCAGCCATCAGTTGGTTCTTTTACTTTATGGAAATATGACATTTCCATCAGTTTAACTCACAGCTGAATGAAGAAAACTATGACAGTTATGCAATCAATAATTATCTAAACTAAATGCACAAGTTCATTTTTTTGTTTGTAATTGGCTAATAAAAATAGCAGTTACGAAAAACACCATCAGTCTTATTTACATCAATGTGTAAAGTTTGTAAAACCAGCAAAATATAAGTTTGTAAAGCAATAATGTTAATAAGCATATTTGTCTGTGACAATTATGAACCTTATCAAAAATTTGTAGGAATAACCCTGCCTGAAATGAAAGCGTGAGGAAACATTTTTACATGACTTTCTTCTTGGTGCAAAAATGAAAAAGTTGAGAAAAATGAAAAAAAAGGAAAACACAAACAAAAAAATGTTTGTCATGAAAAAATCTCATTCCTGGTTCCATCCTAATTCCAACAAAATTTAAAAAAAAAAAAAAAGCAGCTAATAAGCTCATGTTGCCAGTCTGTCTATCTACCAGCGCTATCAATATAAAAGGTCAGAGCAGCTGAGGAATGAAATTACACAAGCGTTTGATGCCAGCAGGACATTGTACCCAAGTGAAAAGCAGAATAGCATGGGTTTAATAAGATGCTAGAAGCAGATGATCCTCAGTATGGTACACACTAGCAAAAATATTTTTTTTAAAAAATTGAACATTCAAATGAAAATTGAAATGGACAAAAAGCCATACTATTTGTGGTTTTTAAATTTATGTAAGTACACATAAACAGCACTGAAAAAATTACATACAACACAGCAGTTAATGGAACTTCTGCACATATTAAACCACTGACTTCCCTTTAAGCACTCTCTCTGACAACAGATATCATACTGAGCTGGACCAATCTATGTCCAAAAAGATGGTAATGAAGTAGGTAACATCAGTCCTCTGTCATTTCCTGTGTTACTAGACAACAGTATCACAACAAGATTTATTTAAGGATACCTTGAGGTAAACTATCTAATTCTCTCCATTAACTCCACAAACTCAAATCATGAGGGAAATAATGAGAACATGCAGCCACTTAGCAGTCATCTTTTTTAGACTTTTTTTTTTTTGCAAATGAGTATTAATGAATTTCAACTCAAACATCTGCAATGCTGCGTAAAACATGTTCAATTTGTTATTGTTTTAATTTGTTTGTTCATCTGTTCTGTTGCTGTTTAATCTTCCTGTTTCATATGCACTATTGTATAGACTGCATTTTAATTTCTGAAATGTATCGTGTTTTTGCTAAGATACAACTTTCACTCATTTTAGTAAACTAAATAATACAGTATCCTCATGAAATTCAGCTCTGTTCTCATATGAGCAGCTGGTTTCTCTTTTAACCAGACAATATTACCATTATGAGAACTAAATATTCCACTCAGGAATAAATCAGTTTCATTTCATCTTGTAACGTGTATCATTGTGTGCATTTAGCTCTAACTGCATGTTCGTATCTTTCATGAATGTGGAGCACGATTCTAGCAGCTACTGTACATGTGGCTCACTTCATCTTTATTCTGAATTTCATCAAGTGTCGAAATGAAAGCACCAGCTGACAGAAGAAACTGGCAGGCATTACTGTGAATCCACTCCTTAGGGAATCTCTTCTTTTGCTCCTACCACAAATGAACTGACATCTAAAGGAAGAAAAAGAGCCTTGTGCACAAGCAAAGATCGTGACTAGGGAGGGGAGGGGTACTTTTATGACAACTGGAAGCCTCCCAGGACTTTTAACTGGTTCTGCTTACGGTGTGTATCCAGCTTCAGTGGTAAGTAGAGCACTAGCGCATGGTGCAGTGAAGTTTAGCTCTGCATCGCAGAGATTTTGCAATCTATGCTTTCTCTGTATTTGGATTTGATTTGTATTTGGATTGTTGGAAAATGTCAAATCAACAATCAATTCAGTCAATTTGCCATTCAGTCAATATTAATCACCATTAATTAATCACCCATGTCACAGCTGTTACATTCATTCACTCATTAGCCCACTTCATCGACGGTATAATGGAAGCTTTGGCAAGTCAGTCGCTTGCTCACTAATTATGTCTCATTTGTTTCATAGTTACAAGAATGAAGGTGTAAAAACTGCACATGCAGGATTTTCAGGGGACATGTGAGGGACTTCCTGAAATCTCTACCGGTTGATTAGCAACCCTTTGGTGATGGAAAGACTCCAAGTAATGTATGTTAATAAATTTGCTTTATGTTGCAGGATTTTACTTCTTTGTTTCCAGATGAGCTAACCGGCACAAGTTTTATATTGACAGGACAAGAAATGGAATAAAATTAATAGTTAAGCTCTGCATCAGACAAATTTTTCTTCAGTAACATGGGGAAAAAAAGAGAAATGTACCTGCCACAGAATTGGGACGGGTCATTACAAGTGAGGAGGTGCCGTGTATATGGTGCTGTGGAAGGGGTCTTTTTGGTGCCGGTGGAGTCCTGGGCTCCATGATCTCAGTTCTAGGTAAAACCTCCTCTAGTCGGGCTGTCAGATTGTCTCCAGTTGGCCTGGAATGGCGGTCTTCGCCTGCATGGCCCAGGATGCCAGCACCGCTCCCAAGACCCTCCTCTTTCGTGAGACCCTCACTGGAGTTGCTGCGCTCCTCATTTTCAGAAGAACTAGTGATGGTTGCTGAGCAGAACAAAGAAAATATTGTTACCATAGCCGAAGGGAAAAAGAAGTAAATCAAAGAATAAGATGAATACATTTTTCTTTAAAATGACATTAGGCCCAAACCAAAGCAATGGCTTTAATTAGAATAGAACACCATTACTCAACAATGAAACACACAAAACAGTTTTATTATACATGAACACATCAATCAATGGGTTTTTATTGTACTTGATGTGCCTTTTGTATTCAACTATAAATACAAGTTCTATTTAAGTAGAAAAGTGTCCTATTTTGGGAGAATCAGACCCATAAGCAACAAAGACAGCAGTGTCCCAGTTTTGACAGGAGGGAGCTGAAGCCTTAAGGCTGAAGTGGCACAAACGACTAAGAGACTAGCGGTGAGGTTAGGGTCCACATATGAGATAGATTAAGAGCTAAGTGATGTTGTATCGAACTTTTTTTTATTTTTTTTATCAGCATTTCATTTGTGGGGATTTAAATACAATTCATGTTTGCATTCATAAATGCAAATTTCCTGTTATTCAGGCCAGTGATGTTTATTTCGTTCATGCTTTTTTACTTTTAAGTGAATCAGGGCTAAACATCTACAATGGTCATGCTTCACCTAGTGGAAAAAATTATCTGAACTTCAATAATGCCTCCATCCATCCATCCATCCATCCATCCATCCATCCATGTTCTGCTGCTTAATATATCAAGGTTATAAATATCATTTGAAAACCTGCAGCTCTCACCTATAATTCCACTATCCTTGCTCTCTAAGGTTGAGGTGGGGCTTTGCGATGGAAGCCCAGGACTGCTCCCAGAGATGAGTCCAGATCCAGGACAAGGGGCAGGGCTGCGTGCAGGGCTGGACAGGGTTCCACTGGGACTAGTGCTGGATCCGCAGTGAGGAGAAGATAGGGGTAAAGGCTGGGGCAAAGACTGGCCTCCAGCACTGATGCTCAGGGTGGATGTGGGGCTCTCTGAACAGGGGGATGCAGTGCTGCAGGTCAGAGTGGAGCTGGGACTCCCCCCCTGGGCAGACATGTCACAAAGAAAAAAACAACAGGAGGAGTAACAATTAATTTTTAAACAGGATAACACAGAAGCAGCATAAATTGTTCATAAAAATAACTTTTTAGTTAAAGATCTTCCCTTATTATCGTAAAGAACAATTTGCTGTTGGAGTCCTAAAAGGGTGGGTCAGTGTACATAAAATACAAAACACACACATAATACATAACATTGATAAAGGAAATGACTCTTCAGTGGGTTGTCTTGTTTCTGAAAAGTCCCTATTTAAGTGGAATTCCATTATTGCAAAAGTGTGGCAAATTAATAGTGTCGGCTGCCACCCTCTTAACAGAACTACACTCTACATGACAGTGTTTGCCTTCATGCATGCTGGTTTGTTTGAATGAGTATGTTTGAGAGAGCATGCAGATGGGAACTGAAAGGATAAATCCAGTTATTTTCATCAAGGCTATCATTTTCCCAGTTTTTCATAATGATGGCTGGTTTTGCTCCAAGCTCCATCAATTAGAGTCGAAATGTAAAATTTAAACCATAAGTCACTGTCTGCACATGCTGCAGTTCCACTAAGGGATGAATGAACAAAGACAAAATGGACAGCAAGCAATTTTCATAGTTGTCAGAGGGTAGAGATATCATATAGATATAGTGAAAATCCAATTAACACTAAATCAAAACTTTCTGAATGATGGTGTTTATTGGATTTACATATCTAATACTACAATTTATGCTAATTTCATGCTATGTGTGGAGGCTAGTTAAAGATACAATTACAGTATGTATCACAATATTAAAAACAGTTTTTTTCATTGTCCTTTTTTTCATAGGACATTAATACTGTTGCATGTAAATCTCCACAAAGAAAACAAAATCCAATCTTGACCGCAATAACCCTATTATGGTGGAAAGTTCAAGCTGTAAAAATGAATGTATATAGCAATAATTTAAGAGAAGATCTTTACATTTTTGTTTTGAATGTTAAAGAGGTCTTAGTTTAACTTATTTTCATAGAGGAACTTTAAATATGTCCAAATATTTTAAATCACATGTTTTCATGTATTTAATTGCTTTCCTAATTATTAAAAGACTAAGACATCTTGAAGCATATATATTTTGGTACTAAACTAACTAATTTCCTTCAGGAAAAAAGTAGTTGCTTTTGAATGTTCCTTATCCTTTTATTTGATGAAGTGCATCCATTTCCACTCTCTTCATTACTGATGCAACATTTCTGCAACATAGAGACTGTTGGGAGGCAAAGCAGCAGTTTAAACAGCTCACTGTTATTCCCTTTATACCAAAGCCTCATCTATCTTAGCCAGGACAACCCACATTCCTCATATGAGCCTTGCTATCTCTGTGAAGCTGACTGAATCTGGAGCTCAGGTGGTGGAATGAGGCTGAGAAAATGGGCCAAGGCTGAGCAATGCAAAAGCAGAAGGATGGAGAGACATATGCACGCACAGTAACTCTTCACACAGAGGGGTTAAAACTGATGGGTCACTCTGTGTGGAATTGGAAATTGACTGATGCATAGCAAAACATTTAATAAATGCTCAAACTTCATGCTTTTATTCTTTGTCCCCAGTTATTAATGCATTCACAAAAAGGCATAGTTACATGAAATTAGTGATCAAAATGCTAAAAAAAAAAAAAAAAAAAAAAAAAAAAAAAGAGAAGACTGGGTCAGAAACTAACCAGTGTTTTTTTTATGTAGCACGACAACACAGGACCAGTAAATCAGTATGTGTCCTACCTTCTTTTCCCTCCTATCCTCCATTGGAGAGCTAGCAGTGCCGGCCGTTGCTTCTCCCAATAAGAAGCATAGCCTGGTCATCAGTTCCTGGGTAGAAAGGGAGGAGCCAAGGTGGGGCTCCACGTGGAGGTCTGGGAGACACGCAAATTCATGACACGATTAACAATGACACAGAAAAACAGCAGGCCAAATTAAACCATCATGACACTCCCATTCAGCTCAGCTCTGCTCACGAGTTGCCCACCCAGCAACGCCAGCTGCCGACTGCAAGAAATGTATGCATCCACAGGTCAGCGCACCCCCAGCTGCACCGATTCCGAGTGCATAAACAGTGGCTTTCCGGTCCCTGGTTGAGGCAGCGGCAAGAGGTTGTGTGAGTTTGTGAGTTTTGCCAGTGCATACGCCTGCCAGGTGCTCTCGGTTAAGAGACGGCTGGTGAATTTCAATGAGATTCGTGTCGACTCTGGAACGGAGAGGAGGACCTCGGCTCTGCCTCCACTGTTTCTGCTGAAGAGCCTGACGGACACAGGCCATGCACTGCATTCATTCATCACCATCTATGGCTTCTTTATTCTTTTACCCCAGCCCCCATAAGTTTTGTGCTCGAATCAGTAGAAAAAGAAAAAAAAACAGCTGAAAGTCTTTTAAATTCTTTAAATTTTCCATTTGAGCACTACAGTCCCACATTTTCACATCTTATCTATGAACAGCTGAGTAACACGCATACTGAGTAGGCATATAAACAGGATGACGGGACAACATGGGTTACAGGAACAGCTCACTCCTCCTCACAAACATCTTTTCATTTAGACATCACATTCATTTTGCACTCCCTTCAATGTTTCTTCTTTGTTCTGTCTCTCTGGCTTTCTGATACAGCATCAAACTGCTCTTTCATTAGCCCCAATTGTGTGCCAAAGACAAGCATAGCCTTGAAAGGATCAAGGTCAGTTTCAAGAGGCAAACCTAGTCATTTCTGATTTTCACTGACAGCTTTTGTTAATACTCTTTTCACACCCTGAAAAGCAAAGGAAAACTTGGGGAGGATGTCTGTTTCAGTGAGGGGAGGAGAGAAAACTTTGCATTTAGTCAGCACAACCCTGAGATTCAATCTGGAGTAGCATGAGGGTACAGTGAATGTCCAGTACTATTCATCAAACCACCTGGCAGTTGCCAATGGAAACGGGAAGCTGGAGGTGCCTGGCAACCAGGATGGAGGAAGCCTCATGAAATCTGTTTAGCCTAAGGGTAGCCCTCTGGTTAAAAACGAAAAGAAAGCTGGAGGAGATGTATTTACACTACTGTGGCTTTAATCTACCCTTAACTGTACAAATGACATTTACAGAAGTAAAGAAAAAGATTGAGGAGATACAACGGATCCTTTCAGAAACACCCAGACGTCATCATTCTTATGGACACTAACAAACACACAGACACTTTTTCTTAAAAGACCACCTCATTCATTCTTTTCATTCTTTCGTTTCAAACCCACTCTCAATCCTGTACGGCTTCATTGATCAATACCTGGAAAAATAGACAAAAACACATCCATACGCTCCTGATCTCACCTCTGTGGTCTGTCTTGCCACGGCACGAGGCAAAGACAAGAGGTTCTCTCGCACTGGAAGAGCCATCCACATACTCCAGCTTCCTTACCCGTCCTTTGGCCACAGCAAAGAGGCAGGAGGGAGAGGGAGAGAGAGCAGGCACGATGGGAGGGAGGGATTGGAGGGTGGAGAAAGGGAGGGATATGAAAGAAAGTGAGTGAGAGAGAATGAGAGAGATTAAGCCTCCCCAGATGAGATCTGCGGTGCAGAATTTGAATTGTGTCCCAGGAGTATACAGCAGTATGTACACAGCGTAAGCCGTGCATGCAAACAATACTCAGTGTTGTAGGCGTTTATCTATAATATATTAATACTGCTAATGCATGTGCGTGTGTGTGTGTGTGTGTGTGTGTTTTGTAGGTTCATGCACTCTGATGTGTGTGGGTGTGTCTCAATTTATGCAACAATATTTCAGGATTGATGGAAGCAGATTCTTCAGGGCAACAGATCTGTTTAAGGAAACACTGAAATTAACTCATTATTTTCTCAAGAGAATTTAGTGTTTGAATCGAAAGTGTTGAAAGACTTAAAGCCCAAACACTGCACATGTTGACTTGCTGTAATTTTCCTTCTCTTTCATATTTGCCTAAGCAGTGGAACTGGTGCAAGCAACGAAACGTAACAGCAGCTTTTTTTCTGAATGGCTGGCAATACTTGCTGCAGGACACCGCCACCTTGTGTTTCTTTTAAAGTACAACACTGTTCTCTCTTCGTTCTGTAATGTGAAAGATGATAGAGTTTCTACATTTTAAAGTAATTGTATCAAAATGCTATCATTAAACTCGCACATTCTGTGATTATTTATTAGTTTGAAACTTTATATAATATTATCTGTTTCTTTATCACATATCTAAATTGATGTAAAAGCAAGCAGATTTGATGGCAGCCTGTTCGTATACCATGTTAATTAGAAATCCCCAAATCTCCAGTGTTTTCAGTGGTATATCCACCATCTGTCCAATGTTGCAATAAATTACCCCCGTGAGTTAAAAGACTATCCGTTTTTTAATCAAGGCTGCCAAGTTCTGATTTCAGCTTTGAGAGAGAAGGATTTCTGTAAGGGTCTCAAACCAGCTCTGATAAGTTCGCAGGTAACTTTGCAAATAGTAAATTAATTCATATTTGTATATATTCCTACTGACTGGGCTGAAAAGTTTCCTGTTCCTGCACAATGCTGTTGCCTCCTGTCTCCATATACTGTGTCAGTCTCTTATTTGTACACTACATTTATTGTTACTGTTATTGATATAAGAGGTCAACATGAAATGTGGAAGGCAATATATCCAAGTATAAATACTATTTTCATCTGAATTTGTATATGTTAAATGTATCAGTAAACTCTTCCACAGCGATCTTAAACTAAAGTACATGTTAGTAATATCGTAAAAAGCTTTACTTTGAATTTGATCATGCATTTGCTAAATAGCCGATATGTTCAAACTAATATATTTCAATGAAGACCTACGTAACTGAGGTTTCTTGCCTTTAGTAATTTTGCTGAATTATTTACTCTGACAATCTGCTACATGTTTTAGGGCCCTGAGGGGTCAGTTTGTACTGTCTTGTACTTTCTGTTATGAGACAACTGAAGGTTTAGAAGCCACTCTGATCATCAAAGCAAAGATGTTTAAGCCTTTTCGGTATCTTTATAGTTTTTAACCTCCTTGTCACCCAACTTTGTTTTGATTATTCTTTATAACCCACCTGGAAACTTGATGCACGACTGGGAGGGGACTATGTCTGCCTGACGAGGGAGAAGAGGGGAGGATGGTAAGGAAATGGACATGCCCTTGGTCAGTTTCATCAGTTTCATTGGGCTGTCACTTTGGCCACTGTCCTGGTCCCGGATGCAAGTGGCACGATGGCCACTGCCCTTCTGCAGGGTGCTTGGAGTATACACCTCACAACCTGCATGAAATAGATGTAGTGAATGTGGAGAAAAGACAGTGTAAGGGACATATTGATTCAACAAAGCTGTGCCAGTGCTCCATAAAATATGTCTCACTTAAGGCTGCAACAGAGCAACATATCTTGCCTGGGAGGCAAATTGCTGTGTGAGGTAATGGAAAGTTGGCAATACCAGAATATCTATTTAAAGGGATGGCATCACACTCATTTAACATGCTACAGTCACTATTTTTCAGTTTTACATTTCTTCATTCTCCTGTCTATTGTAATTGCTGCCATTAAGTCTGATCCCGTCCCTTTTAAACAGACATTATGCAAAATATGGACGTCTTTTTGATATCTATAATGATTATATGAGAGTGATGTAGTTTATTTAGTAATGAATTATTCTCCTCTTGCTGTTTTCTTGTATGAAATATAGACTCATGGGTTCAGTGCATGATAGAACAATGTGACAATATTGTGTGAAAAAAACTCATAAATACTACAAGCATCAGATGAAAAACCCAAGATCTCTCAGCAAATGATCAGAGCTACGCCAATGTACTGTAAACATACTATATGAATTTAATGAGACTGACACAGTTCTCTATCCTCTTCTCTGTTCTTGCTTCCCAATGCTGCACACTATTAAATATTAATAAACAACATGGTTGCTCTAGTACCGAGTTCTACTTATGCTCATGTATATTCACTGCGCAGTCTGAAATCTCCTCCATGTTGCAGCAAGTTGACAAGTTCACCCTGTGAACAATACAAACAGCTTCCTTTGAACAGCAAAACATCCTTAAAGTGTGAACTGGGGCTTTACTAATAACGCTGCAAAAGCCTAGTCATTGCCAGAGCAGTTCGAGCACCTTCATAGCGGAGCAGATTATACTCATTCAGATATGAGCAACTCACACATTCTTGTGAAAATCAGTGTTTAGTAGGTCAGGATGTTTGCCTAACCCACTCTAACTTCACTTGACACACTTTAAATACAAGTAGCGGGACACTGTTTGAAGGACGGAACACACTGATGAATTAGGCTAATTGAAATGGCTCTAATCACCCAAGAGAACTTTGATATTATCATCATATAAGACAAGACCTGTATAACATGAGACACATATTTATTTTTTCATAACTGCAACCCAGGACAATAATCCTAAAACAGTTTCCAAATATAATGTATTAACATTAAGCTTATATGTATTTTTAGGATACACAGATAGCTCTAGTAATGTTTACCTGCATGTCTCAGGCTCTTTTTTCCTCCTCGTTTTCCTCCATCCTTTTTGTTTCCAAACACTGCTCTGAACATAACTTTGCTTTATACTGTAAAAGGAGGACAAAAAGTTAATTGTAAATATTTGAAGCACAATATGTTTTCCACTATTCCCAAAACTGTTAGTTTCTTATAATCCATAGATTGCATTTTGAATTGCTATTCTTAAGACAAGAACAAATATTCTTTATACTGTAATCACAGACAGAAACAGACATGTCAACGACTAAGTTACCTGTCGTCCTTGATGCCTGCATGTCTTCTCGTAAATGCACGGGAAAACGGAGGCAGATCATTAAAGCTCGCAGAGTCCAATTAAGAAGGGAAATGCACCCTCCTAAAATGATGAAAGGAGGCGGGCGCGCGCGTCGGGCTCGTGCTTGTTGGCTTCGTGTGTCATATTTGACGCATCTTTAAAGATTTATTGTTTTAAATTTGTGGCGTTGGGTTTAATTTGGTGTAACTTTAATTTCTTTTTTAATTTTATTGTCTATTTAATTGTTTTTTTCTTTAAAAGATCATTATTTGACAAGTATTTGTTTTCTGACTATTTCGTGATTGTAAAATAGTCAGTGGTCTTCTGGAATAACCATTAAATCACATAACATTACTTTGTTTGAACTAGAATATTAAAATGAATATATAAATGAATTAATATCCTAAACTAATTACTGGATGTTACTGGTTTAGTCTATGGTTTTCAAGCGAAAAAAAAAAAAAAATTATTTTTAAATTTTTTTACAAGTAACTACAGGGAGCGACCATTACAAATCACATTTTCTACTCCGCCACGAGGGGGCGAAAGTGAGCCGCAGACCTACAGTATATTATCTGAACACTGAGGCTGAATTGGTCCTTTTGCAAGTTGGACCTTCAGCTGCTGACCTGAGACAGAAGCACTCAGCCTTTTGTCTATAATGCTGAACAGTTTCAATAGTCCAGTCTTCCCACCTGTCATGGCACCTTGTAAGTATACCATGTAAGCCTTTTTTTCTTCTTAACTCAAGAAAAACACGAGTGCGTTAAGTTTAGAGAGCACGTGGAGACAAGCTAGTTCCGCTTTTGCTACCAAAAACTTTAGCTCGTGTCAGTGTTGACTCGTGAATTAAACGTCGAAAATATCGCAGAGCACCTTTTTGTTTTTATATTTGTTTTTTCAGAAGGATAACGCAGTTCACCATAACAGTAAAATACAATGTAGACCTGTTTAATTTCTGGTAGCTGGCTAATGTTAATGCTAACTTTTGTTTTAATGGTGCTGATATTTCATTTCACTTCGCACAGATTGTAAAGCTCTGTGGGAATATTAGACGACATATCTTTAAAGATTTTGGTGGTCATTGTGTTGTTGGCTAGAAGCTATGTAAGTCGACCAAAACTCGATCACGAAATGTGTTAAGCTAACTCAAGGGATCATTAAACTTAGTTTCTCACCAGGTCATTTTGACTATCTGCCGGAAACACCCTCGTGGTTTGTAGAAAAAAAAACATACCTTTTTAAATTCACTCATAAGAAATAAACTGATGACACTTTTTAAAAGTAATATTCGTCCTAAAGCCGTGTTAATTGGTCTATAACTCAAATGTACTGTATCACATGTATTCACAGCGCTAGAAAGGTCACATTTAAAGTGTTCAATGTTGAGGATGTTTGATTTATTCTGCTTTGAATAAACACTAAATGATCTCTCCATTTCCACTTTCTCCATTAGCAGATCATTTGCCATTTGGTGGACGTCTGTGTGGACCAGATGGAGGATAATGGCTGTTTGAACTGGAGTGCCCTGACCAAATGATGGTGTGATGTTTGTGATGGTGATGATGATGCTGTGGCATAAAGCATTTATAACTGCATCATTAGTCCTGCAAACAAAATCTGAGCTGGCCGATCTTGAAGGAGAACATCAGAAAAATCAATGTAAGTGTAACTTTAGCTGTTTACTTTGTATGAACAGGGTCTTATCAGTTTCTACTGATCAGTCCTTTTGGATTAGTGAAAGCAGCATCTTTGACAGCCTGGGCTCTCTGTTGTGAGAGAAGCTAGGTTCAATTGTTGCAGATGCAATATGAAATGTCCCCGCGCTTTCTGCTCGCTATGTTTCCATGGCGCCTCAGATTGAAGAGGGGAGGACAGAAGAAACATCTGATATTATACGTATGTGTGTGTATACATACACACACACACACACACACATACATACATATATATATATATATATATATATATATATATATATATATATATATATATATATATATATGAGAGAAAGAGAGAGATTTTTTTAAAGGTTTTTTTCCAATTAAAAATAATCCAAAATTTCTTTTTTTTTTTTTTTTTTTTTTTTTATTATCAATCTTTTTACTTATCTTCTTGGGCAGCAGAATGATGGTCTGGCTACTGTGTTGTTTTCTTCTAATTGAAATCAGGAAAATTGACTAGCAAAAAAAGTTTTATACATTTTTTTGTTTTTTAATCTACAACAATCAGCAGTATTAAAGAATTGTGAGAATCGCAATTTAAATTTAATCGGCACCCAAAAAATGTGTGTGTGTGTGTGTGTGTGTGTGTGTGTATGTGTATATATATATATATATATATATATATATATATATATATATATATATATAAAAATTTAGACACACACACATACATATTAGCACATACTTGAATGCTTGATTGTCTTGTTTTCTCTTTCCATTTTTTTAGACTTTTTTTTCTCTTGGAAATGACATCAGGCAGATGAAATTCCAACAACTATCAACACTTGACTATTTTTTACAGCCACTAAATGCAGGTGAGTGTTTGACTTCTTGTCTTTTGATTGGAAAGACTTTGATTTGCATCCGCTGATAGACCTGAAGCAGACTTCTTCAGCTTCTGGGTTTGCAAAGAGATGCTAAACTGAGCTTTCCTCGTGCTTTCTGACTGCTAAATTTTATGGCAGCACAGATTGAATTGAGGAATACATTCATAAGAAAATTTCTCAAACTTTTTTTTTTTTTTTTTTTAAAGTACATTTCATTTTGTTGTTACAGTTGCCTTAAGCCGTGCTGGGATGTGGATTTAGATACTAGTAGTTTCAAGTTGTGATACAGCTTTTAAAGGTTTCGTTCTCTTGCAGATAGAAGGCCTGATCTTTTAATACAAACACCCGATGGATCCTCTACCTTTCCCCCCATGTCTCTGCGGCCTCCAGTGGGTGAAAAATGTCCCTGTGGCTGAAAGAGCTGTCAACATCTGGCCCATGCTGTTATCATACAAGAGTCATTCAATAAATAAGGTGAATTTTTTGGTATAAGGACTTCTAATTGGAAGCTTACTTTTTTTTTTTTTTAATTTTGTTTTACTTCTTTTTCACATGGATTTAATTTATTTTGCAGATTAAAAAAAACTTTTTATTTTGGAGTTTTGGTGATTAACAAAGATGACTGACCAAGAAGCATGCTCCAGGATTGAACAGCAGTTAGTCATCAGGTTTTTGGTTGCCAAAGGGTACAAACCAGTTGAAATTCATAGAATGTCAACTGTGTATGGTACCACATGCTTCAGCTGAAAAAATGTCTACAAGTGAGCTAAATTGTTTCAAGGACGGAGCAGTGTTGAGGATGAAGACGGGCCTGGGAGGCCTAACAAAGTGAGGTCTCCTGTGGTGATTGAATCAGTCAATGACCTCATTCAGTATGACAGAAGGGTGACAGTGGATGACATTGCAAGGACTTTGAGCTTATTTGTTGAGACAGCACACAAAATTGTCCATGATGACCTTGGCTACTCGAAGGTCAGCTGCTGGTGGGTGCCAAAGATGCTTGCTGCACAAACAGGAAGGTCGAGTTGTCCCAGCAGTGTCTCTGCCACTATGGGAAAGATGGTGATGAGTTTCTGAAGAAGGTGGTCACATGTCATACTCTTACATTGATGTTGAAGAAAAGGTGCCAGTGTCTGTACAAAGCAGTGTCTGTAAGTCACTTAAAAAGGATGCGACAAGTTGGTCTGGCAAGCTGAGGGACAGGCTGGGGCCAAAGGGGGTGAAATTATTAAGCCCAACTAAAAGAAGAAAAGTGTGCTCTCTCTCTCTCTCTTCTCCTCTCTAAAAAAAAAAAAAATTTTGGATTATTTTTAATTGGAAAAAAATCTTTTAAAAAAAATCTCTCTCTCTCTCTCTCTCTCTGTAATATTAAATTATCTGCTGATAAAAGACCGTACTCATACAGGTAAAATTGCTACGACCTTAAAATGGCAATGGAAGTTTAATTTTGGGGCATGTTCAGTCTTTTTGTGACATTTTGTGTTGCAGTTTAACTTTAGCTGCTAAGTGTTTTCCAGCTGATTTTCACTTTGAGCATGTGCCATATTATCATTATATTCTACTGTGAATAAAACCTTTGCTTGCAAAATTTGAATCATTGCATTTTGTTTGTGCTTTTAAAAATATCCCCCAGTCTTCTGGAAATAAGTTTGGAGTATTTGTGATATGTCACATTTATATATTCAAGCCAGTTTTGTCCTGTGTGAGACATAGATCATGTATGGGTCAATGTGTCGTGTTGGTAGTAAAAAATATTTTAGAGCGATTAAATTCAACATATAACATTTTGTGAGTAGTGTGTCACTCCATCGCTTGGTGAAAGGTTTTAAAGTCAAAATGTTGAATGACTTCAGTCAAATGAACACTTGTGGAAAATTGTGAAATTGGCAAACTGCTGGTGATCCACAATGAACCGTTAAGGTGGGGAAAAAGAATTTGGAAAAGTAATGCTAGAATGCCTTCTGCTGATATAGAGAGATCTATAGAATGACCCTCTTATTCCTTTTTCAGCTCAGTTTTGTAGAAGAAAGACTTGTTCAGTTTTTATGTACTACAAAATGGGAGTATGTCTTCTAGCACCACTACATTATGTAACTATTTTTATCCAGCTGATTTCCTGTTTTGCTATAGCAATAAAACTTTGAACCTCCATGATGAGATGTCTCTAAGGATAAAGTAGTGATCATCCCAGATTCCAGCAGGGACTATTGAACTAGTTTGGGTTGTAAGATGACCATTACTCAAAAGTACTTTGCCCCTGGAAAGAGCCAAAGGGAAGAAGGGGGGTTGGGCTATTGCAGCATCAAGGTGTAGATTCTGTCTTACTGAAAATGAAAATAAAAAACAAAAAAAAAACATTTCTAGAGGGGGTTAATAAATAAAAATATTCTTTTAAGAGAAAGGAAGTAATGGTAATTCCATCTGGTAAAACCACATAAATTATAATAGGAACCCTAGATGGATGTGTTTTATATTGGGAGTTGTGCCATGGCTGTGGAGGTGTGATGTGATGTTGATGGACTCAAATAGAAGCCTTTTACCTTATCGAATAGAAAAAAGAAAGAGTTAAAGATATTTCACAAACAACTTTATTTGCAAAAATCTATCAAACATGGAAACTGGTCTAAAACAAGATGGACTTAACCTATAAAACCTTCGAGCCAATGAAGGACATTCCAGAAATGGAGAATCATTTTCTGCAAAGTGATTCCAAAAATCAGTTCTTTGCTTTTCATGCTGCAGAAAATGGGACAGAGAATTTCAAATGGAAATAAAACTAGAAGAGACTTCACAAAAGTTGGATGGTGAGAGAGAGTAGTCACTTTTGCATCTTGTGTTCTACACATGAAACCTCCTTACTCCTGAACATCCCACTACTTGTCATTTTTTACATAGAACTTCTGCACAATGAAATGCAATTACTATTTCTTCTCTGACTGATACATCTATTTATTCAAAACCTGTGAGCTGCTGCTTCAAGATGTACTGGAAGTATGACAAAACACACCAGGAAAAATAGATGTGAACCTCAGTTAAACTTGGTTTGTTTCACAATGCCAGGTCATCCAGAGCATCTAGAAATCCTGATGCAGCGATACAAGGAGAGAAAGCCCAGGCCTGATCCACGAGGAAACCCCATCACATAAAAACATGGCTCATGATGCTAAACTATTCATCAGTTTTTTCTTCGCCTTGGTAATGTCTGTACTCTGGCTTGAGCTCCCAGGTGTTCTTGTGTGTCCCCTTTACATTGTAGATGCCGATATCACGTAATATTTCCTTCAAGTAAGTCTGTTAAAAAAAAACAATGAATAATTAGTAATCAAATAAATCAAACTTAAGAAAATCAGGCCACACTGAAATACTCCTCCATTTAAGCACCAACTCAATGTTCCGACAGAAACTTTACTCCTCTTCAAAAGGTTATTCTTTTCTGGGTCGACAGCGTGATTTGAAATGAGCTGCTGTGAAGAGCAATATAAACAAAACCGTTATGCTTCCTTCTGGTCTTACCACAGGCTGTTTGGTGATATCCACCAGGTCTTTGATGTTGTAGTACTGGTGCTTCTCAAAAGCAGAAAACAACATGTCCAACACCTGCTGTTTGTCAGCTCTTGCTCTCTTGCCCTCCTCCTTCTTCCTCTTCTCATACTCACGCTGCAGCAGATAGTAAACAGTTCACTTACCACACACACTACACAACAACTTTCATACTGGAGAAGACTGACATGGACTGTCACAACATGTACCAGTAAAACTATTGATCATTTGCACAAATACAAGTACTTTTTTTTTAAATAATTCAGGCTTTAGCCTGCGTAGTGTGATACAGCACTGAAGTCTGATAATAACGCATAAAAAGTCCTTAGAAGCATCTCTTACATTGTAATCATGGTTGGCAACTGGTTTGTAGTTGCTGGTGACAGGTTTAGACAGTTGCTGTGATAACCTGGCTGGCTTGGACGACTCTTCAATTTGTAGCCTGTTTAAGAGAAGATTGTTTTTTAGGCTAAGAGCGCCACATATTTAAAACAATTAAGATATAGCTAAGCATAAAAATGTACTGCCTGATGATGTTGACTTTTGTATAATATGCACACCCCATTTAAAACATCACTTACCTTTTTAGTTTCATGTAGCTTTCACTGACAGCAGGTCTGCACTCCGCTCTCTGTACTACCACACCCTCCAAAGCTAGTTTATCTGGAAACAAACACATATAATTATGAATCTTGATTAAAGCTTAAAATGATCTACATGCTTCAAAGAATTCTAATGTTATAATCACATCATTTTAAGGAAAGATGAGAGAAAACGATGAAAATGGTACTATAAAAGCAACTATGCATAGTGTTTATTAAAGAAGAAGAAGGGGGGAAAAAGCTCCATTGCAGTCCGGATTCTTCCTTTGATTTTAACAAAAGCTAGGATTACAAAACTTGGCTTTCTAATCCCAAAAACATTACTTCTTTCAATACCCTTTGTCAGCAGGTTGACATCACTTAAAGCAAGAGGTGCACAGTAGGTAAAACCGAATATTCAGAGCAATCACACAAACGCCTTTTTTTTTTTTTTTTTTTTTTTTTTAAACTTTTTTTTTTTTTTTGGACAAATTGTACAACGGACTTCACAACCATGACCAAAAGCTGACAACACTCTGCTGAGGAGCAGTCTCAATCCAACATTACCACATAGACTCATCTCTGAGCACCAGTCAGTCAAGTAATGTGCATGAAGTGCATAATGAAGGTCGTAAAAATAAAAAGCTGGTCTTCTGCTTCAGAACTATTTGGTGTTTCACGTGAAAAATGTGTCTAAAGTTTTGGAACAGAAATGCACATTACACGTACTCTGATAGCCCAAATGCCATACATAGCCAAAGATAAGACACTCAGACTCAGTCCAGTGACACTACTTTGTCACTTTGTGGCAAAATCGTAGACTCACCTGGGCCTGCCCCTGCCCCCGAACCTGAGCTGCTGCCATCAGATCTTTCTTCTGATTGGCCTACAGGGAGGGAGGGAGGGATGGTAAACATGAAAATACAGGGGATGGAAGACGAAGGAAAATGGGGATCAAGCAATAAGAGCCACACTCAGCGTTTAGTCACTCCCACACACAAAAAAAAAAAAAATCTCACACAGCTTTTAGGCATAATCTCATGCACACATACGTGCACAAGAGCAAAGCAAGCATGGTCTTGACACGAGTGAGTAGATTGCCTGTCCCACCTGTGACATACATCAGATTCATGACTGCAGACATGCTTATTTTTATTAACTAAACAGGAACAAGCCACTTTGAAAGGACATTTGTCTTCCTGGTAATCACCAAAATGTTATGTTGCGATGTCCCTTCATCAGCTTCCTATTTAACCAGGTCTCAGCTGGAAAGGAAATCACACATAAATTATGCTGATAAATATCTCCATGGTGATTTACAATATTTATACTGTGCAGCCCTTAAAAAAAAAAAAAAACAGTCACACACACAGATTTACGAGTCTCTCAAAGTAAGCACCGTAGCACAAGACCACCAGCACCCAAAGCCAAACAAAAAACAAACCTCACAACATTCAGAGGGCAGAAAAGGCTGGCGAAATCCAAACTAAACCAAAGAGATACCCATGCAGAAATTAAATCAACAACACACCCAGCAATGATTTGTGCTGACTCATTCACTCTATATTATTCCCACATGTGGCCATTGTGACTAATCAATCAGTCGACTGTGGTAATTGGACTGAAAAGATCAACCCACAACAAATTACTAGAAGCATTATCAAACAACAATCCTGGAATTCCCGAATGTAGAATTGGAAAGACAGATAAGACTGGATGAAGACAATGAATAACTTCTTTATTGAGTGTTCATTCGTCCATTATGTACAGTACATGTACTGTATGTACTATGTCAGTACTATGGACAACATCACACTCAAGAGAAAGCGTACAACACAACAATATAACATTCAGGACAAGCAGAACAGGCAAGGAGAGACTGTGCAGGACAACAGTGAGTTGTGTGAAAAGCAAGTGAATGCTTCCACCAACTCATCACACAGAACTTACCCTTGGAGCCAAGTGAAAACAGATATTTCACATGACAGAATATTTTGTTGATTGTATCAAGTCCTTCATGTTGTAACAACATGAGGCGGGGCCAAGAAACTCACCAGATGAATTTTCTGTGAAGACTGCCAACATCTGACCTCCCACTGACTGCATGGTGAACGGATGCTCACGAGGTGCGGACACGGTTTTATCCTCTATGCCTTCGATCACAGTGAGCTCTTCATTCAAAGTAAACGATACCTGCAGAGTGCACACAGAAGTACATTTGAGCTTTTCACTGCCACTGTGAACTTTTAAAGGAAATATATACAGTAGAGAATCTAGGGGAATAAGGGCTTTTTGGTCAGTGCACCTACCCTTTGGGACTCTCTTCCACAATACATCTGAGACACCACAGAAACACCCACCTTCAAATTCCAGCTAAAAGCTCACCAGTTTCGCTCTGCTTTTATCACATACACAACATTTTATGTGATCCTTATTTGTGTTATTTGTTGTGTTTTATCTGGCTTTGTTATTAAATGATCTAATTTTAGTCTACATTTGTATGAGCTGCTTCTTATGTTCCTTTATTTTTTCTTCTTACAAAGCATCTTTGAGCTAATAAAAAAAACATAAATAAAATGTATTATTATACTGGATTTGTGTAAGTCTTCCTCTATACTTCCCAGAAATGGATGATTTGGTTATATATCTTGAGATAATCATTTAAAAAGTCAATGCATGACACAGTAAAATAATTATTTCAATTTTATCTATCTATCTATCTATCTATCTATCTATCTATCTATCTATCTATCTATCTATCTATCTATCATAGTTACATGGAAAATGTTAAGTGGGGGAAGTGGTAAATATGACTGCATTTCTTACCTCTGCTTTTCCTTGGTTTCCTTTCCTTTAAAAAAAACAAAACAAAAACAAAAACAAGAAACAACAAAAATATAACTTAATGGACTGTTCAAAAGAAGTAATTTAATGTAGTTTGATTTGTAATCTTGTGCTTATAGCATATGTAAGTTTCAATTTCAAGCCAAGCTTAATTCAGACTTGTAGGCTATCATAAAGGGTTTAACATGCACCTTAAAAATAGAGGCTACTACAAGTATTGTACTATAAGTACTATAAATATGATCAGGTTATTTCTAAAGATAAAAGCACACAAATTCGGTAGGATTACACCACCTCCTTTCTTATTGCCTCCCATTCAAACTCTGAAACATGTCCAAGAAACGTAATTTAACAACACTGCTTTCTTTCCCGGCCTCTGTAGCTGGTAGTAACAGCTGTGTAATGGCCTATAACATGTTATTTTGTGAAACGCCACTATATAATGTAAATCTTGCAATGCTGCAACCCTACATGTTGTGTATTATTTTGCCCCAGCCTGCATGTAAACAAGCACAAACATAACTAACTTGAACATAAAATCATAAACAGGCCTTTGCTACAGTATTACATTGACAGCCATTTATCCATACATACTTGCAGATCCTGAGTGTTCCGACCTCGCCTCTGCCTGATGCTTTTTCCCATTGCTGAGAAAGGTATTTTGGCACCTGTAAAGAGAGGTTGCTTGTATTTGTGTTCAGCCATCTAAACAAATGCTATCTTTTTATACATAAATTCACAGTGCCATTTTTCATGGTGTAAAAGCACGTGTAAAAACTATTTGTTAGATTTGCAAATGTTTGAACTGAGTAAGAAAACCAAAAACTCTCCTTAATGCAAATAGTCATTGTTGCGTTCACTGGTACTTTTTCATGTAACTAAGTTGACTTTTACTCATTTGCCAGATTAAATAATCGCCTCAGTTAAATTAGCAAATAGTATTTCCCCCCAATGATTAGTTTATAATATTTTTAGTTGTAGAAAACTTTTTTTTTTTTTTTTAGTAGAAAGCGTAATGGAAGTAGTAAAGCTACAACGAAGCATCTCACACGACTGTCGAGTGAATGATCTGCTGCGTGACTGTTAGCCAAGATGTATTTAAATCAATAACCGAGCACATGTTTCGTTCACCACATTTTCAATGACTTATACCCACCTTAACAAGCCAAACTCCGGTGTTTTGCTTGGCACCAGTTAAGTCCACCTCTCCTTTTTCCGACATGTTTTAAAATTATGCTAGCTTCTACTAGCGACTGCCATACGCATGCGCAGAAGGAATATGAAAGTATGGCAACTCTTAGGGTCCATATGGGGGCTGCCGTCCTTTCGCCATTTCACTTGCATGAACTTTAGCCCTAATTTCTACACAACTAATTACGTATGGGTAAAAAAAACAAAAAAAAAAACAAAAAAAAAAAAACAAAACTTTATAAAAATATAAACATTACAACATCTGTTCAAGCAATTCGCACAAAATTAAATATTAAAAGAAAATCCAGTTTACAAATACAAGTGTTTGCAGTTCTGAGTAACAAAGTCAAGTTTTCATTTATTTATTATGTAAAAACAAACAAACAAAAAAAAAAAACTGAAGTAGCTAAAAGAAAAAAAACAAGAAGCCAAAACTCATAATGTCATAATTTGAAGTTATGCAGGATTTAACATGGCAGCTTAATGTTTCCTTTTGATTTTTGTAGACTAAACTTGGGCCATTTGCCATCTCTTGCCCGTCTGTGGGATTAATAACAATGAGTTAACTAAGTTAACTGGAAAATTTCACCATACCAAACAAAAGGACCTCCAATATCACAGGATTGATACTGAAAAGATTCAAATCAATAGCTGGTATGCCATGGCTGTGGTGAATATCTACAAACAGTGCAATCTCAAAAGACAGCCTGATATACTGTATAACAATGTATGAAAAACATTTGTTTTTTTAGAATATTTTTTCATGTAACAAGTTCTAATACAATAACTCCTGGACAAAAAAAAAAAAGAAAAAAGAAAAACATATTCAACTATTTAATTATTCAATCAGGTAAAATAGTTTTTTATAGCATTGTGCCAGTCAGTGACACAAATTCCCATAAGTTGATATCTTCCATGTCTTTAATGTCTGCATAGTCCAGTTTAGTGACCATCACAAACACATAAATCTTTAGAGACAACCCATATTGTACAAACTATGTAAAAAATGTCACCAGTGGAAGCCTGCACACTGATGGATCTGTTGCATTTTGACATATTACAGGAACATTCTGTCCTTGCTGTGGGAAAACCGTGTGTTCAGTTCTTGAGACTTCTTCAGCAGTCGCTGCTTCTGCGCTTCGTCAAAGCGATTCACCTGCAGGTCTTCATCACGATCAAATGGTCTCCTCTCCACTGGTTTGTCCACTTTCTCCTTTGCTTTTTCCTTCATTTTCTTTGTGTGCAAAGTCATGAGAGACTCAGCACGTTTAGACTCCTGAAAGAAAAGAGAGGCTTCAGAAACTTGAGGCATGACTTTGAAGTAAACACAGATATGTTTGAGTAACTTACATTATATTTGGACACTTTGTCTGCCATTTCCAAGTCCTTCCTGGAAACTTGTGGGACGTCAGCTTTCTCCACCTCTCCCTTCTTTTTTCCTTCAAGGCGTTCCTTTGTAAAAAGAAGAAATATATATGAAGTAGGGAACTAAAAGCAGCAACAAGGTTGAGGTACTCTCCCATCAACCCTACCCTGGTCTTCCGTTCCCTGTCTGCTGGTGTATCTGTCCAAATAGAGCGATCCTTGTTTTCTGGACCAGATCTCTTCTTGAAAGTTCGAGCTCCCAAGCCAATGTGCTGTAGCTCTGGTGGGAGCTCCGTCATCCATGTTTCTCTGGTTAGTACCTGAGGAGTGTCCTGTTCACACAAAATAAGTAAGAAAACAAGTTTGGAGGAAGTAAAGTTGGGCAGACATAAAAGAGAAACAGGATGACATTAAACCTGGAATATTAAGGAATGCAAAAAAATAAACTCACATCTCCTGTCAGCTTCTCTTTCATCCTTTGTGCTCTCCGTTCAATATCAAGGGCCACACTGTCTTGAACAGGTCCTTTGGCGGGCATCGGTCCAATCACATCCTCATCTTCTCCCTCACTGCTGGATGAATCAGCTCGATAGCCTGGGGGTAGGGCTGGACTTTGGAAATCCTCTCCATCACTGTCATCATCATTATCATAGGCTGCTTTGCAAAACCCAGGAGGCAAAGCTGGACCCAGCACAGGTGGCCTGAAGGAACACAATAAAGTGACAGCTTCCACAATGAAGGTTTTACCCACACCGTTATCCTTTGTCATTTCCTATTTTATGTACAGTAGAAAAACACCACAGCAGCGTGTATTGCTCACCTTTCTGGTGAACTCTGCTGTTTTTCAAATCCAGGGGGCAGAGCTGGTCCAAAGAAACCATCATCACCATCATCATCATCTTTGTTCACTCCGTCTCCAGCTGTCCTGGCTCTTTTCACCGCCACCTCCGGCTCGCTCTCATCCGAAGAACTCGACGATTCTCCGCGTTTATAACCAGGAGGCAAAGCGGGACCAGCGACTACCCGGTTAAAAACAAGGAAAGAAGAAAACTGTATTATCACAATGAAACTTATTACTGGTTATTCACATAAAGGTCTCTACTTAAAGACGCTGTTTTCCTTACAGTCTGATTCATCATCGTCGTCCTCAGAGCTCTCCTTGTTAAACCCCGGGGGTAAAGCAGGGCCAATAAGTTTATCAGACATCTTTAATACCAGTTTAATCACGTACTTTCAATTCTTTCTATTCAGATAATAAACCTGTCTAACAAACCAGGATAAATGTTTGACCTTTGACTCAGGAAGTAAACAGTGTCAGTTTCCAAGCAAGTCAAAAAAAGATAGGCCACAGAAAGCGGAAGTAGATTAGTTTGATAACAAAGTAAAGTGGGCTGCAGGCGATATTTTTTTTAACATTGAATAAGCGGTCGGAGATGAATGAATGACGTATATATGGGGCCTACATTCATATATATATATATATATATATATATATATATATATATATATATATATATATATATATATATATATATATATATATATATGAATGTAGGCCCCATTAAAAAAATGGGGCCTACATTAAAAAAAAAAAAAAAAAAAAAAAAAAAAAAAAAAATATATATATATATATATATATATATATATATATATATATATATATATATATATATATATATATATATATATATATATATTATACTTTTTTTTTTTTTAATTAATTTATTTTTTATTAATTAATCTTTTTATTTGTCTTCTTGGGCATTATAGCAGCAGAATGATGGTCTGGCTACCGAGTTGTTTTTTTCTAATTGAAATCAGGAAAATTGACTAGCAAAAAAAAAAAAAAAAAAGCTTTATACATCTTTTTTGTTTGTTTTTAATCTACAACAATCAGCAATGTGTAAGAATTGTGGGAATTGCAATTTAAATCGGATCGGGACCCAAAAAAAATCAGAATCAGATCGGGATAAAAGCATATCGTCACAGCCCTGATACATATATGAGCTTCAAGATGTCGTTATTTTGAATGATTTCAGTGTTTATTTGTAGAAACTTGATAGAATTCACACATTTTGTTTGTGCATGCAGTTTTATTTGAACTAGCATTTGTACTTGAAAAGGGAGCAGATACTTACAGAGCTTCATACCACATTTATATTGAAAGTTGATACCGGAAGGACTTTGCTGTGTCTTTTGTTGCGACGTTGCTGCTTGCAAAAGGTGCCATGCTAGTCAGACTCTCTTTTTATAAAAAGTAATTGCGCCCTATTTTAAGAAATTCCCTTTTAAACGTTTAAAAATGGGCAAAAAGGATAAAGTGGATCGAGGTAAGTTGCAAACATTACGTTTCAGTCGGATGAGGTAGTCACTAGAAGCTAAGTAACAAAATGAAATATTCTTCTTTTTTCATACAATATTCTAACAATAAAAGTCACATCAAGAAGCATCTTTTGCTACCCAAATACGATTAATCTGTCTGCTTTTGTTAAACAATTCAGTAGCATTCCGTTGTTAAGTGAGGGTCTGCCACATCAGGATGCGATGAGTGGGTTTAAAAAAAAACAAACACATTTATCATCATGTTTTAATCATATGAAAAAATAACTTTGGAAAAACTGTCTTTGTTTTAATATCTTGATTATTTCCAATGCTGTCTAACTAATGTTTGTATCTATTTGGCTTTAGAAAGGAAGTCTAAAAAGCGTTACTATGAAGAAGAGGATGATGAAGATGAGGTAGTAGGTAGTGAGTCTCAAGAAGCCGTCCCAGCTGCTGCTGGAAAACAAGTGGATGAGTCTGGAACCAAACTGGATGAGTATGGAGCCAAAGACTATCGCGCTGATATGCAGCTGAAGAATGACCATTCTTCACGTCCACTCTGGGTGGTAAGATATGTCTGAGGTTTTGAGTTCCTTGCCTTCTTCCAATTTTTAACTAATGTGTGCACAAAACATGAGTTTGTATTTTTCCATTCTCCTCCAGGCTCCAGATGGACACATCTTTCTGGAAGCTTTCTCCCCTGTGTATAAATATGCCCAAGATTTCTTAGTGGCCATCGCAGAACCTGTGTGCAGGCCGAATCATGTCCATGAGTACAAGCTGACTGCATACTCGCTCTATGCAGCTGTCAGTGTGGGGCTGCAGACTTCTGATATTGTGGAGTACCTGCAGAAACTCAGCAAGACATCTGTACCTGATGGAATCGTAGAATTTATTAAGGTCTGACTGAAACATCATTGGATGTGTTGAGGACTGCTATTTGAACAGTTTTTAATTGTATTGTTTTGTTCATTTAATCAAACTGCGTTTAATTGTTCTCTGTTTTTCAGCTTTGCACTGTTAGCTATGGCAAAGTCAAGCTTGTGCTCAAGCACAATAGGTAAATCCATTCTCAAAGCCTGATCCTTCTATCTATACATTCTTGTTTTAACCTTCATTTATGCTTTTATTATTTCATCCACTGTCAGGTATTTTGTAGAGAGTGCCTTCCCTGATGTGATCCAGCGCCTTCTGCAGGACAACGTGATCCGTGAATGTCGTCTACGTGCTGCAGATGGAGGAGACCCTGAACTTATTACTGAAGTGATTCACAGCAAGTCAGCGGTATGCCGACCAACATCATATTTGATATTTTTGTTCACATGTTTATCACCCATTGAATGTTTGTGTTACTAAAAAGCCTTTGTCAATTTTACAAAGTTAAAGATGACATATTTTCTCACAGCAGAAATGATCATTATACCTTCATGAATACTTGCACTTAAAATCATGCCTAACTGTGATGTAGCACTCATGTTCTCATGTTCCTCCACAGATCTCCAAGTCTGCTCAGGAAAAGGGAGGTGCTTCCACCTCACAGCCAAGTGATGGACAGACTTCAAACCAGCAGGTCCCAGAGGACATCTTCAGCTACTATGAACAGATGGATAAAGAGGAAGAGGAAGAGGAGGAGACTCAGACGGTATCCTTTGAAATTCGCCAGGTACACATTTTATCATTAGCCTAGCAGCCTCTCATAAAATGAAGACAAATTTTAATGTTTCGCTTGAGAAATGACAGCTACACAAGTTTTTAAATTTGGCATCAGAAACATTTTCATGTCCTCGATGAAATCATCTTCTCTGTATTTGCCTCGTCTGCTGTAGGAGATGATTGAAGAGCTACAGAAGCGTTGTATTCAGCTTGAGTACCCCCTCTTAGCGGAGTACGACTTCCGCAATGACACAGTCAACCCAGACATCAACATAGACCTGAAACCCACTGCTGTGTTGCGGCCCTATCAGGAGAAGAGTCTGCGCAAGATGTTTGGAAATGGACGCGCACGCTCAGGAGTCATCGTGCTGCCGTGCGGTGAGACGGATGGTTTAAACACGCTAAGAGAGGAGAAACCCTTTATTCACTAAATGCACACCATTTAATAGCCAAGACGCAGAGAAATTACCATAAAATATTGAGGATGTTGACAACTTTATCTGCATTTATAAAACTGTTATGTGCAGTAGTGTTTGAGAGTGTGAGTCAGAATTATTCTCTTCCACCTTTGATTTTCAGGGGCGGGTAAATCTCTGGTGGGTGTGACAGCGGCGTGCACTGTGCGGAAGCGCTGCCTGGTGTTGGGCAACTCCTCCGTGTCAGTGGAGCAGTGGAAGGCCCAGTTTAAGATGTGGTCCACGATTGACGACTCTCAAATCTGCCGCTTCACTTCCGATGCCAAGGACAAGCCTATTGGCTGCTCAATAGCCATCAGCACTTACTCCATGCTGGGTCACACCACCAAGCGATCCTGGGAGGCTGAAAGGGTCATGGAGTGGATGCGGAGCCAGGAATGGGGGCTCATGATCCTCGATGAGGTGCACACCATCCCTGGTGAGTGTTTACCAGCCAGTTCCAGATTACGCAGTGTTACGTTTTCTTCATATTTTGTCCACAGTTAGACACGGAAACATGAAGTAGGCACTTATTATTTTTTAAATAAATCTACATCTTTGCTGTCTAACTCTTCTTTTCTCTGTAGCAAAGATGTTTCGTCGCGTTCTGACTATTGTCCAGGCCCACTGCAAACTGGGCCTCACTGCCACCTTGGTCAGGGAAGATGACAAAATTGTTGATCTCAACTTTCTAATTGGGCCTAAGCTGTATGAGGCCAACTGGATGGAACTGCAGAACAATGGTTACATTGCCAAAGTCCAGTGTGCTGAGGTAAGTCTTGTAACACCACAGAACAAAATGATCATTTA
This sequence comes from Telmatherina bonti, assembly GCF_933228915.1. Lineage (NCBI taxonomy): Eukaryota > Metazoa > Chordata > Actinopteri > Atheriniformes > Telmatherinidae > Telmatherina > Telmatherina bonti. Next base: position 31,385,306 of record NC_136619.1, on the reverse strand, counting down.
TAAACCCAAGATTTCATCAATAAAAAACAGCTTCTTATTCTGGTTTGGAAGTCAGAGTTGTATCAACTGATGCAGAAACTCTATTATCAGATTATGTCTGCAGATAACTCTCATGTATGAGAGTTAAATGCAGAGTTGAAGCCAAAACTCGATAAACAAATGATTTCTTTGTGAGCTGATATGTCTCACGGGGTTGACATTATATAGACAAAAATGTCATGAGATTCTGTGATAATCGAGGAAGACTTTGTAAACAGTCAGACATCAACAATTAAAGTTCAGACAGAGATGTAAAACTATAAATAGTTGATGAGCTTGCTTGGACAAATTCTGACATGTAAAAAAATTTGTTTCACATTTTAAAAACAGTTTTATATATTTATTATAGAATGAAATGCACTTCTTGGAATTTAAAAGTACATGATTTTTCACATCTAACTTGGGATGTGTTACAATCTATGTGTGCTCTCATAAATTACCCAATGTTTTATACATAAACTCAATAATATTAGTGTTGCACAATTATTCGATTTTTTTTAAATAGTTAAAATAGCATTATGTCTTCTTATTTATTTATTTATTTATTTATTTTTATACAATTTCAATTGAAACCTTATTTGACTTAGTGCTGAATTTAGCAGCTTTAGTACGGTGAACTTTGTCCAGCTTGCAGAAAGTGTCAGTATGCCTTGAAAGTCACAGCTGGAACAATGTATGCATAAATTACTGAATGTAAACTAAAACCATCCAGCAGACTGAAAGACGGGCCAGCACTTGAAATTCCAAGTTTATGAGGTTCAACTTATATTAATTTTTTTTTTTATCTTTCATCAAATTTTATTGCTCTCAAGAACGGAAATGAAAATATGCAGTTAATCTCAGCCTTTATACAAATATGTAGATTTATCTGCACCGTCCTCTTTTTAAAATCAGATCATTTACCAAAAAAAACAAAAAAACAACTACTAAATCTGTTAACTCATTGACTGCCAGCCATTGTTACAGCAGATGTCTTTGGCAGCCAGTGAGTTAAGGCCTTTGTGCTTACACTGCGCTTGGCTTTGTGATCATTGTAATTAAGAGTCAAATGTCTGCTGTGGCTCCTAAAGAAATTCCTTATAAAACAATAAAGTAGTCTAAGCGATGTACCCATGTCTGTGCTTCAGGTGTGGTGCCCTATGTCTCCGGAGTTTTACAGAGAGTATGTGGCCATCAAGACTAAGAAGCGCATCCTACTTTACACAATGAATCCCAATAAGTTCCGCGCTTGCCAGTTTCTCATTCGCTTCCACGAGCGCCGCAATGACAAGATCATTGTCTTTGCTGACAACGTGTTTGCCTTGAAGGAATATGCCATTCGCCTGAACAAGTGCGTTATTGTTTTTTTTTCTTTTTTACAAAAAAAAGACATTTTGTGTGTTTTAATACATTCTCTGAAGAGGGAAGATTTCTTTATTGTTTTAATTCTACACTTTTAATTTCTCTCAAGGCCTTTCATCTATGGTCCCACCTCTCAGGGGGAACGGATGCAAATTTTACAGAACTTCAAACATAACCCCAAGATCAACACTATTTTCATCTCCAAGGTAAACCAGTCAACCCTCAGGGGTTTACCATTTACTGCATGTGATGTGGGATAGCGCGTTGTCTTCTGTTGCAACGCAGACCTTGTAACCACCAGGAGGGGCCCAAGTATTTCTGTACAGCTGTTGGGGAATCGTCAATCATGGTGTCTCTGTGTTCTTTTGAACACATGATTGAAACAATATATAAGTAATAGCTCCCGGACGATATTTTCATCTATTTCTTATCAGTTCAAAACACATTGAACTCACACTTTTAGTTCAATAACAAGTGCATCAGTGAGATAGTACTTCTTTTTCTCTCTTACATCCCTTTTCTTTGTAATGGAACAATACTCCAAATTATAAACTTTGCATCTATCAGTATATGCAAGGTCAAGCATATCAGTGTGCCTGAGATGTGGATGGTCCCTCCTCTGTGCTAATACGGTTTGCTTTAGAAACTTTATGCTGTCTGATCTATGTAGGTTCATTGTGGATTCTTTATAAGATGGAGTACTGAGGCTCCAGTCTCCTGGTACATGTTCATTTGCACATTTAATAACGAGTGTCTGACTCTAGGAGCCTGTGGGCTTACTTTGTTACTCTTCTTCTGTTCTTGTACATTTTAAAAACTTATTTCAATTAGTTTCTTAACTAACTTTTCTTTGTTGTTCTCAGTTGACTTTCAATGAATATGTTCTGTTACTGGTCTATTGGGGTTGTTTCACATTCTGATTATATACCTAAATATAAAAAGTTTCCATTTTATATTTGTTCATTATCAACATGTTCCACAATGTTTGACCTCCAAATTGAGAGCTAACTTATATTTAAGACAAGAAATAATGTTTGAAAAGTTGTTCAGTGGTAATATCTTGTTTAAACAGGTTGGAGACACTTCCTTTGACTTGCCAGAAGCCAATGTTCTGATTCAGATCTCCTCCCATGGTGGATCGCGCAGACAGGAGGCCCAGAGGCTTGGGAGAGTCTTACGAGCCAAGAAAGGTTCAACTGTTTGCAAAAAGTTCACAAATAAAACTGCTTAATTTTTTTTTTATTTATTTATTTATTTTTTTTTATGTAGGATGCACCTACCTGTCTTCACCACCATCACCCTAGACTACAAACAGTTGATCTCATGCTCCCTGTTTTCCCATTTAGGGATGGTGGCAGAAGAGTACAATGCATACTTCTATTCACTGGTGTCCCAGGACACCCAGGAGATGGCTTACTCCACCAAGAGACAGAGGTTCCTCGTGGACCAGGGATACAGCTTTAAGGTGCTCATTACTCCAGCATTTCAACATTGTTCCATCTTCATTTTATTTATTTAGTTGTTTTTTGCATTTTACATTTAATTGATAGAAATCATCCGAACACACATTTCACTTTCCTCTCACAGTTTAAGGTAGCAAAGGTTTTTTCACTTAGTTTTGCATAAACGTATTGAAGCACAGACATCTGAAGTCACTTTATATAACTTAAAGAACTTTTTTTTAAAGATTTTCTTAACATGTTAATCTTAAATCTTGAATTAGCTTTATTTACATATAGGACAGCTTAAACCTTTTCAAATGGTCTCAGCACTTGTAATGCAGCTAAAACTTTTTTCATGAAAAGACACAAGATGACATAATCTTTTGCAGAGTCCTCACTTTCATCAGAATAGATGGACTTAATTTCTAGGGTTGGGAATTTGAATAAAAACAATTGAATATTGTGTTTTTTTGCTTCACAATTTTAAGATAGATTTTTTTTTGTTAAAAAATAATTTTTTTTCAAATAAATACAAATAATCCATTATGAAATTTTTTTTGTTGATTTTTTTTACTTGTCTTCTTTGGCATTATAGCAGCAGAATGATGGTCTGGCTACTGGTTTTTTGTTTTTTTTTGTTTTCTTACTTGAAATTAAGAAAAATAACTAGGGGTGTGAGGGGGTGTGTGTGTATAAAGAACGGGGGTAGGAGAGTGTGAGTTTGAGCGTGTGTAAGAGAATGGGTGGATAGGGTGTGTTTAAGGAGGAAGTGGGGATGCGTGTGGGTGGGGGTAGGTGGGTGGGTGCATGTGTGCGTGTGTGTGTGTGTGTGCGCACATGTGTGTGCGTGTGTGTGTGTGTGTGTGCGTGCGTGGGTGGGTGGAGGGTCTTGGTGCACGGGGAGCGCTGCTGGTGCGCTGGGGTGCGGCCTGGCTGCCGCTCGGTGGCGGTCTGGGGATCCCGGCCCTCCGTCGGTGTGGGCTGGGCCCTCTGCCTGCGGGGGTGGGGGGTTGCTTCTGGGCTCTTGGGGCCGTGGGGCCCGCGCTCTGTCTGCCCTGGGTGGCCGGTGACCGGCAGGGCCGGTCCTCGCTGGTCCGGGCCTGCTGGGGCCTGTTCCCCCTGACTGCGGGGGACTCTGGCTGGGACCCCCCTCTGCCGCCTGCTGGGTCGGTGCATGGCTGGCTCCAGGGTGGGGCGGTTGGGGTCTGCGCCTGGGGGTGGCTGCTGATGGCCCTGGTCTCGGGGGGTACTCCTGGCGTGCCTCTTGCCTTTGTGTGGGAAGGGTCACACTGGCATGATCACCTTTTCCGGAACACGTTCCACTCTGCATGTTCTGCATGTGACACAGTCACCGAGTCGTCACGCAGTTTTATTCACTAACAGCAGCTAGTTTTCTCATTTCTGTTTGTTTCTCATTTATATTTAACTTTTTAGATTCATAGTTTAGTTACTATGATCTGAAGTTGGCTTGTATGTGTATGTATATGTGTTAATACTGGCAAGTGCGTATATGTTTGTACGTATGTATGTATGTGTGTGCATAGAGGTGTGTGTGTATATGTATGTACGTGTATATGTATATGTGTACATTTGTATATATATGTGTATATATCTATATTATGTGTGTATACGTGTGTGTATATGTATGTGTGTGTATATGTATGTGTGTGCCTGTATGTGTGTATGTATACATCTGTAGGTTGTTTTCTTTCTTTTTGTTTTTGGATCATTATATCTATAAAGCTTCCCTTGGCAGAGAAAATTTGCTCAGCAGAACACAGCATCCAGACCATCATTCTGCTTGCCTAAATGCTGGACAAGACAAAAAAAAAAAAAAAATTCTAGTGTTGGGAATTTGAATAAAAACAATTGAATATTGTGTTTTTTGCTTGTTTGCTTTTACTTGTCTTCTTTGGCATTATAGCAGCAGAATAATGGTCTGGCTACTGTTTTGTTTTGTTTTTTTTCTTACTTGAAATTAAGAAAAATAACTAGCAAAAAAAGTTTTTAACTTTTTTTGTTTTTGTTTTTAGTCTACAAAAATCAGCAATATCAAAGAGTTGTGAGAATCACAATTTAAATCGAATCGGCACCCAAAAACAATCTGAATCAAATCGAATCAACTCGGGACCAAAGCACATCACAGCTGTATTAAATTCCTCCAAAGACATTTATTCACGAAGCAGAAAAGGAAAATAAAAAATTGTTTCCACATATAACGGTCTTTGTGTAAAACGAAAGCATTATTTAAGCAGGCTGCTTATGGTGCTGGCCCTGCAAGCAAACTTCCAAGTAAGGAGTAAAAGCTTTACATTCATATTGTGAGACTATTGCTGTTGTTAATGTGATTGGCCAGGATGATGCTGAACTGAAAATCAATTTTTATGAAAGATCCAATATTGATCTGTGTTCCCTAAAGGGGTGTTCACTTTTATTTATTATGTGGGCATTCCTGAGCAACACCTTTGTTTCCTCCTGAACCCTCTCCAAGTTTCAGAGTTCAGCCCTCAAAGAGATAGATATTCATTATGTGAAAAGATATTTGCGACAGGTTGCAAAACAAACAGTGACGTAAGACTGTTTTGTAAAAACTGCTGTCCTGGTTAAAACCTGATCATCAAAAGTGAGCCACACAAAATACTGTAGAAAGTAGGTTGGTTGAATGTGTGTTATTTGTGTAATGATATGTTCTGGCAACGTTCTTTTCTGCAGAGACATAAAACAAAGAATGAACCACTTCCAGAGTTAGTTTACAGACTATCAGAAGATGCTTCTTGTTTTGCAGTACACACAAAATGATACAGTTTCATCTGAAAGAATTTAGGTCATATGCTTGTGATCGTGTTTTAGGGACAGAGCCTGGGGGAAGATTTGTATTAAAAATGCAAAACAAATTGTGATTAAAGCCATAAATGTACAAGGACCTTTTCATTCTTGCATACATGCATACATGCATACATACATACATACATACATACATATGTGGTAGGGGCGGAGAATTGAAAAAAATAAAATAAAATAAAAAACAACTTTTTTTTTTTCTTTTTTTCAAAAAATATTTCTGCAATTTTTATTGTTTTTATTGATCTTTTTACTTGTCTCCTTGGGCATTATAGCAGCAGAATGATGGTCTGGCTACTGTATTGTTTTTTCCTAACCAAAATTAAGAAAAATGACAAGCAAAAAAATTTTGTACATGTCGCAATTTAAATCGAGTTGGCCCAAATAATTTCTCAGTTCTTTCTAGTTTATAGAAGAATAAAGTTACTTGGGAAATTGGCACCTTTTGTTGCTTAAGTGTAATGATTATATATAAAAAATTTGTTTGAATCAAGAATCGATTCTGAATCGAGTCGTCAACCCAAAAATCGGAATCGAATCGTGAGTTGTTGTTACATTCATATCCCCAATGTATAAATATATATGTACTTTTCCTTTTTTTTTTAAAAAAACAAAACATCTTTTTAATAACGTTACGTGTGGTTGTAACAAGAACATTTTTAACCAAAACACTGTATTTGATCTTATAACTTCTTTTATAAGACTTCCTGTATTTGTTCCACGCATTGAATTTCACAGCAGATCTTTGCTGTCCGTTTTTGCAGGTGATCACAAAGTTGGCAGGTATGGAGGAAGAGGACTTGATGTTCTCCACCAGAGATGATCAACAGCAGCTGCTTCAGAAGGTGCTGGCTGCCTCAGACTTAGATGCTGAGGAGGAAGTAGTGGCAGGCGAAGTGGGCACACGACCACAGGTGATGGATTTTACCAACTTTTAAGTGAAGTTTTTACAAGTCTGCACATAATTCTCACCCACTATAATTCCACTTCTTTTTTTAAAATCAGGTCTCAAGGCGAGCGGGCACCATGAGCTCCATGTCAGGTGCAGATGACACCGTCTACATGGAATATCAGAGTCGAAGCAGCAAAGCCTCTGCATTAGGGAAGAGCGTTCACCCCCTGTTTAAGCGCTTCAGAAAGTAGCCGATACTGTTGCACCAGAGAATAGGACACAGTTTTGGCATGCAACTATTGAATTGCAAGTTCGGAGTCCAATCTGCCTGGTGAAGAAAGTAACCTGCAACAAGTGTGAAGGCTCTGGAAAATACTGTCGACGTGCAAGGTAGCACTGGATGGTTTCTTGGAGAAACCATCCTGTGTTTTATCTAATGTGAGTGGTAAACTGATTGAGAAAACAATGTTGTACAGAAAGTCTTTTTTTTTTTTTTGTAAATTTGGCTACAACAGTGGCCATGATTTGTTCCTAAAGAAAGAAAAAATATTTTGTTTTTGTAGTGTGTTATGGAATTTCCTTCTTTAAAATGTTTATAAATGTATTTTGTAGAGCAAAACATTTTGAGATTTATTTGTTTACCTTACCTAAATATTGAATTTCCACATCTCTACCTGCACACATCCAGGATTAATGTTAGTAGCAAAGAATATTATAAATGCGGTGTTAAATTACAAAGATAAAGCAGGACATGACATCTAAAATTAACATGTTCAACTACTTCTTATGTCTGTCAGTGTGTCTTCCTGACTAGCTCAGTCAGGGAGTTCCTGTGATTTGGCTAAATAGAGAAAGTGTAGCATTATGCACAGGATTTCTTCCCCTCTGAGACTGAAGCAGGGGAAAAGACTTGCATAAAAGCCCAGGATAGAGGGGACAGGAAAAGGAGGAGGGGTCTACTTCTTTTACTTCTTGATGACTTGAAGATATTCCAAGAAGAAAAATCAGGAGCCTGGTGTCTTGTGCAAGCTACAAAAGGGGGTGAGTGTGGGAAAATGCCCTCCTCTGCCCAGCTTACCCTCTGCAACAGTGTTCCCCCCAAATGGCCTCATCTGCGGCCTTTCAGCCTAATCACCATGTTGTATCTTGTGGAGACTTGATGCTTAAACTTTATCATTAAAAAAAAAAAAAAAAAAAAAAAGAAAGACAAACAGCAAAGCTTTGAAGTTGATTCTAATGAATATGTCTGATTAGACACAAAGAAGATTTGTGCTGATTTCCATCATTTTATAAGTGATTCGTGGAAGACTGTATGATAAGCTCAGCTTTGCAATTCCTCAGAAATGAAGAGAAGGCAATAAATTAAAAGCA
>NC_136619.1:31302380-31372380 GCF_933228915.1 Telmatherina bonti | reverse complement strand
CATCCCATCTTCTCTGTGTCTCTAATCCTAGGCATCATTCACGTTGATAAGAGGTTCTCTGAGATAAAGGCCCAGGTGCAGCGTGGAGAGGAGGTGAAGGGGGGTGTGCTCACACACATGCTCATTACCAAGGAGATGAGCTTGGAGGAGATCTACGCCAACGTAACAGAGATGCTCTTGGCTGGGGTTGACACGGTGTGTTTGTGTCTGTGTGTTTGTGCAGAAACACTGGTGCAGAGAAGGGTTTGACATGCAAGAGGTTACAATAATTGTTGCTTTAGTAAGAGTTGCAGGGATTCACACATGCGTGTCTGCCATTCTGTGTGTGTGTGTGTCTGAATCAGTCAGTGTTGAGTTTCAAGGGTTGGGTTTCTGGCGCCACATCTGTGCCTGTGTAGTTGTGCCAGCGTCAGGTCAGAGCAATGAATTGGAAGGTTACACAGTATCCCACTGACAAACTTGTTCTCACTCTGATTTAGTTTCTTATTTGTCTTTTGTCTGTCAGATCTACACAGGGGGCCCTTTGTTCCCCCTCATTTTTTTTTTCTATGCCAGACATCTGTGTTGTGTGTTCGTATGTTTCCACAATAGAACTTAATTAGACATGTAGTTGTTCTTGCTAGCAATTAAAGCTGTTGGTTTAATTATGGCTGCATGTTTGATCTCAGATTTAAGTAACAGTTTGTGTTTTTAACTTTGTTGCACGTGAAATAAAACAGAAGTAGGGGAAGATAGCTTTCAGTGACATGCAGCAAATATCTTGCATCAGTTTTGGATGTTATTTTTACATTGTGACACCTCCACCCTCTGACTCATCAGACGTTCCCACATGACCCCCTCAAATGCAAATGAAAGATATTTGCATTCGTTATGAGACTATATACAACACCAAAATGTGCAGAACTGCTTTGTATATTCCTGCACATGTTCATAGTTACTGCTGCCTAATTTGTTTGGGGTACTGTCAGATTAATGAGAATTACTGGGGGGGGGGGAGTAGAGGGTTTTGTGCTAAGCTTGGGGCCACAGGATAAGAGGGCGTGTGTGTTTTTGTTGAACTTGTTGAGTCGGCCACGTCCTTGCAGGGGGTGGGCTTTGCTATGCCATTACCTGACCCTGTGGTGCAATTGCCTTTACTCGGCACACATAAGAGCTGTCAGGACACATTAGCCACAGCCAGAGTTATAGCACAGTCAGGGCAGAGGTGAGAGCTGAAGGGGGGGGGGGGGGGGGGGGGGTAAGGGGATGGGTGTAAGGAAAGAGCTGGAAATTGGCATAATAAGATGAAAGTTAAAAAAAAAAAAAGATAGGTATGTGGCGGCTGTTAGGAAATAAAAGGAAGATTGTAGGGAGTAGAGGAGAGAGACTGAAACTTTTGGGAATATCAACTTGGGTGAGCTTTTGTCATATGATTCCCCTCTGGTGATGTCTGAGGCGTTGCTAGCATCTGTGCCAGCTGGGGTGGATCAGCAGCAAGTAAGCTGCACGGGGAGAGAATGATGACATGTGTGTGCGGGGGGGTCCTAGGAAAGATGGTGGGACACACACTTGGTTAGATGCTTTTCAATCATTAGTTAGTCCATTTGGACACGCTGACCTTGTGCTTACCTCTGTGGGCTATTACATTTTTAATTTATGCAAAAACAAGGGTGCCCTTTTGATGACTGTATTTGTAATAAAACACACTGGTGGAAAAGGAAGCGGGCCAGACAGAAAGACGGGGGATTTGAGGAAGGCAGATGGTATACACATGGTAAACATGGAGGGAGATGTGACACCCATTTTCATATCATTTGGTCTTCTGCCCACTTCATTCAAATGAAAATGTCAGTGATATATGAATCACAGAAAGGGAGTTGAGATGGTTGGGGAGATAGGAAAAGCTCAAACAAATGCTTATGCAGGCTATAAAATCTTTTGTACTATCATTCCAGCCAATAGAATCTCAGAATCTCAGTCTTCATTAATTTGCTCAGACTACTTACTGTAGTACTATTAGTTGGGACACAAGTGAGTGTAAATTGATGAGAAGGGTGAGTGATGCAAGATGAAGAAAAAAGGGCTCAGAGTGCAGCTGGTAATGTGAACACGAGTGTCTGCTCAGCATGTAGACTTGGCCAACTCGATCTCTTGTGCAACACTATAGAAACTCTTGTAACAGCTGATTTAAGCCTGCTGCAAACCTAAAGAAAAAAGGCATACTTTAATTTCAAAATGTAAATGGAGAAAGAAAACACAACAATAGACTTGTTGAGCAATTTATTATTATTATTATTATTATTATTTATTTTTTTTAATGCAATGTCTCATTATTTTTAGACGTCCTTCACTTTGTCTTGGGCCTCATATCTGTTGGCGCGACACCCTCACATACAGCAGCGAATCTACACGGAAGTCACACAGACTTTGGGGTCTGGAACAGTCGCCACAGCTGACGATGTCCCTCGTTTGCCTCTTATCAGAGGGCTCGTCAAAGAAACACTCAGGTATTCTGCATAGATATTCCTACAAGCTTAGCTTGTTTCCTTTAGCTTTCAATGTCTTACCTTTTGGCCCTTCTTTGATTTCTTTTTTTTGTCCTCCCTTTACTTTCGATCTTTATACAATTAAAAATGAGTGTTTGTCTTGTTCACTGTGTTCACAAAAATGTCCGTAATTTGGTAGCTGTCTTCGTGTTTCCCTCATCTGATTATCTCCGAATTAGTGTTTTTGAAAAGCCTAGTGTACTGTAGTGCTGTTGAATAACAGTCTTTGTGTGCCCCATCCTGGGAGCAGGCTTTTTCCAGTTCTCCCAGGCAATGGACGGATTACCCAGGATGATTTGGTGGTCGGGGGATACTTCATCCCCAAAGGGGTAAGACTGATTAAGACTTCTGGAGCATGCATGTACTGAACAGAACAAGTTTCTACAAGAGGGACAAAAACATTATCCTGGACCCAGATGTAACATGATGCTGCATTACTCACACATCTCCCTGGTCGTCTCTTGTGTATGAATGAATGTACAATACTCCAGCTGTTTTCATTGCATAACTTCCTTTTTTTCCTCTCTCTGTCTCTCTTTGTTAGACTCAGTTGGCACTGTGCCACTACTCCACATCTCTGGAGGAAGAGAATTTTGCAGATGCTTCAGACTTCAGACCAGATCGCTGGGTACGGAAAGATTCCACAGATCGTGTCGACAACTTTGGCTCAATTCCCTTTGGCTACGGCATCAGGAGCTGCATTGGCAGGAGGATAGCAGAGTTGGAGATGCATCTAGCTCTTACAAGGGTATGGCTCATTGGTGATTTGCAATAGGGCTGTGACGATATGCTTTTGTCTCTATTCGATTCGATTTTGATTTTTTTGAGTGCTGATTCGATTTAAATTGCGATTCTCACAATTCTTTGATTTTGCCGATTTTTGTAGATTAAAAACAAACAAAAAAAATGTATAAAACTGCTTTTTTTCTTTTTTTTTTGCTCGTCATTTTTCTTTATTTCAATTAGAAAAAAACAACACGATAGCCAGATCATCATTTTGCTACTATAATGTCCCAAAAGAAAAGTAAAAAGATCAATAAAAATAATAAAAATTACAAAAAATTAATGAAGGATTATTTAAAATTGTAAAGCAAAAATATCCAGATTTTTGATTTTTCGATTAGATTTTCCCACCCATAATTTGCAATAAAAAATCCACTTTGACAAATACTAAACATATTTTATTTAAACCTGAAAACAAATTAAACAAAATTTTTATTGTTGTACAAATTTGTTCAGCAGCGCACAATGCACAGTCACCAGATGCAAAATGCCAACTCTGATTTTTAGATGTATATCGCGATATTTAGTCAAACCCCATTTATGTAAATAATGGAATCAAAATATTTCAGACAGAAATATTTTGTCTTAGAGGGTTGCACCATACCCATGATCCCTCCAGTAATTTAGCACAAAAAACAGCAGAGTAAAATTGTGGAGTCTTTCTTTCTTTCTTTTTTTTTTTTTTTTTTTTAATTTTTTTTTTTTTTTATCTTAATCTGACTGGGGACTTATTATCCCAGACTTTGATAGCCACTGGTTTAGGTTAATGTAAACTTATAAAGCTGTACTGTCATACTTTTATCACATGAAAGTACAGCATCAGCTGCAGTTTTATTAACAGACTTTGAAATTTCATGTGCAGTAATTCCAGTAATTCCAGTCTCTACCTTAACTGTGGTTTCTCACAAAATGACTCGCTTTCCACTTCCACAGAATTACAAAACTAACAATTCCAGTATATTCTTTAATTTCATAACTCTGATTAATGGACAAATTACCAGTATATGTACTTCCTGTCTTTACATGAATGATTTAACTTTATATAACAGATCTTTGTTTTTGTTCCTCATGTAGCTCATTCAGAGGTTCCATATTGGTGTCTCTCCTCTCACGCCGGAGGTCAAGGCCAAAACCCATGGGCTTCTTTGCCCAGCTGCCCCTATTCATCTACAATTCACTGACAGGGAAAACTAAACCCAGGATCTTCTTCATATGGTTTTCTGGATGCTCTGGATGTTGTTTCAGGTGCTGATTCATTCTAGAGAGCACTGACTTCAAGTTTAAATTCCCCTTCCATTGTTTTATTTTAGTCACAAATCTGAGACTGAGGTTTTACTCAGGTAAAAAAAGTATCTTAGCTGTTTGTTGGGCCACACAAATACTGTCTGAATAATATAAGCTGTAGACCCAGTTTTGAATGTTTATTATTTGAACGTAGAACCACTGAGGCTCTTTTGCTTGTCACGCCTTCTATCCATCCTATTAAAAATAGTAAGTGGAAAGATGCTATAATTTCACTGTATTGTCTTAGAAAAATGTGCATTTTTGTGTACAGTAATGTCTGCATATGCAAGCATATTCAATGCTTAACCCCACTTAGTTAAAGCAAGTTACTGAAATGTTAAAAGGCAGCTGTGAATGTACTAAAAATTAGCTGTTTTTAATTGAGCAGTGATGAGCTTTAATCAGTCATTATGTTGCAAACCAAAAGATTCTAAAAGGCTGATTTCTCTGGCACCGTGGCCTTTCTTTCTTTTCTATTCACATTCAAGAGGCGTTGTGTGATTTTATTCCATGTACTGTATATCCACAAAACATTAAATACACAGACTGTGTCTCTTCAAATGAAGAAAGAAAACTTTTATATTCAATATTTTTAATGTAAACATTTATTTCAGTAGAAAACTATTTTTACCTTTTCATTAAGTAAGTAGAGATTTGATCATCTCCTGTTTGAGAAATAATTATCTAATGTATCATAAAGCATTAACAACTAAATGTATTAAGTTAAATGTCTTTCGCACAACGTATTTGGATCACAGAAGGTGTTGAGAACATGCTGCTTGTGGACAATTATTCTACAAACATGTTTGTTGTATAATGGGGTGTTCTTGTGGAGGGTAAATGCATGTCATGGGACAGCTTATTGCAAATGGAAAAGACAAGTTGTTTTGAAGGATTGCATTGGTTGGCATGAAAGAAATTGAAAATGCTTTTATATGATTTTTTTTTGTATCTATTATTTTTATCTTAGCTTTTTCATGTAGTGCCAGTGAAACTGGGAAACAATAAAAAAAATATATGTATTTACTTTAAATGTTATTTGTTGTCCTTCTTAAAGACTTTGAAATACACAAAACTGAAGCAGTTGTCTTTTTGTGTGGGATTGGATGGTAAAAATGTTCATTCATTGCCTTGCTTTCCCCGTTTCTTGTGATTTCTGGATTGATCAGATGTACTTGCAGACGGTTCAACAACGAAACTTGGACATAAATTCATCTGGTGGAAAGGTTTTAAATTTGGATGCCTACCCCAAATCCTTATTTCCTTGATGCAGAAGTGGCTAAAAACTCTCTACAGCTTATTTTTATTAATACAAAAGCACACTGTACACTCTATCTATCTATCTATGGCTTTATTTATCTTCAAAATTTATTTCTTTGGAATAAAATTTTGTACACTAATCCAGAACAATTTACTGAACAAACAGTGATAAAATAGATGATCAATAGTTTCTACCTCCAGGCTACAAAAGGTGCAAAAGTAATCCATCTCAAAATAAAATCTTCAAAATTAAAGAAGAAACCTCTTTAATTTTATTGTTAAGGAAAAAAATTCATTTATCAACCACGGCTTTTCCCAGTCAATATCATGAAAGAGATGAAGGAAGTGTAAACTGATTGACGGTGGTCCGGACAGACATCTCTCGCGCGATTTTCCGAGAACTCTTTGAACGCGAACACGAGAGGAAGTAAATACTCGTCATGGCATAGTTATTATTCAGAGCGGACGAAGTAGAATAAAAACGTGAATTCTATTTCATTTTAACCAGTTTAAATAATAATAATAAAAACTTAGGCGTCATTAGTTTCACCGCTGAAAAACAGATCCGCTCCCTCTATATTTGGATAATTAAGACAATACGAGTTGATACTCCGTGCAGCACGCTTGGGGCCTGGATGCTAATCAAGCCAAGCTAGCCTGCGTTAACGCGGCAGTTCAGCTAACGGCGCTTTCAGCATCGCAGCCTGGCAAAAAGCTACTAAAGTGGCTAGTTTCAGCTTCTGATCTCCCTTATTCTTTTATCAAATAAGTAGCATTGGCCCAGCTTTCTTAAACTCTGGCCTTGGTGGAGAGAATATTTGGCCGGATTTAAGATGATCATTGAAAACCTTGATGCATTGAAAACATGGCTGTCTGAAACCCTCGAGCCCATGTAAGTAGAGTTAGCACGAGACACGCACAAGTATCCTCAACCCAGCTTTAAGTGTAGTTTTCAAGAAATACGGACTCTCTTTAAAGTCAGTGCTTGTTTGTAATTAAGTATGCGTTGTGTTAAATATTTTAGGCAACATTTCCTTGCTTTGTAATGAAGTCCTGCATGTGATCACATGTCTTAAGAGTAGTTTTTCTTCCATCCAGTTGTGATGCAGACCCTTCTGCCCTTGCTAAGTATGTTGTTGCTTTGGTGAAGAAGGACAAAAGTGAGAAGGAGCTTAAAGCCCTGTGTATCGACCAGTTGGATGTTTTTCTTCAGAAAGGTAAATTTCAACTCGTAACTTAACAGATATCCTTTGATCATCGTGCTATCTTTCATCCTTGGATGAAATATAATTCATTCACACCTTTACTTTCTCCTAGAGACCCAGCTGTTTGTGGACAAGCTGTTTGAAGCCATTGGCAACAAAAGCTACCTCCCACAGCTGGAGCAACCAGCCCCACTGGTCAAAGTTGAGAAGGAAGAGCCGAAGAAAGATGAGGTTTTTAAATTGCATGTTCACCTTTTAATCAGTGTAGCTGTTTATTATGTCAGTGACTATCTCAGACTTTCCTCAGACTAATGTTCCTCTTTATTATTTTCACTGCATCTCTATGTGTCATTTTAATGTTTAAATTAGCAACTTAGTTGTCTCTTTTGTGGAGATCACAATAGGTTCTTGGTAGGTCACATTTTGAAATCTAACACTAAATGTTGTACAAATTTAAGCAATATGGAATGATAATTGATTTGCACAAAAGTCCTGATGGTTCATTTAGAACATGGCTTTTTTGGATTTACCCCAGCGATATTAGCATTAAGTTAAGAAAGGCAAGCACTATAAAATGTATACTCACAACTGCTTACATTAATTTGAATGCTTAAACATTATGCATTTTACTATACATCATTGCTAAATTAAGCCCTGACTAAGATTCATGCAAAAATGACTGTCTGCATAACAGAATGTGCTCCTTTGACAGACTGATTAAGCCATTGAACTCATACGTTTTATGTCTGAAAGAAAAAAACGATTTGTGATTATCCTTTTAGTTACTCACCCATCACTTTTTTTTTGTAAAGACAAATCGGGAAGAAGAACGGGACAAAAAGTTTTCTCGGCGAGTGACTCATAGCCCTCCACAATCAAGCTCTCGCTACAGTAGGGATGGCAGGTATGGGGCATGGTCTCATTTACATTTACTAAACTCTTTTTTTTGGATAGTTTTTATTTGATTACTTATTACTTTACTTTTTTCTCAATTTTTAGGAGAGGAGATGACCGTAAAAGAGATGACCGCTCCAGGAAGAGGGATTATGATCGTATCCCACCAAGGAGGGACTCGTACCGTGATCGATACAATCGCAGGAGAGGTCGCAGCCGCAGTTACAGTCGTAGTCGCAGCCGGAGCCGAAGTTGGAGCAAAGATCGAATTAGAGAAAGGGATAGAGACAGGGAAAGAGATAGAGACAGAGATCGCAGTAGGAGCCGGTCGTGCAGCAGAACGCGTTCCAGAAGCAGGAGTCGAGGTAGTGACCTGCATAACACAGACTTAAAACACCAAAGTTTCACATGTTTGTGTGACTGGTATTTTAATAAATGGTTATTTTTTAATTCTTTTCACAGACCGAGATTCAGGAAAGCTAAAGTATGATCATGACCGAGTAGACCGGTCAGACGGTGGAGATGTCTATGCACCAGCAGCACTTGTCTCCTCCACAGCCACCTCACATTTCCCTGTGCCAACACTGAGCAGTACCATTACAGTCATTGCCCCCACACATCATCATAGCAACACCACCACTGAGAGCTGGTCAGACTTCAGGCCTGAGCACCCGGTGGATCATGGCCCCTTTAATCGAGGGCCACCACCTCAACAAAGGAAGCGATGTCGTGACTATGATGGCAAGAAAAACTGATTTTTTTGTTTTCATTATTGAAGAGGGTGAAAGTTGGCTTTTGTTATGTTTTCAATGTTCTGTTGTCTTACAGAAAAGGGCTTCTGCATGCGTGGGGACATGTGTCTTTTTGATCATGGGAGCGATCCAGTTGTTGTTGAAGACGTCAATCTTCCCAGTATACTGCCCTTTCAGCCTCCACCAATCCCAGGTGTGGACCCGCCACCGCCGCCAGGCCTACCACCTCCACCAGCTCTCATGAACCCTCCACCTGTGAATCTTCGTCCCCCTGTGCCGCCGCCTGGTGCCCTTCCACCCAGCCTTCCACCTGTTGCAGGTATGCATTTAAATTTAATCTGACATTGTATTTAATCTTTGATACACAAGTTCAGGACCATTAACTCATTATATTTACTGTTCAAACATATGCTGTTTATATTCAAGTTTTTAACAAATATATTTTCAAAAGTCTTGCTTTGTTGGACCAAAACCGTAAAATAGAAAAGCTTGGGCAGCTATTTTTATGTAAAAGTGGGAATATCTGTAAACTCTTAAAAAGGTTGCTGTTACTTTGCTGCCTTATAATCACATGAATCTAAACTGGTAATCAAGGAAATGGAGAAGATGCTGGTCTTTCCAGGTGAAACCCTTTCATATGTTGGACAGAAATGATCAGAATAACCAAATAAAACGCTGATAGCTTTGACATTCTACTTATTGTTGCTGGTAAGCATTGAGTTTTTTTTAACTACAAGTTGCAGGCTTGTTTTGAGCTGACAGGGCGTTTGCATCATGTAGATAAGCCATATGTTACATTAGATGTGCAGATTTAGTTTAATTAGCATTGCTAGCTAACAGCTTGTAAACAAACACATGTCCTGCCAGCTGCTATGAATAAATGGGACACAGACACAAAATACATTATTTGTTTTGTTCAGGCTTGTCATTTTGTATCTTTTCTTTATTTGAAACAGGTCCTCCTCCTCCACTTCCTTCTCTACAGCCTGCAGGGATGGATGCTCCTCCCAATTCCATCACCAGCTCTGTTCCCACCATTGTCACCTCTGGGATGCGATCATCAATCCCCCAAGTTTCAGCACCGCTTTTCAACTCTGGTAATGGTTTGTGTCCTCTGAAAATGTTGTAAGATTTGCCTGACTGTATTATGAGTTCAGGTATTTCCTCTTTGCTGATCAGACCGCTATGACACAGATGTGTACAATCCAGAGGCTCCCAGCATCACCAACACGCCCAGGCCGATCTACCGTCATCGGGTCAATGCCCAAAGGCCCAATCTAATTGGTCTTACAATGGGGGAGGTCGATCTGCCTCAGAGAGGTATTTTTATTAAAAACATCACAACTTTGAATATATTGTGTTGAATTAGAACTTTATTCAGTGTAGTAGTCTGTCTCTGCTTCTCTAAAGAACATCAGTAATCTGTAAACATATTTCTGTTCGGGCCTTTTAAAAGTTGTGTTCCATGATGAACTTTTTGAATGACCCATGTAAGTTCATACCAGATTCAACTACTTTTTCTTCATTTGTCACCAGACAAGATTCCAAACAACAGTGTGAGAATTGTCATGGAATCTGAATCCAGGAAGAGACCACATCCTTCTCATGATGGTAGTATGCTCTCCAAGAAGCCTTGGTTTGACAAGTAAGTAAAATATATATATATATATATATATATATATATATATATGTATATTATATGCTGCCTCCAAACACATGTTAATACTAGATGTTAACAGAGCATAATGATTCTTTTTTTTTTTCTGCTTAGACCCAACTTCAACAAACCAAGCCATCAGGGCTTCCACAAAAGAGCTCCGTTCTCTCCCAACTCTAAGCTGCTTGTTCGGCAAATTCCCTCAGAGCTCAACAACATCAGCAAACTCAATGAACATTTCAGCAAGTTTGGGACCATCGTCAACCTGCAGGTCAGCCCAGTGGGAATTATTTAGGAACACAGATCAGTAAAATTAGGGATGCACCAATACTGATACCAGAATCAGTATCGGCTCGACATGTTTTAAAAGAAATAAATGCTTTGAATGTTAAAATGGGACATTTTTTGTTACACTAAAAGCTAGATCTTTGTTTCAAAGCCACACATTTATAGCTGTATTTCAGTAAAATGTGCCAAATCAAAATAAAACTTGTTGAAATTGTTTGATCTGTAATGTTATTAAATTTGTATTGGTGAGGTAACTTCAGACAGGATGGGTAATTTATTACAACCTAATGAAATCTTACACAGTTATAAGAGCAATAATCACCATAGTCACAATAGTGTTCACATAAACAGATTTGGTATCGGCAGATATTCAAATTTCAGATATCGGTACCGGATCGGAACGCCCAAAAAGTGGATCGATGCATCCCTAAGTAAAATCTAACTAATATGTTAATAGGCTGTGTAGTCTCTATTAATGTGGTATCAGAAGAATTGGTCAAATGTGAACAATGTGTTAATATAATTACTATGTGGATTATTATGGTATGTGCTCTGTTTTAGAATCTACATTGTGTTTTGCACTATTATCAAAAGTATCTGTGCAATAATGACATTATCAAAAACACTATTTGTTTGTCAGAACAGTGCTCTCTTTCTGTCCAAGAATTTAGTTTAAATCGTGAGATTCTCCTAATATAAAATTAATATAAAAAGATTTCTGTAGAAAAAGTTAGGGTCTTTATGTCATGCAGATTATTTGGCTTTATGCAAAGAATAAGTCTTGTAAAATGCAGTTATTGTTTGGCACTCTAGACTTTATTTTTCAGCGTTATCACCACTGTGCATATCCGCTAATATAACGATTTGAATGTGTTTTATAGGTGGCTTACCAAAATGACCCAGAGGGAGCACTCATACAGTTTGCCTCTCCAGAGGAGGCCAAGCGGGCTATGCAAAGTACAGAAGCTGTTCTCAACAACCGTTTCATCAGGGTCCACTGGTTTCGGGATGATGGAAGTGACGTACAAGGACCGTTTAGGTTGCAGCAGCCTCAGCCACTGCAAGCCATGGTAAAAGTTCACTTTGAAAACATTCTCATCATGCCTTGTTTCTGAATATTGACTCTTAACACAAGCACTGGAGCTGTGACGATATACTTTCTTCCTGATTTGATTCCGATTTTTTTTTGGTGCCAATCTGATTGAAATTGCGATTCACACGATTCCTTGATATTGCTGATTTTTGTAGACTAAAAACAAACAAACAAAAAAATTACAAAACTTTTTTTGCTTGTCATATTTCTTGGTTTCAATTAGGAAAAAAACAACACAGTAGCCAGACCATCGCTCTACTGCTATAATGCCCACAAAGACAAATAAAAAGATCAATAAAAACAATAAAAATGACAAAAATTGGATAATGGATTATTTTTATTTATTTGGAAAAAAAAGATTTTTTAACAAAAAAATTGATTTTAAAATTGTCGCAAAAAATCCAGATATTCAATTTTTGATTTGATTTTCCAATCCCTAAAAATCACTTTGTTTGATGTAAGAAATGTTTGTCAGAAAATCTAATACATATATATATATATATATATATATATATATATATATATATATATATATATATATATATATATATATATATATATATATATATATATATATATATATATATATAGATAGATTGATATGATATTTATTTACTAATTATCTTTAGTTTTTGGTCAAAAGAAAATTAAATTGCATTGTTTAACCAAAAGACCAGCGGTAGAAAGGTTATACCAGTTCCTTGAACTGTGTACTACACATGATCATAGAAAATCGCTAAATAAATAAGGCATCATACAGTGTTTTTTTTTTTTAAACATTAGTTCTTTAGAATTGGTGAAGCGATGCGAATAATTAATTTTAGTATCTGCTGTAGACAGCAGTCAGTTGCTGTCATTATTGAAAGAACACACCCCCTCGCATGAAAACAAAATCTGTGTGTTAAAATTGTATTTTATCTTTTCTCTTGTGAAGCAGCCTCCAGCTACATCTCCCAAGCAGTCTGTTAAGGATCGTCTTGGGCCATTGGTCCCTGCAGACCCAGAGCCATCCCAAGATTCCTCTCATGTAAGTGTGGACAGTCCTGTTGAGGATGTGGTCTTTTGCGTTTACATGTCAGAATCTGCACATAGTGTGTATAAATAATCTTTTTTCCCCTCTGCTTTTCAGAATCCCTCTAAAGTGTCGGTGAAAGATCGCTTAGGATTCTCTGCCAAAACAGTGGCTCCTGTTGAAAAAGTTAGTTTCCTCTGTTCAGAATAATCCCTTTTCTCTTTCAGATTGTGCTAAATCCTTTTTCCAATTTCCAGGTGTTTTCAACATCCATGGGCCTGACAAAGACTGTATACAACCCTGCTGCTATGAAGGCAGTTCAGAGGATGTCAGAAGAAGCCCTGAAGAAGAAACAGGTGAGAGATGAATGGGAAAGTGGAAAGGGGAGTGGACAAATTAGACAGGATTCAGCTGAGGCCAAAAGTATTGTAATCATTTCCTGTAACTCATTTTACAGGAAGCCCTAAAATTACAGCAGGATGTGAGGAAGAAGAAGCAGGAAATATTGGAGAAGCACATAGAGACACAGAAGGTAAAAAGGTTTTCTAATTGTTCGAGATTCACCTTTTACCCGTCAGGGGTCTGGCCCACTTTGACTTCCTATAACAGTTTATATATTAAGTGTTTTGTATGAATACATTTTTTGTGGATAATTATAAAGATTAAACTGGAGATTTTTCCTGCTTTTGTCTGCTGCAGCTCTTGATATCCAAACTTGAGAAGAACAAAGCAATGAAAGGAGAAGATAAAGCTAAGATCATGGAAACTTTGGGCACATTGACTAAAAGCATCACCAAACTGCAAGAGGAGATAAAGGGAATCTCAAGCTGCAGCAACCCATTACGGAATGCCAAGAGCAAGGCTCAGGTAGTGTTTTTATCACTGTTAATACCATCCTCTTACAGAGACTCTTACATAAAGCGCTGTTTTTGTAAACCTGAGGGGGTTCACGTTTTTTTTTCCAACTTCAGACTAATGGTTATCCCTTATCTATTGTTTTCTTATCAAGAAACTGGTTGTACATCAGTCTTGTATGAAATGCTCTTTTCACCAAGCAAGCTGTTATACACAATACATTCATCTTTTTTTGTTTGTGGTTTAAAGTGACAGCCTGGTTTGTAGCTCTGAATTAACATTACACCAGTTTTCTCTCACACAGGCACAGAAAGAGCTGTTGGATGCTGAGCTGGACCTGTATCAAAAGACTCAAGCTGGAGAAGACACAGCTTTGTTGAAGCTTAAGTATACCCAGCTGCAAATTGAGGTACTCATAAGCTTGGAGTTTCATGTAAAAGCAGTGTCTGCATAGTAGCCACTGGGGGGCACTGCTTTTTTTTTTTTTTTTTTAAACTTTAAATTCAATTTTGAGTTATTTTTTTCCCCAAAAGTTGTGTGTTTTACATGCTCTCTGTCCCTCAGGCAGCAAAAAAGGGACTCCTTTCACCAGGACGAGGCCGGGGCGTCCATTCTCGGGGCCGTGGTGCTGTCAGGGCCAGAGGAAGGGGGACCAGGGGGCGAGGAAGAGGTGTCCCGGTTCATGCAGTCGTGGACCACCGACCTAGATCCCTGGAAATTTCTGGTTTCTCTGATTCTGACCGAGTAGACTTGCTCCCACACTTTGCTGTAAGTCAGTCCGTAAAGTGGCGTCTTGTAAATGGAGCTCAATAATTTACTCTTTATTATACCCATGATTTTTTTTTTTTTATAAAGATGTGCTGTTGATGGAAATCCTCAAAAACAAATAGTAGACAGATTTATTTTTAGCTATTTAGACATAATTATTTTATAATGAAATATGTGTTATGTCAGTCACCCCCAAATTCATTGGGTTTTAAACATACAGAGTTTAACGTCTGTGATGGTTGAACAACTCATGTAATCTCACTAAAACATTAGAAATAATAACATTAATATACCTGCAAAATTGTGTGAACCTGTTTTGAACTGTCCTCTAAGTCAAGAAATGTTGTGTAGGATTAAAGTTGTTTCTTTTGTTTGACTTTTAAGATGTTTTTTTCAGTCGTTGAACTGAACTGATGTATTTTGTTTAGTGACCACAATGTTTTGTTTTCACAAATTTCAAGCAATTTGGAGAAATTGAAGATTGCCAGATGGATGAAGGTAATCTGTCTGCGGTCGTCACTTACAAGACGCGAGCAGAGGCAGAGCAGGTGAGGAATTTTTTTTTTACCTGTCATATCTAAACAGTGAGCGTTTTTATTTATTTTTATATCTAATTGCACTCTGTAATGGATCATGGTCAGATCTCAGAGGTTCCCCTAATCCTATTTGACTTACCTGTATACCTCCTCTGCCATCTTGTGTCTGCTCAACCTGTAGGCTGCTCTGCATGGAGTGAGATTTAACAACCAGACTTTACGCTTGGCCTGGCATAAGCCTCCAACCACACTCAGTACAACGGATGCTGATGAAGAAGAACTACAGGAGGATGAGGTTTGGAGATGTTTTGATTTTACAGCTCCTTTAACCGTGCAAGTTGAACCAAATTCAGATGCACTTTAATAATTCCTGGCCTGGAAATTTCAGTGTTGCAGGACGACATGGAGATAAGAGTTAAACTATGAGATCCATAAAAGACCATATACAGAACACACTTAACAGATATTCAGGTCGAATATAGATTAAAGATACAAGATAGGAGCTATATATCTGTACATACACACATATACACATACCAGCAGTGTAAGTAAATTTTGATACACTAAAATATGGCAATATTTTGTGTGACAATATATTGACATGGAAAAGCATTATATCAGTTTATTTTTTTTTTTTTTAATGAACAGGGCTTTACTGATGAAGCCAATTTTAATTTATTTGTCTTGTAAATAAAGAGCAAGTGTTTCTTTTTATTCTGTAGATTTCTTTGTTCTTGCTCAGTAAGTTAATGTCAAGCATTTAGCAGCCTTGATTGTTTGCTATCCTGTGACAGTTTTCTTACCATTAAATTATAGTAAAAAATAAGAAGCAATTCATCTTCCTTATAGTATTGCATTACATTGCAATTACGATATTGTTGCCCCTGTGTTGCCCCCTATTGCATATCCAGATTCACATCCCAAACCTGCAAACACACATATGTGTATATAGCAGTGTTGCTTTTCATCTTTGTTTATTGATTGTAATTAGGACCTTTAGATATTCCCTCTACAAATATTGCTCAGTGAAGCTTGTAGACTGCCAGTGTTATGTTGCATTTAAAGAACACTAGAGGGAGCCATTACACATTACAGGAATATCTGTTAAGAGGTTTGTGCATTAACTTGATCCCTTTTGAGATCCCTTAAACAGATGCAATAAAAAGATCTTATGACTTTAATTTGCTTGTTGTGGACCAAAACTGTACTCGTCTGCATTAATTTCAATGTTTTCTTTCAGTATGCCGATGAACCATTGAGTGATGACGCATTGCTGCAGGATGACGATGAAGAGGATGACGATAACGAACCTCGTTCCTGGCGCAGATGAAGCTCAGTCAGATGCTTTCTTCTGGCCGCACTGTTTTGGATGACTAGCAACAATCCAGCAACTTTATAAGAGTTGAATGCTTGTTTATAAATCAACTAGGCACATTTCACTTTGGCTAGATTTAATTATTTTCCCCTAACAAACAAAACTGGCAAAAGAACTGTGTGCAGATTGATTAATTTTTAATATGTAAACCTGATGACACAGTGCTGATTTTTTTTAATGCTCTTAATGTAGAAATAGTTTTTTCTTTTCTTTTCTTTTTTTGTTCATGAAAATGCAAATAGTTTGTATGGACATGTGACAACTGATCACTCAGACTCATCTGTTGAGCTCTCAGTTAAAAAAAAAACAACCTGTGTTATAACTTAAGTGGTCAAGTGATCGCTTGACTGTGACGGATGGTAGCTTTTGTAGAATATAAGGTTGACAGGTTAAAATGCTTGTGTGTGAATATTTTATGTCTGGGATTTAGTGATTTGTATGAAAGCTTGGCTACTCAGTTCTTGGCTTTATTTTGGATTGTAAAAAAAAAAAAAATAAAGAATTGAAATGGTCTGAAAACATCCTGCCAAAAAGAAAAGACAAAAAAGAAGGAAAAAAAAGAAAAAGCAAAACTAAACATTGTGGCAGTGGAAAAAAATATTGGTCCTAAAAACAGCTGAAAAAAGACCATTTCAAAAAACAAAAAAAAAACCTTCATATTCACCTTAAGAGCAAACTTCCTAAAACGATTCCTTTTATCATGAAATTTTCTTTTACTTTGGATCGGTAAGGTATTAAATAACTTTCATGATGAGGTAAGTACATTCTGTATACAGTAAAATATAATTTCCTCTTCAATGATTCAAATAATTACTGTATATATAAGCACATACAACAACTTAATTATTATTCTTGTTTCAGAGCTGTCTGCAGCCTCCAGCTCCAGTGCCTTTCCCCAAGGAACTTCTGCTTTTTATGTTTTATGTAATTCAAATGCCATACTATTTGTCTTTTCCTGTTAAATGATGCTGCCATAATGAAGATTTTTCAAAATTGGGAATTCTGTTTTCTGTTTTCGATGAAAGCAAAATCTTTCCTACAGGTAAAATATATTTTACCTTTCTACACTGAACAACTTCCTTCATTCAGAGCTACACAGCATTTATCCAGAGAAGTTTGTTCACTGTCACATGAAAAGAAATGGGCAAAGTTTCTCCTGGGGTCAGAACCTGCAACTTCATACAAAAATGCTTGGACATATAATCAAAATAATTGAAAAATATTAAAACAAACTTGGCTAATGAGTTTAGTTACCATTAAGTTAATAATTTTGAACATAGAGCGTCCATAAATGTAAAGCATTTGAGCAGCAATAACGCCACTTAGTTTTTAATTTAATTTGAAAATAAGGATATTTACCTGCAACTGTACATGACAGTAAGTTTGACATAAATCTGAGAAAGATATGCAAGAGATAGAGCTTAAAACCAGTACTGAATTGTAGTAAAGTATTGCAGCAGAACTGCATTAAAAACACTGAATCACTGCAGATAGACTGATGAAATCCAACAACCATGAAAACAGTGCTGCCACAAATTTCCAGCTGAAGGCTAACTTCAAGTGGAAATCTCTGGTCTAAAAATCAAACTTAAAATTCTTCCTGGAAATAAATGCCAGTATACTCTAAGCTTTAACTTTAAATGGACTGTATTGAATGTCGTCTGCAAAGCAGTTTTGTGTTTGTTTAGACTTCATATAATGTAGGCTACCCATTTCAGGATTTTCCAACCAATTTGTTGAAGATGCTTTTAAATGGAAGACCTAGTGAAAAGTACAGCAATGTTCATTCTGTCCTTAGTTTGAACATTTCTTTCCCTTTAAAAATGACCAACACTAAAGTCCCATTGATGTACCTGACTGGTTATACTGGCTGTAATATTACCATTATAGAAACACAACAAAACACCAGCATCACAAAGTGAAGCAAACCTAAAAAAAACTGTCAGTGTAAATTACTTGACAGTGTGTATAGGATTTTGTTTTGGCTGTTTCTTTTACATTATACCATTTAAATATACAAATGACTCACACAATTTATTCTTTAAGCCTTAAATCCGTAATAGCAAACAACTTTTTTTTTTTTTTGCACCAGAACTTTTACTGCATGTTACTATAAGGTCTATTTCTCCATTTTGAGTCATGGGTTCTGCTTTACAAAAAACAGTCACCCTAAATGTGAGTTTCTCTATTTGGCTATAAGTGTTGGGGTACACCTTCAGAGGGGCCCTCCACAATCCTTCAGCCTTGAATAAGAGAGGACAAATAACCCAATCAGTGTTCATGGTTTCTTGGCCTCCCCTGGTGCCTGTCAGGATTGCAGAGATAATTGTGAGAAATAAGATTTGCACTAGTAAAATAACTGCTGTTCATCACTGAAACCCTTTCCCCCACTGTGCTGCACCAAAAATACCTCCCCTCATCCCTCTGTCTGTCAGTATGGGGCTTTTAAATGCCCCCTTCTGCTGTCTCATTTACCTACTGTGGTGCAAGCAAAACTCATACAAGCACATGTTTGGTCAGTACAGTCTTCCCGCACTCCTGTGTAGTGGGGACAAACCCCCAGTAGTTTTAATCTGTCCTCTGACTAATATCTTCTGACAGTTATTTAGTAGCATTTTAATGACTAGCTACAAGATTGAATAAAAGTTTAGGAAAGTGTCCCTTGTCCTTTGCAGGTGCTTGGTTGGAACCAGCATGAATGAATCTGTCAGCTCGATCACCTTTTGTATCTCAGTGGGAAGATAATCTTTATGTGCTTTGCATGATCTCTGATTATATGGGATAACAAGTTTACTACCTCTATGTCATGCATTATACAAATCTTTACTTTATGATTTGTGTCAAAGAGACAAATGACAAGGAATTTTGGAGTGGACTGCCATGATCTTGATATTTTTTTCCTCTTTCTTTTGTGTACGCACTGGGCTGATGAATTGGAAGTATATCGAGCTATAAAATGTGGAAACATGTTTTCAAAGTCTCATTTGTATTTGCATGAGGAATTGTTGTTTGTCGGATTCGTTTTGAAGCCCTTGGGGCTCGAAGAAGTCGGTCACAGCTATGCAGCAACTAGGAAAATGCATAATATTACGCACTTGTAAAGTTTTCAGATTCATTTAAATATTATTGGTGCATTTACACAACACAAAAACATGGCTTTATGCCAGTTTATACTAATTACTCCTTAATTGGATTTTCTTCTTTAAAAAAAAAAAAAAAAACCCTAATGGATGGATAATGTGTGAGCAAAGTGGTCTTTGGTTACTTATCACTTTAGGATGAAAATGTGAGGAATGCGCCACTGATCAGAAATGAGCAGTGACCCCTCCTGAAATACTGTTCAGTAAGTTCACATGCCTTGCCATCATTGCTACAATGCCAGCTCTGTGTGAAGGTATTAATATTTTATGTGATCATGGGCCTCCATAAGCAAATTTCAGTCCCTAGCAAGTTGAGCCAAAGCATGATTAATTTAGTATTTATATCCCGACAATCCTTTAAACAACACAAGGCCCCCGGCCACAAAGCAAGGCACAGTTTGAAACAAAACTAGCAGCCTCTACATCATAATCAGTAGCACATAGACATTCAGGATTATTAGAGTTTGAGGACATATTTTTTCTGTAAGCCCAGAGGCAGGTGTGGAATCGGTAGAAATCTGATGCTGACAGCTACACTAGTAAAAGCTCACCACTAAAATCATTGTAATTACCTTTCTCAAGACACAACAATCTTTTGTCT
Source organism: Telmatherina bonti (assembly GCF_933228915.1). Taxonomy (NCBI): domain Eukaryota; kingdom Metazoa; phylum Chordata; class Actinopteri; order Atheriniformes; family Telmatherinidae; genus Telmatherina; species Telmatherina bonti. The sequence continues at coordinate 31,352,352 of NC_136619.1, read as the reverse complement.
ACTAAAAAAAAATCCCTCTATATCATTCATTGTCTGGAAATACTGCTGTGTTAGGCCTCACAAAGCCCTTTAACCTTGGCTGTTTTAACAGATTGCATGGTACTCTGTGAGCAGGAAAGTGACATCAATAAATCAAGACACAGAAGCCCAGTCATTGCTGCAATGTATCTGTTTACAGCCGAAACCATGGCAACGGGAGCAAACTGAATCTGGGATGTTTACATTTTTGTTTCAGTCCCTCTGGAGTGTAGTTACAGACAAGCACAGCCAAATAGTATTCTAGAATTTCTTTTTATTATTATTGTTAACATTTATCCATACATACCTGTTTATCTGCTTGCTGGTCAAAGAAAGAGCTGAAGTTTGTTCCAGTTTTCCACAGAGAGCCAAGGGACAAGTAGCCACTCCTTTGGTTAAAGTGAAATCACAGTGAAGCTAACATGCCTCTTTAGTCACACAGTTTTGGTACATTTTACTTGTTTCTAAACAAGAATGAAAAGAAAAGGAAATAGCAGCCATGCTAAAATATGAAAACATGATATAATGTTATTCTATAAATCACAACCCCAATTCCAATGAAGTTGAGATCTGTAAAATGTAAATAAAAACAGAATATAATTAATTTCAAATCCTTTTTAACATAAACTCAATTTAATGCCCTACAAAGACAAGATGTTTAATGTTCAGACAAATAAACTTGATTTTTTTTCAAACATTTTCTCGTTTTGAAATGAATGCCTGCAGCATGTTTAAAAAAAAAAAACAGGAACAAACATTAATTACTTAAAATACATTGGCAAATAGTTCTTTCCATATATTCAAACCTTCAATACTTTCAGCAGACATGCCACCAGTACAATAGAACCTCCACTATGTACTTTACTGAAGTGTTTTCTATGATTTCACTGCTTCTGCTGCTGCCTTGCTCTGCCTCCTTCTGGGTGGGTGTATGACCGTCCCTGCAGCATGGGGTCCGGGTTCTGTTCTCCGTGCTGGCTTCTTGTTGCCTGGGGCCCTCTTTGTTTGCCCCTGATCCTTGGAGAGGGCTGCGCTTGCATTTGTTTGAACACTCAACCCAATTCACCTCTAATGTTTAGTACACAGACACATTCCTGCACATACACAGACACACATGTGCTTGTTGCTGTTGTGTTTGTAGTTATTGATGATTTTAGCAGTTTTTCTTCCCACAGGCATTCCTGATGATTGTCTGTGTTTTCTCAGAAGCTTTTGGATGTTTACTGTTTCTTTACAGGTGTACAAGCTGTTTCCTGATGAGGATTAATTGCAGCTGATGTGGTTTGTTTTCTATTTTTGATTTCACTCTCCTTTTTTTTCTATCTTTTTTCTTCTCATTTCTCTGTTTTCCACCTTTTTTCCTGTTCTATATCTCTGGTCTGATCAGATTGGATCCCATTTCGCTGCAGAGTAAATTTTTTCCAGCATGATATAGCAGCCAGACCACCATTCTGCTGCAATGACGCCAGGCAGGACAGGTTAACCAATGCCATGAATGGCCAAGTCAATCCGAAGCGCCACCAATGTATCGTGTGATGTTATTTTCAGCACAAGCTGCAGCCCTTACAAACTTCTCATAAAGTTTGTTTTCCTTTGCACCAAACAGTAAAATGTGTTTACAACACAAAATAACCTGAAAACAGGATTTACTTTTGAGTGTATGATATTTCTTTAAAATATCACAAAGATTGGTTTATTTAAAAAATATTCTATAACCTAGTGGAAAAATGGTGCACATATGAATAGTCACAATAGTTTTTCTTAGAGTGCTTTCAAGTATGATACTAAGTCTAACACAGTAGGAATGCATGCACAGTTATGAATGACAAATTGTTAAATTACAGTAAGAGTATGAGACTAAATGTTGTAAATGGTTTATGATGCCTTATCTTTAGGCTTCCTGTTCCTATAAGGATAACTGTGTACTTCAGTGCATCAATCAGAATCTAATTGGACTGTACACTAACATGATCACTGCACAGTTCAACTCCATTAAACATAATCTCTGTGCAGACACCAGTGGACACAAGGAATCTTCCCCCCCTGCCTTTTCTGCTGCCATTGATTTGCTCAGTGATTTGCAACATGTAATCCGATGCTCTGTGACAGGTTGTAACTGAGGTTAAAGATGGCAATTTCATTATGTGTCAGAGGTCACATTAAAGGCTGACCCTTGACCCATTACCACAGACTTTACTGATTAGTGATAACCTTGTGTTATTGTATTAACTAATCAACATAACACACATACGTGAAAAAAAGTAAGGAGCAACTAATGAAAAACCATAGACATTTAAAAGTTCAATATGATTTGTGGGATGACATTTTTGTGCGCTGCAGGACAATTGTTTGCATTGTTTTCACATTACTTGTAAAATTGGATGTTTATTGTCCTTTATTCATAAAAAATGTCAATAGTAATTCGAGCAGCTGCTGCTTCTCTATTATTGTCTGTGTATCATCATATAGTAATACAGAAAAAGTAGGTCACACATTGTGACAAAAATACTAAAATAAAAAGCTATTCCTCACTAAACCATGTCAGAAATACTTTTTTTGAAAAATCATTTTAATTTTTTTTATTAAAATGTTTAATTAAAACTGCTTACATAAATTGAATAACAAACCTTACAATAGAATTTTGCAACCAAACAACAAACGAGGCTGTAGTGCTTTCTTTAGGAACCTCTATAAACACGTCAAAACAAATGAAGTCATAAGACTGCAGGTATAAACCCAGCTGTTTGTCCTCCCCATTCCTTTCTGCTGCATCATATACTGGTGTTTTTGTAGAACCTCTTGAGAGACACTTTTTTACAGGATCTTTTTAAAACATTATTAATAACAAGACACATTTTTTAGTCAAATACATTTTCCATCTGTAAATTTGGGGAGTTCACAATTCTTGTATACTAGATTTTAATTGTACACCTAAACTCTAAAACATACCTGAATATTACTTTGATCTTATCATATCTTTAAGTACTGGCAACAGAAATCTTGGATTTATTGGCTACTGAAAATAGGTAAGGACTCATTTTATGTTGTAAAACAGACCTTATAATTATAAAAGTGCATTGATATATTTGATAGCATAAATCCTGCAAAAATAGCAGCATATACTATCACTACGGGAGTTTCATACCAATGAATTTGAATAGAAATAGTGAGTCAGGGGTCAGCCAGGGAGGTAGATCCACCCAAAAATTACTTACTTACATATTTCTTCTTAGTTTTAATTGGTTTAATAAATATGACTGACATGTTTATGATGTTGTGAATGCGTACAGAGCTGTTCTGTTTTGTCATAGGGTCCCTGGTTATGAGCGACATCTTACATTTCTGTAGTCAGCCGCATATGCAAATGACAGGGCAATTGAAGATATACAAATATGTACCCATGGTTCATGTAGCCTAATGGCCTCCCTCCCTCTGGCAAGCTCAATGGTTCATTTAGATATCTGCACAGTTTATTATGTGAATAAGTCACGCTTGGCTTGTTATGACCCTCTAGGTTCCTGTTTGTGCGGTGTAGCTGAGATGTGTGGCGCTCAATTAGGCTGCCTGGCTGGTAGAGTTAACCCTTTATGCCAGTAAGTTTTTTTTTTTTTTCCCCTTATTTTTTTTTCCAAGCCAGATGAGGATGGTACATTGTGTGCTAGGGGTGTAAGGCAGGGATCAAAAGATCAATCCTAATACAGTGCTACCAAGCTGACCTCTCAGATGTAATAAAGACGCCATCTTTCACCCTCGGGTCCAATTCAGTGCTTCCCACCACATGTACAAACCTGGTATCTTTAAATTAGCTGACTTGCTTGCCCTGCAGGTAATTGCATTAGTTTATCAATGTTCAACAGAATTTATTACTCTCCCCAGCACCAGAAGAATCCTGGTGTTAATGTCCTCTGTGAGGCGACTGGAGAGTCAGTATTTGTGTTGGAGTCTGTGTAAATGTCTTTGCAAATAAAGAAGAGTAAACGCAATGACACCAAAGAGTGAAATTACAGCTTTATTGCCACTGGTAGGTTTCATCCATACAAGTAGGGTCTTAAAATTTCAAGGTGTAATATTTAAACCAAATGAGAGCCATACATTTACCGCTACATGAGTTTTCATTGATAAACACATTATTTATAGGTAACCTTGCTGCTACCTTTTAGCCATCAAATTAGATCTTCTCCTTACTTTTCACAGCCAGCATAGCTTCTGCACTTGTTTAAAAATCTTTATTTGACATGAGACTTATTTGCCTTAATAGGTGCTTAAATCAGATGGTCTTTCATTACACTAAAAACGATATCACTGTCAGTACTTTTCAATAGCATTCCTTGGCCGGAGGCTGCTGTGTGTCTAACTCACATCTGTATGCATTATGGATCTGTCGGAGGTAATAAACAGACCCTGCTCTTATTCCTGCTTCCTGGTATCATTATTTCCTGCCCATCAGATGGATTATGGCCCACTGTGCAACATGTAGATGAGTGGCGCTCCTCTGATTGCCTTATGGCCATCAGGCTTTGCATATTTACTGCCCATGAATCATGGTGTGTGGAAAGCTCACAGAATCATATTCTGATTCTCCTCCCTCCTCTTTTCACCCTCTGCTCTGTATTACATTTTCTCTGTCACACGGCCTTTCATACACACTTCTTTTTCGCCTGCTGTCTTTTGCTTGCTGCTTCTTTCATTGTCTGTCTTTCCCCATGCCTTGATCCTGCTCCATGCATTCCCAACTGTTTAATTAAAGCATGCATTATTAATACAGCTATATCTTTGTCCATCGTTCTTCTCTGTTCATATGACTGCTACATTAAGTATAAATTGTTTCGCTGTAATTCCCTTTTAATGTTCCTGTTATAATCAGTGTTTCTGGTGTGCAGAGGCTAGGGAAGACAGAAAAAAACAAGGGGAAATGCAACTGGGATCACATGCTTTTACAGTAACTTACTGTTTGATGTGTGGATTGCATACTGCTGCCCCTGTAATTAGATCTGTTTTGCAAGTCAAATGGATATGGCACCAATCTGCAAAATATGAGATTAATAAAAAAAAAAGGTAGTCAGATATGGATGAGTATTGTGTTTTGGTCGCCTTTGCAGAACCCCCTGGGAAAGAATAGCGCACATCAAAACTTTGAGCCTTTTTACATGGTAACATGGTAACTCATTGTCCTGTGAAATGAACAAGTCCCAGCTTTAGGACCTACAAGTTCTGGGACAACAGGAGATCAAATTTGACATTTTTGTAGCTAATGATTGTTATTGTTTTGGGTATATTATGGTGCACAGTGCCACAATATAAAAAATAAACACAAATTTGTGGTGTTAAATAGCATCTGTACATGCAATCTTTTTGTTTTCCTCTTCTATTTATGTCATTTTATTAAATTAAAAAGAGCAATTGAAGCATTGTAACAGATTTGCAGCCTCTCATGTTTGGTCTGTTGGCTTTTAGTTATGCTAACTCATTCATAATAAAAATGATTTGTTTACTCAATAGTGAACAAATGAATGACACAAATATATATATATATATATATATATATATATATATATATATATATATATATATATATATATATATATATATATATATATATATATATATATATATATATATGTATATATATATAAATAAAATGTTTTTAAGCTTAATTTATGCAAGGTCACTTAATGATAACAACCATATCATATTTCAAAGTTGATGATAAGTCTGATTAACTTACAAATTTGTTAGATATCTTTATAAAATAACAGGCTTTGGATCAATACTAGTATCAGGAGATACCTAAGCCCCAGGTATTGGAATTAGTATTGAACAGAAAAAAAGTTATCAAAACATCCCGAATAAGTTTGGTTTCTTTAAATGCCACATGTCTCGAATGCTGCAAAAGGTGATTATCTATGCTGTTTAGCAACAAAATTGTGAATTGGAGCTAACACAGCATCAAAGTGTTGCCAGCATGGCTGTTGTCTTATTTAAATATTACCTTTAGGTTAATTTTTTTTTCAACTAAAGATAATTACATTAACCTTTGTTATGCTGAAGTTATAGCTGAGATCTAAGCAACATGTGACCTTAGCAAGGTTTAGTACTACAATAGCAGAGGTCAGTGGATGTGTTTCTCTCGCTTAAATTTGGTGAACAAATCAATTTGGGCTCATCAAACCTCGCAGAGTCTTGTGCAATTTAACAACTTGTAAAATATTGCATTATTAGTTAATGTGTTTTCTGTCTCCTCTGTCCTTTTGTCCTCCTCCAGCCATCATGTCTAATGAAATGGTGTTGATACGTTACCATTTATCAGTAGCAGAGTACTTGGTTTGCCATTATTGATTTAAGAAGGCCGATTGACTGGGAGGACACTGTAAACTGGGCAATTTAAAGTCTACATCATTCATTGTCACATGATGTGTTGAATGAGTTTGTTAAAGGCATTGCTGAAATTAAAATGAGTAAAATATAATCAGGCAGAGAGAAGCAGCTGTCAATAAGTCAATTCATCTGATGCCATTAAAGTGATTATAAGTGCAAAGAAGTAGTAGAATAATGTAAGCTAAAAGAAAAAGGACATTTCCTCATTGTGTCTGAGCTGTCTGCAATCAGACAAATGTTGCATATGAGTAATGGCACAACTATCATGTCACATCTCAGAGGCTGCCCTGTTCCATATTAAGAGTAACAAGGAAAGTGTGTGAGGACCTAGCAATGCCATGAAACTGTGTTTAAATATTTCTAATTTCATTTGTTAGAAAGGGCCCCTCCCTTGCTCTCCATTACCCTGACAACCATCCTTCATAAGCTGAATGAGTGCATTATTCATTAGCACTAATTATTTTCACATAATGTCTGCCCTGATATATTTAACCTCCACATTACACCCAGGATAATGGCCTTGTAAAATTGAATTGTGAGAAAGAAGTGGAGTTGGAGAGCTCATTTAAAGAACATAAGAGGGAAGAAAAAAGAGAGAGGGAGGTGCAGGAAGGGTTTTTAAAGCTGCTGGAGTAGGGGAGGCATGGGGGGTTGACAGGAAGAGTGTTAAGCACTTTGGGACACGGAGACCCAGAAGTGATGGGACATTTGTTCCTGTCTCATTTGCATGCTAAGAGAAGAGCCTGGTGGTTCTCTGTTGGGATGATGAGATACCTAATACCCTGTGGGTTGAAAGTGCCCTGGAGTCAGGGAGTTAAGATTAGTTCTTCCTGACTTGACACATAACCTCTACGATTAATATATAAAAGCCCGAGTTGGGACAGCGAGAACAGAGAGCAGACAACTGAGCCCTGACTCACCTTACTATCCCTGACTCCATCGTCACCGCCTTCACCTCCGATTTTCTTGTGACCCTCCTTCGATTCTTCTCTCTTTCTGTTTTGGCTTTCTTTTACGTCACATACTGTCACGGTAGTCTGAATCACTCACTAAGGGATTTTTCTCACTGAGCAATACATACATCTTTAGTGAAAACAAACTTCAAAACAAAGTAGGTACCAAGGAAAAACTCTTCTTGCTTTGCTTATTCATGAGACTGACATTCACCAACCTTCAAAATTTAAAACCAAACACGGTTTGCTGCTCCACTTGCTTCATCTCTGATGTCTTCTGGGGAAGAGCTGTGATCCCATACCAGTGATAGAGCTGTAACACGAACACATGAACACTTGAAAATGTTGACATCCAAAACTTTACACTGGGAGATTTCTTTCATATGTCAGGCCCAGAGATTTGATATTTTTGAGGAAAATGCATTTTAAAGAAACATTTCCGTCCTGCCTTTTCACTATTAATGTGGAACACTTATTAAAGAGTTTATTATTTAGTTGTAATCAGAAAAAAAACACATTTATTTGCAGCTTACAGTATGATTCTATTCAAAATCACTTCAATATCAAATCAGTCGAAATCAGATCGCCTCTAAAAACCGGCTTTACATTCCAAATTACAAGTGAATAAAAATGTCCTTTCATCTAGAATCAGAACAAGTCCTGAATGAAGGATAAACCTAAAATACAGAGAGGAAAACAGTAACCCAATGCAATAGAAATGATTTCAACCCACAAAGATTGTTTTCTTTGATTGCATCTCCTTTCCAATGAAGAAAGTGTTTGTAATGACCAGTGACGGTATTTAATGACTATAAATCACATTGTTCCTTTGTTAAATACTGACTCAGTAAACACAGCAATGACTGGCTCTGTGTTTTGTTACTTTAATTTACTTTTGTTACTTTTTTTTTTTTTTTTTAAGGAAGCTCTGGCTCTCCAGTCAATGTTACGTTGCTTCTGCCAAACACTGTAGAGCTGCATCTCATGATTTCTGTCAGATTTTTACCTAGGAGTTCTATGAATCAAAATTTGCTGTAGTTCCTGTGGTGCTGACAAAAGAAGGGCAGCTTTCCTCCAAAAGGTATAAAACCATGAACAGATTCCTGTAGTCTGAGTCATACATATGTGCCTTACAAGATCTGAGGAGAGAGAGAGAGCAGAATTTCTATCATTGTAGCATAAAACTGCATAAGCTTTTCAAAATAAACTTGGACAGGACAGGAGTAAAACAGTTGGGGAGATTACATCTATAAATGATATCATAAGTTGTTTTTTTTTTTTTTTTTCTGTTTTGCTTTTTTGCATATATCAACATTCTGATCAACAAGACAACTCCAAGTCTTCAGAAGTTAGTTATAAGAGAAATATTCCAGCATGTTTACTTTGTGAAGATGCAATGCTGAAATCATACAAGAGCGTCTAAAAAAAGAAAAAAAAGTATGCTTCCAATAGAAGACATCTTGCACATCAAAGAGAACAGAGCGGTCTTAAAACAAGAGTGACTGCAAAATATGTCTCTGAAAAATGGAACATTGCACATGTGGGATGTATGCAAATACTGAAACATGTATAACTTTATCTATAAACTATTCATTTTTCATGAAACCAAATACTGTTAGTCATAGAGAAGTGATACAATTTAAAATCAGTTTACATTTATTTTATGTCAGTGATGTGCTTTCTTATGCTTTTAAATTCCTCGGCCACCCGAGGTTTGAGAACGAAAACTGGGTAAAACGAAAATTAACAAAATAAGCTAAATAAATATTGTGATCAAACTAAGATTTATTTATAGAAGATAGCCATTGTGAAGACTTGTGCAAAACAGCTTAATCTTATCATACCACACATAATAATGATAATAAAAAAAAAACCCTGTTACTTTATTTTAACAGCACTATGAGGAATTTTGCCATCAAAAGTAAAACATTTGAGATACTGACCACAGGCTTAAAAACAAAAATGCAGCAAATATATGGATTTTAAAAGTCTTGAGCAGTGAATATTTTGCTAAGTTTTGCCAACAGTGATGAAGTATTTTTTAAACTGTACTGCTTCTGACTACGGTCTATTAAATTTAATCTGAGCAACATGCATTCTAATATAAACAAAGCTGATAAAAAAAAAAACCAAAAACAATTTCGTTTTTGTAGTGGTTTCCTTTTCTGATTTCCTGACTAATACTGCAAACAGTGACCACACTTGTCTCCAGGCAATGTGAGTGTGAATGCGAGTGCACTGCTTTATATGCTTGATGATGGGTAATTTCAGCTCATTTCAACTGGGAAAAACATTGTTCTCAAGCCTGTCTGTGTTACGCCCAGAAGGCAGAGCTCTCTATGTGTAAAGTATCCGTCTCCCTGACATTTAGATTTGCCTTTTAAAGATGACATTTTTCAAATCTGGCACTTCTTCGTGAGTTTTCTAGAGGAAACAAAATTATTCTTTTGCATCTGAGTCAGAGTGTTCATGTAAGTGTGTAATTGATTCATTCCCAAATTGTTGGGTTTTTGTTGCCAGTGTAGATAGGTTTTCATGCTATGTGCTAGTATACTTGTGTTGTGTCAGCATTGGTTTGTGATATTTGTACCTATTGATACAGACATAAAAATCATTGATAAGACCATGCATGAGTTACCATATCTTCAAGGGGGTTGAGGGTGGATCACCTGAAGAGGAAAAAAACAAAATAATTATAACAAAAAGTGTACATTTATCGGGCTGCACGGTGGCACAGTGGTTAGAAGGTCACTGGTTCAATCCTTGGCTGGAGAGGGGTTTGGTCAGTGGCCTTTGTGTGTGGAGTTTGCATGTTCTCCCCGTGTATGCATGGGTTCTCTCTGGGTACTCCAGCTTCCTCCCACCATCCAAAGACATGCATGATAGGTTAATTGGTCACTAAATGTGAGTGTGAGTGTGGTTGTTCGTCTCTCTGTGTGTGGCCCTGTGATGGACTGGCGAGCTGTCCAGGGTGTACCCTGCCTGTCGCCCAATGCCAGCTGGGATAGGCTCCAGCTTCCCCGCGACCCTGAATTGGATTAAGCAGTTTAGAAAATGGATGGATGGATGGGTGTACATTTATCACAACTGTTGCATCAACAGCAGTTATATGAGGTACAAATAGGGTATGTAGCATCACCTTGATAGGTTAGGAGGGCAGATGATAGTCTTTGAGTGTGTGATTGAGGATTAATGGTGTACTGAGTGGAATGATTGAGTAGATGTGCTCATCTTTGAATGATTCCTTTAAATCACAGGAGCTTTCCAATTACAGCACTCTGGTGACTCACATTGAACCATTCTGCAAATGAGCATGCTATCCCTAAATAATTTCCTTGACAAAGATGGTGCGACGCATTATGAAATATTCAGAACTCAATTTTCCGGTCCTATCAGTCTTTGGAAAGATCCATAATTACATGATAATCCACAATGTAATTCATTTTGGGTACTTTGGGAAACTGAGTTTGCTTCATAGCAAAAATCTTTAATATGTTGGTGAAATGGGATGAAGCAAACTTTGTAGGGTTTTTTGTGATTGTTAAAATGGATTATGGATAAAAATCCAGTTTTATCATTATAATTCACAATTATAGAGATCTTCGGGGTCAGTGGAAATTTCCACATAAATGAGATACTGTGGCAGCTTGCAATGATACAGGACATAAAGGAACAGAAATATTAGATTGAGCGAAGTTATTATCAACAGTGCACATACCAAGACACATAAACCCTCCTCTCAAGTGAAGTTAATATTGTAGTTATGGCAGGTATATGTTAAAAAACTAACATCATCCTATCACATTTCATTACATTAATTTAAAATATGGCTATAAAACAGCATTAGAAAACCAAAAGGGTGTAGAACCATGCCTTGTTGGGCAGAAATGTGGGGTTAGAGTTCAGGAAGTGTGGCGAGTAGCTCTATAGTCACAAGAGGAATATGTAATACACATTATATTAGCTTTTCAAAGGTGAGCAGAATGAGCTTGTTGAGTGTGAGACAGATGGACATTTAGCCAACACTGTCGTTGCCCCATCTGTGTGAGCACACACTGGTCCACAGTGTAATATCTACACAACAGTTTCCACTGAGTTGTGTGCCATAAAGCGTGAATATGTACTTCACATTCCTGTGTAGGTACTGCAATGTACTTGTAGAAGTTTATAATGTACAGTACAGTTTAGATAGCAGTAAGTCACTGTAAGATATTTAAGAAAGTGGGCCATAAAAACTCTGAGCCACTGGTTTTAAAACCAATAAAGTTAAATAGACCTGCTGACATTTTTTAAATGTATTGCATTATGGGAAGTCCACCCTGAAACCTCATATCTGGAGAAGAGTGAGTCAAAACAATTTACAGTCATTGTGACTTTCTGACTCTGAGACGTGATTTAATGACATGCTTGTTAAATGTGAGGTCTGCTAAGAACAATGCCAAGCTTAAAGACCAAAGCTGTTGCAGCAAGATGAGGCAGAAGGGAAAGCAGAAAAGTGGGTTGAGGAGGAATATGGGGATTTCAAGGAACATAGAAACCAAGCCAACAAAAAGCTAGGGGAAATCAGGAGGAGCTGTTTGCATTCTACCTGCATATGGAAAAGCAGACCACTGACTTTGATTGTCAGTGGCAACATATACACTGGTAGGCTGAAGGATTCCTTAATGTCACAGAAGCTTCACTCAAGTTCAGTGAAATCAACCAACTTATTAAGGTTTAGGATGCTGATTTGTCTGATTCAGGCCCACGCAACTGCTGACCTTAACCTGCAGAAAAGTTAACATGCAAAGAGATTCATGAGGAAGACTTTTATAAATGTGAGGGGTTGGAGAAAGATGCCACACTGGTATCTTCCTAGTTTTTTGTCTACATGGCATCTACAAAAGCCATGTCTGTTTTAAATCAGATCTGTATTGTAGAGAATCAAAAATAATTGTTAAACAAATTTAGGAGGATGAAACAGGAAGAAAGGTCTGTAATCTAGTGGATCAAAACAGAACTTTTTGGGGATAATATTAATTGTTATACTAATCTGCTCATACTCTAATAATGAGCACAATATCTTGAATGTTAAGCATAGTGGTGGCAGCATGATATATATGATGATATATACAATATAGAGATGCTTCACTGTTGCAAACAGAAGGTGAAATGAAACAAATTGAATCAGGATACAACAAATTCCAAGAAGAAACCTTAAAAGAGACTAAAATATAGCTTTGATACCGAGAGCTTTAACTGTCTGTTCTAGTGCATCAGGACATTCTGATATTTGACTTTTGCACCTTTGGCTTAGGTCCTGAAAATCCAGTCTGTGACTGGAGTTTGATTTAATATTTATATAAACATAGTTTCCTTTCTTTATTGGCTCCATTTTAAATCCAGAAGAAGATAAAAAAACAAAAAAACCTTCTCCTCACATAAAACGACCAAGCTCCAGTGCACAACATATATCAGAGATCTTATAGTTCTATATTTTCCAAACACAGCACTTTGCTCTCCGGATGCATGTTTTATTTGTGGTACCTCGTGCTCCAAGAGTAGAATGGGAGGCAGAGCCTTTGGCGGTCATGCACCTCATTAGTCTGGCTTCAGAAGGCGGACAGATTCTCTACCTTTAAGATTAAGTCTTAAACTTTCTGTTTCAATCAATCATACAATTAGGTGGGGTTTAGTCATTTCTTAGTTAATACTACAGTTTTAGACTGTTTGGGAATGTCCCAAGATGCCATGAGCACTTTCTTCCATTTTCATCTCTCTCCTCTTTATCTTCCATGTTTAAATTGGATTTTCATTAATCGTATCACTGATTTGGCTTGAATTGCATGTGCCTGTAAAGTGCCATAAGGAGACTTTGCTGTGAACTGGTTCTAAACAAATAAAGCTGAATTAAATTGAACTGGATTTGTTGAGAGCGTATGTGAAATGCTAGTCTATAAACGCTTCTGAAAATTGACTTATGCTGTGAATTTGATCAATCAATAAACCTGATTTCACACCCTACCATTTTGAAGGACATAGCATTGACAGAAAAAAATAAATTAATAAACTGTTTTTCCATATTGTGTATGCTTTTAAAAAACAGTTTATAAACACTAACTTGGAAGAAGTGGTAAATTATTCCAACTAGCATTTGTGATTAATTTAAAGTTTTTTTCTTTTTTTGAATACTTCAGTTTTCATTTTAACAATATGTGTCTCGTCCTGTTGGCCGTTGTCAGAACAGTCACATTATATCTATAGTGCGTCTTCACTTACACATCAAATGTTGCCAGTCAAGTCAACTATCAGCGTATTGTACACCTCAGTTGTCTACATTATTACTTTCCTCAATAGAAAGTTTTTTTTTTTTAAACAGGGTAATCATGCCCTGATGTTCCTCATTTTCCACAGACCATTTTGTGATAAATTCCCATCTGCAAAGTATTTCCGAATATTTTGCCCAGGGAGGTGTAATTTAAATAATATCAGTCACTGTGCTGCTGCCAGAATAAGAATTATGTCCACACTAATATCTCATCTGACAAGCAGCAGAGAAGAGACTTGAATAACAAAAGTGTAATAATTCAACCAATGTTATTATCAACCTAATTATAACATGAAATTTAGACCACTTTCCTTTCCTGCTTCGATTCAGTATAAATGATTAAACTGATCAGTTATTTTAATCTTGTTCAAAATGGCTCACATGAACCCCACAACAGGAATGTGGTGTTTTTTAGCTGCCAGATTAAATGAATAAATTGCTGCTACAACTTAAAGAACACACCAAACAACCCTCTCTCCGTGGACTCGTATACCTAAAGGTCACATAAACCATATAAATATTAAACATTTACACTAAATTTGCCAAAGTGTGCAAACTCACCACATGGCAAGAGTCATCGCATTTTCCAGACAAATGATCATAATTATATCACTATAACAAATTTAATGAGAGCAATCAGCTCTGAACATTTTTGCCTCCAAGCAAGCACAAGTTTAAGTCACTCACAGAGCCACTTCTTGGTCATTCTCTATTAATTTGCAGAGCATGTTCTCTGAGTGTCAGGGTCTTGGCAGTGTTGTTCCCCAATGACTCCAACCTCCTAGTCGGCTGCACAAGGGGGGCCCTAATTAGACTCTCATGTGATTTTAATGGACTCACTGGCTTCGGTCCTGTGAGAGTGCACAGGATGCTACAACCTCTCTACTGAGGGCGCTCCACACATGGAGGAGAGCTGGGCTTGTGCATGTGTGAATTTGTGCAATCAAAACTGAAGCAGGAAGTTTTCTTCGTATTATTCATTTTTGGAGTCCAAATCTATTTTAAAGCTATGAAATGTACAAAATAACATACAGTATAGCCCGTTCTTAACAATGTTTAATACATGCTACGTAAACTGCTGATATGTAAATTTATTTCTATGTTGTTTTGAAAAGGAAACCCATTTTTCTCTGCTTTCTACTTTCTTTGTCTCAAAACCTCACTGGAAATATATGAGCTGTAAGTCTTCTAAAGACCAATGATAAAAGAAAATGACAAAAATTACTTGAACACATTTGAAAAATAAATAAATAAACAACAAACAAACAAAAAATAACTAAGTTCATATAAGCATTGAAAATTTATCATGTATTAAGTTGTGACTTTCAGGATTTTATGCAACTTACTAAATTGCAGCTTTCAGAAAAATAACTTAATATATAAATATAAGTATATAACTACAACTGTGAGATTTGTGGTTCAGTCATATTAACAGGATCATTATGCAGCTTTGTTATTTCTCATATTATTTTTACTTTGATTTGCATTTTTAACATTTATTCAGAGATATCCCAAAATTCACACAAATAAAAACAAACTACGTTTTATTACACATATCTATATCTCACTGCAGCGTTGGAACATTTTTCGAATTTGTGCGTACGAGAATGACGGCCTAAGTCGCAATCATTTCAGTGTTCCCACTTTCACAGCAGCCTGTTATAATGAGGACAGACATCTGGACCAATCTCACAATATGAGGTTGTGATGAATGTGACCCCTGTGGTCAGCCCTTGAACCAAAACCCACCAGGACGCATAAAGCAGTAGCACAGGCCCTGTTAAAAGGCTGCACTGGAACATAAATCGGTGCTGGTGCTTCTTAACTGTCCAATTTGCATGGCCCCTACACAAAGAGGCTAACGATGTTTTGCAAGACAAACAAGCATAAACACAATGACAATAATATGCATGCAGGTAAACAGAAGGGGCAACTTATTAAAAGTTGTACATGCTTGCATTTAGTGGACATGGCACAGAATTCTTATGCAAATATGAGAGAGGCTGCAATGAGAAACAAAACTTGTGGGGGGAAAAATAATAAAAACCTGCATACAATCTTTGCGAGTCAAAACGTTTGAAAGTTAGGGAACAAAAAAGAGAAACTAGAGAAGAAATGAGACTGCCGATGGGAAAAGGAAAGATGAAGATGGTGGTGAGATGGGAGTCTAGTTTTATCTAGTGGGCAGGCAGACGGTGGCGGCAGGATCTGTCTCTGTTAGCAAGAACATGGCCCTGTTATTAAAGCCATTTATCACCGGCTGAATATTCTCCCTTTAATGGGGTCTGTCGTTAATTACCCAACTTTGTCAAGATAGAGAGTCAAGAGCTCTGTTTTACACGGACAGGCTCACACACAAACATAAATGCACACACACGCACATAAAAAACATACATGCACACATGCGCTCCAACAAATAATCAGTTTAAGAAACATTTCCCACATGTAGGAAAGCACAATGAGATGCCTGCATAGACATACATCACTGGAAGTATTCTACCTGTCAGATCTGATAATATAATGTTCATTTGAGGAATAAAATGGATGGGAATGATTTGATGATTATCTGACTGACAGAAAATTAAAAGCTCATTTAATTGATTGTATAATCACTTTTCAATGCAAATTAGCCCTAAATGGTTTAATTTAGTTACTTATTTAATAATTCTGTTGGTCTTCTGCAGAGACTTCATGTTCATGAACGCGGTATACAGATAGTTGTATTACATTTCAATATATTAGTTTTGTGCAGTTTTTTTTTTGTGCTGCCATTCAGACATAAACACTATTCTGTATTTATCTGATCCATTAGGCATCTACATTATTGTCCACAATAATGTAGGCGCTTCCACAATATGATTTCTAAGTTACTATATCACCAGTTTATGAAATTGTGGATAATTCTGTATAATTACATTCAATACAGTTTGAAAAATATTAATAAGATGATTAATCTTTTGTCTCAGCCGACAACAGTAGAATGATAGTTTTCCATGAAGGCATAAGTTAAAACAATCCTGTTATACATTACATAATATTGCATAAAGACACAAGGCTTACATGGGTAATTTATTTGGAATTAAGTTTATTTATATTTTAGTGTTAACTTAGTAATGATTGTGAGATACTCTCTGCATTTGACCTGCTGGAATTTTACATATTATTAAATACAATCATACTTCTGGCTTTTTAATACCAAGTAAGTCGCTAAGTCAGGGGGTGTCCAAAGTTGGTCCTTGAGGGACGCTATCCTGCAGGTTTTCAATGCACCCCTGCTCCAACCCACCTAGCTCACATTTAATGGATCCAGCAGCCTAGGAAGTTCTGCAGGATGACCGATTAATTTGAGTCATGTGTGTCGGAGTGGGGAAGCATGGAAAACCTGCAGGATTGTGGCCCTGGAGGACTGGAGCTGGATGAGGAACAAACTGTTAGTTGCTGACAGCATCTGCTGCACTGTGAGGAAAACAAGAAAGGATCACTAAGTGGTGTCACTGCATCTGTTTTACCAAAGTGCATCCCCTAATTCTGTACAAACAGCAGTTTTATGGCCTCTTGTTCAGCAAGTCTGCTGCTCTTTACATGTCTTTAGGCAGTTTCATTAGTGGAATTTCATTTATGTTTGGTTGATCGGCTGCTCTGTTTAGAAGAAGAGTGTTGGACCACAGTCCCTCCTCCTCCTTCTCTTCTCTGTTCCCTAATCAGACTCTTTTGTGCTCCTTTTATAATTAGCCACTTAACTAGCAATGGCGCTGTGGCTGTAAAGCATTTACAAGGGTACTTGACAAGACACGCCAGCACCTTTTGTTTAGCGATTAGTTTCTCTGTGGAAGGGACAATACAAATGGCTTCCAGAGCATCTGGTGGCCTTGTAGCTCTTAGCGCCTCAGAGAGAGAGGGAAACGACAGCAGAGAAGGCGGAAGAACAAGCTTCAGAGTCCATCAGCAACAATAAGGATTGTACCACAAGGATTTGCTACAAGGGCTGTAAAATTTATAGTCTGAGGAAACTGATCTGCAAATGAATACAGCAGCTCTAACAAATATGATGATAAGAGACTCAGAGAGGGCTGTGTAATAGGGACCTATTTTTCACACACCACTGATTAAGAACTGGATAAGTGTCTGCTGAGATTCCCATGTGCACAATGCAGCACGGGCAGAGTTTAGTATGCGTCCCAGTACGGTATCCTTTAGTACCCAGTCATTTACATTGTAGTTATCCAAAGACAGAGAGAAATGAAAGGCAGCATGACAAGTCTTCCATCGATCCCTCTGGCCTGATTAGCTCACCAGTGTACCTTCAAGGCAAACTAATCAGATACATTGATCATGGAATACTTTTTAACGCTTCCCCAGGCAATAATAAGATTTCTCTCCCAAATTACTAGTCAGTTATCTGTTGAGATGTGATTGTAGACATTTGGGAATATAACATTTCCAATGAGATGTCAGTGAAAGTCAATGAGTTGACTTCAATCTCTGACTGTGCAACAGAAATACAATTATGGGAATGAAATGCTTCATAATTTCCTCAGATGTTTTTTATTTTTATTTCTATAATTTGCTGTTTTGTTTTTGACTCATTGTGACAATAGGTATTACTCACTTCTTTTAACGTGGACTGCACCTCAGTCTATGTTACTTTCACTTCTGTCCAGAAGAGGTTGCTGTGTTCCCTGCATACAACAGCAGGTAAATGGTCATGATGATTCCAGATAGACCTACTTCGGTTAAACATAAAATGACAATAAAAACAGTGAGACTCAACACCAGATTTCAAGATTAAATAAGCTTCTGTTTTGTACTCACAGTAGTCTCTCAAAAAGCCAGTCTCACAAAGAAACTATGTAAAATAAAAACATTACCATGACGGCAAATTCTAGTGTGCTATTTAATGATAATTACCAGCTATTTGATTTGAAAATCTCCATCAAATAGGGTGCAAAGCAGAGAAAAGCTTTTGTTAATAGCTGCCACCCTTCAGCTACTCCACACAAAGCACTCAGTAATTGATTATAGATGTCATTTTCATCATTGACAGTAGGGGGCAGGATCCATTCATTGATTGGACTTTCATTATGTAAAAGTCAAACAATTACATTGAGCTGCCCATTAATACACAGTTATACATGTTTGACGAGGAATGTTTAGCCTTTTGCCTCACATGTTAAACTGGTTTCAAAGACCTGTTCCCTACTATAGCACGTGACTTTTGGGAGGGATTAAAAAGCTAAAGAGTTTATCTCATATCTTGAAAGTTAAATCTTGCTCTTCGCATTTACACCAATATCTAAACAAGCCCTATGAGACACTGTGAACAGCTGTGAGAAATATGAGCCTCTCTCTGATACCTGTGTTCCCGTGATACTGGAGATCAAACACTGTGATAGCATAACATCCCTTCCTGTCTGTCACACCCTCAGGCTAAACATCAGCAGAGCGTCTTGCAGCTTGCAAATGTTCTCATGACAAAGTTAAAATGTCTCGATTAATATCTGACAACTTCTGCTTTTTTCATTCTCATCTGTTTTTCTGCTTTAGCTGCTTATTCATCATGTTATTTCTGCTGGATACATCCATCCCCATAATGTCACTGTATCGGCAGTGACAAGAACTGAAGATTCCTCTCAGGTTGTTTGATGAGTGCACGTTGTGGCTCCAGTGCTTTGCACTACATGCACTTTGAGTGTTGTTTCAAACTGAAATCTTTCTAAAAATCCATTTTTTTAAAGAATACTTTGTCATTTTGATTTTGCACACTATTGGTGTGGTAAATTTGAACAAATTAATAAATCTATTAAGTCAATTGCCCAGAAAATAAGAAACCTTACTGAAATATAAATGCTTTGTTGTGGTAGAATTTGTTCTTCCTCTCATTAATGATCTGATTTCTTACTACTGTCAGACCCTGACAAGTAAATTGAGAGCAGCACTCTAGACGGTGTGTGTTCATGCCACAAAGTCATACCAAGAAGTCCCATCAGCAGTGTTTCTCCATCTCGGTTAATGTCTCATCCATCCATCAGCTTTTAACCAGACCTTGTGCATGATGGTGAGTGACTTAAAAGCCTGGCTAGTCACACCTAATTAGCTAACGCCTAATCAGACAAACCCCAGCACAAGGGCACAAAGTGGATTGTAGGGAGCAGTAAAGATTTTTTTCTCTTAACATGGTAGAAAAATGTGGATGCATTGGGAAGCAGAAAGTATAAAAAGTCTTTACAGTGAAATAAATGGTTTGATGATATGCTTATTTAAACAACAGTAAGGCATAAATGTAAAAATATAAGATGGATAAGATAGAACAAACATCTCCTTAATCTTTCTAAAAGTTGGTGCTCTTATGTATCTGTTTTGACATCTGTGTTGTTTCTGTAGAAATGCATTCTTATTGGCCCTGTAAGACCCACATCCTGGTTTGTCTGCTTGAAATTTTAATAATGCCGTATTTTAGTATGTACTGTTTAAACTTAAAGAAGGGAACTAGAAGGGTTGGACAATGATAAGATACAGAGTAGATGGTTAACTAAGAGGAGTGGATGTTGGTCAAATTTTGTATTTCTTTTTGGTTAAGAAAAAAAACAAAACAATCCGATGTAAAGATGCTTAGTTGGAGAGGAGATTATGAGGCAGTGTATTTTCAGGGTGGTGTAAATTGAGAGGATTGGAAAGGAGAGAGCAGGACACCAGATAGGAGAGGACGAGACAGGAGGAGACAGAACAGCAGTACAGCAATGTCTCCTCACTCTGAGTCCCTGTGTACTAAAATATTGAGCAGCTTTTGTTTTGCCTAGTTAAACATGCACTGATGTGACACAAACTGTGAACAAAGCCATTTCACACGCACGGGAATCCTTTTTGTATAATTTATGACAGAGTGACGACTGCAGCCATGCTGCGCAGTTTGTTCTCAACATAATACATCTGGTAAACACTTGGTTTAAAAACATTTAGCTTGGTTAACATAAAAATGCAAAATAAATGTGTGTGATAATTGCTGGTTGGAATTATTGAACTCTAACACATAAGCAAAAATGGCCTCAGTTTCCCTTTTTAATAAAGGGTGAAAGAAAACATTTAACATTCACAGAGTGTAAGAACAAAGAACTGCATTGATTGGACAAGAAAAGGGTGAATCCAAAGCTTATTACCTCTACCTGCTAGGTTGTGTTTTTGCCCTGGTTCATCTGTCTGTGTTCTGTCTGTCTGGTTGTTTGTTGGCAACTTTAATGCAAAAACTATTGTGCAGATTTCTGTGATTTTTTCCCAGAGGATGGGTCTCGGTCCAATTCCATTACATTTTGGGAGTGAACTTGAAAGAGTTTTTTTTTTTAAAGCATTCTTCACAATATTGGTAGAAATGAGTTGCTTGGCAGAGGTCTGCACTCTGAGTGCTTTTCTAGCTTGAACTATTTTCTTCATCAGTTGCAGATATTCTTACTGTAACTCAAATGCAAATTCAGTTTGTTTTTTTTTAAAACATAAACTATAAATTAGCCTCTACCCACTTCTAACTGGAGCATTCACTGGTCTCAAAAAGAAGTTCAATATTACATACAAGCTACAACTCTTTAGACAATTATACAATTATCAGCCTTTGAAGACATTTGAATTATGTGAGGTTATATCTTTGGCCTGCACCATAAGTTGTGAAGCTAATCTTTATATTAACTTTATATATTTAAAATTAAATGAGAATTTTTCATTTGTCTTAAAAATGATGATGTGATAATCATGCTACATTATGGATATAAAGTAAACGCATACAAGAAAACCCCCCCAAAAAAACCACCGGTCCACATCTAGAACACATTATGTTGCATCAAGTTTACTCAGATTACCTGAGGAAAAATCTTGAAAGTGTTTGTAAGAAAAAGAGGAAGAACAAACTTAAAGTAATAATGAAAAAGAGACACAAATTGACATCAGGCTAATTTGTAATAAAAATCCCCTTTCTAGGATGCAAGCGGGTGGATATTTGACAAGAGCTCCAAAGTGGCTTAGTTCAGGTTTAACTCAAGTTCCTGATGATAAAAGAAGGCAGTGAAGTCGGTCAGTTCCTTGAGGGGAAAGAGCCATAACAGTAAAATTGCTAATTTGCCAACTTCTTTTCAAGATACCATTAGGCAGCTGGAGAATGAACAATGTTGTGGGGACAGACAGTTAAATAAACCAAGCTGGTTGGGATGACTGGATTGCACAATCAATATGGATGTATGACAGACTGAAAAAACATCTCCTCAGGGAAAATTGATGGCACAATTTTACCAAAAGAAAAAAAAAAAATTTCAAATTTTGTGCTTACACTCACAGTACCGGTTGCTGCAGTGTGACTACAGAGGAAGTCAGCTCACCTCTGAAATAAAGTTTTGCCTGAAGTGAAGAAGGAAAGAATCCCACTGTGTCTGGCTCAGGCCTGGGCAGGGTTAAATCCAGTCTCTTAGCTATTGAACTTTAAAGACATGGGGACAGGGACTCAGCAAACTGGCAGTGATCACCCTAAAGTATAAAACATCGAGGGAGCCACACAACTCACACAAACTCACACGATCCTGTACATGAGTTATACATCTCTCTGGAGGATTCACTCCTTGCTCTTCGCAATTCTTTTCCTTTTTCTTTTTTTCTTTTTTTTCTTTTTAAAATATTTTTTCTGCCTTGCATTTCCTTGTATTAATCAACAAAAATATGAATTAAAATAAAGTACATTAATGTGAGGGGTAAGCAAAAAAGGGTTTAAATGATCTGCAGGAGTAAACTGTAGTGATGGTTGAGTATAATTTTATTCTCACGTGTATACCTCTCAGTAGATGTCTATGGTACTTTTCTTGCTGTTTTTCTTTGAGCTTGTATTGAAGAAAAAAAATGGTTTTATTGTTAATGATAAAGTATTCCTTCTATAAAACTCCATATATCCTTTTTTTTTTTTTTTTTTTGTCACGCTGCAGCAAAAAGAGCCAATACTTAACTGCATAAACTTTAGGGTGAAATGCTGTAAGTCACTCATGATGAATAAATTAGTTCATTCTCACCTTGGGGAGCTTAATTTTTACTGACATTCAACAAACATGTTTTAAGAAGATGTGGATGTATGGGTCAGCAAATCAAACTGTAGCACAGTGTGCATCAGAGTGTGTGTGAATGTCTCAGATAAAACAAGCTCTACATGCAGCAGCCCAGGGACACTCCAACTGTAATTGTGCAGGTGGCATTTTAGAAATACTCACACAACAGGGGTCAATTTCTCTTCAGGTCACTGAGAATGACATCATCAAACTACCATTAACTCTGCAAACAATCGTAGCCCTGCTACATCTGTATTGACATTGGATTCCTTCAAAACAAACAGCAGGCTTTAGGCTTTGCCCTCAATCTAAAACCGTAACCTCAGAGTGAATAACAGAGAATGTCCATCTGGCAAGATGGAGAGGAGGACAAAAAAAAAATGACATAGCAAACTACTTCAGAAACCTCTTTCCACCCAACTCCAGCTTTCCCTTTTCTTTCAAAAAAGATATTCACTCTGGATTTCTCTAGACACCTACACATAGATGAGTATTATATACAGAACAATGTGTACTTCTTCAGAAAACACAAAGATCAGATGAGGGCTTTTTTCATTCTGTCTTCAGTGCTAAAGTAGGTGTCCCAAAAACAGAGAGGGGTATTTTTTCAACATGTCTTGACCTTTTTGGAGCATCCTTGTATAAGTTCCACACTGGCCTGGTGCACCCGCAAAGCTAAGGTGTGTATTTGACATACAACTGTCAAGAAACAGTCCAGATGCAGGTCACTGTTTTTCTGTAATAATAGCTGGAAGTCTTGCTGTTCAATAATTTATGTGGCCTATCCAACACCAAGGGGATGGCACGCACTCCTCTGCTTTCCGTCTCATTCTCCATTTCCCCAGATAGACATAATGCACATGCTTGAGCTTATTTTTGTTTACTTTTACTGTGGTCTAGTGCCGCAAATTTCTCCAACTTGTAATAAAACTTTTATGTAAAAAAAAGCATTTTTCTGTATTGTATAAAGCATTTCCACAACTAATATTTCAAATTATTTATACCCATCATTTAAAGCAATGTGAATTTTTCCTAAATATCACTGAATACCAGCAGCAAAAGCCTGAGCGTAGATAATCATCACTATTTAGATATTATTCATTCATTCATTCATTCATTTTCCGAACCGCTTATTCCAATTCAGGGTCGCGGGGAAGCTGGAGCCTATCCCAGCCGGCTTTGGGCGACAGGCAGGGTACACCCTGGACAGCTCGCCAGTCCATCGCAGGGCCTATTTAGATATTAGATTCAGCAAAAAAAAAAAGAAAAATTGTGTTTAACTTGTATTTTTAATGTTACACTCAGACCTTAAAACAATATTTTTGAGATTAGTTTGCAGTTTACTTTTTGTTGTATATACCTTGTTGTGTGTACTGCTCAGATGCAAAATGGTCGGTAGGCCAACTGTACGACATTTACATTTGTTCACTTGTACTTATGTTCAATAATGTGCCATTGTCCAGTTTAAATAAATTAATTCAACTGAAAAAAAATTACAAATACATTCAAATACAGATATTACTAAATGACTGCTGTTACTATAAAAAATGTGGCATGACCTTTGTTAAGGTTGAAATGTTAATGGTAACAAGTAAAAAAAAAAAAAAAAAAGATCTTTATGAGTGAACCAGAGCCTAATGATTCCCTGCCTTGTCATGCCCTCTCAATGAGCATGTGTTGTTTTTCTCTGCTGTTTTTACAAGAAACAATCTTATTTGGCATTATGGTGCAATAAAAACATGCAGGCATATTGGCAGTTATGGCAGGAGCAGTCACATGATCAATATCCTCCTGACCCTCCTCCTTTTGCCCCTTCAACTACTCTTCTTCCTTGCTCTCCCTGCCACCTTTCCTCCTAATCAATTATCTTCCACAAGTAAATAGATCTGTCCCCATGCTCACTGCTCCCTCCTGGAACGTGATATTCCTCCTCCTCCTCCTCATCCCAGTCAAGTCAGAGAGAGAAACCAAACACCTGACACAATGGCACTGCTAACGCTCTTCGAGCGTGCGCTGAGGAACGGAGGCTAAATAAAACCCAATGACATCATCTTCATGTTTTTCATCATCATATTTATTAGTAACCTTGTAATATCTGAATGGGACACTGATAAATAGAAGAGCTCTGAGTAAATATGACCAAGTTATCCTCCAGTCAACAGCACTGTGGCAACATTGTGAAGTCAGTAAATTAGCAATCTGCTCGTACTGAGGTCAGTTAACGTGAAGTTTCAGATTTTTATGTTTTGTTATTTGTAACACTAATAAACATACAATTTAAGCTTTTAGGTGAGATTTTATGTCATACAATGTATACGGCTGGAATAATAGACCAATTTTGGTGATAATCATGGCATTAAAAAACTGAAATTCCCATGTTAAATGTGATTTGATCTCAGTTGATAAAATCAAATATGAATGCAGACTGGGTTTTGTATAATGCCCAGAGTTTTAATTAATCAAATCAAAACAAAAAGGACAACCAGGACAACTTACACCATTACTTCAGTTTACAGTTGTTGATGAAAGAAATGACATGTTTGTCAAATCAGACCTCTGCTGCTGACCAGAAAGCCAGTCTGGTCAGCCAGTGCTGCAAATGTACCGTACTCTGTTTGTTTATTTGTGACAATATTGTTATTCTACCTCTAAATTTACAAGTGTTGCAGTCTTAAAGGAGGTGAACTCAGTCTGTATTAGTATGGTGAATGGTCTGAAAAGAGACTCAGCCAACATAATTTCACAATGTTCAAAGATTACTTTACAAATGAACATACTTTGAATGAACCCCATCCCCCATCACCTTGCTTGTTCAACAAGGTGTCTACAACAAGAATCCCCTGGAGTACTTGAAAATGAAATTGTTCATTCCTCCAACACCCAAGCCAGTGAGACTGGAGATGTAGGCAGGACCAATCTATATCTCCTGTGACCCTCAGTAACATGTCGTTATACTTGGTAATCAGATTTAAAGACAACAAGTGAAAAGGATGGCCTCTCTGGGCCGTTTGCTTTCACAAATGGATCTGCTTAATATGGGAGATTAATAGACTACTATCTCATCTTCCCCATGATTGAAGCTATGATCTGGTTACAGGGAAACATGATGGATGTCGAGGTGGTGGTACATATGAATTGTGTTAACTCTTTCAAGGCTGAAGGCAAGGTGGCCTTGTGTGTTAAAAGAAGATACGGAGCAGAAATCCAAATAATGATGATGTCTACAGAGTTGTGGAATTATTAGGATCAATGTGTGAAATAGCTTTCTTTTGGCTCCTGTCTGTATCATATTTCTACATAAATAATTACTCTTAGGTTGCTGGAAAATAATTATGCCCGTCTTGGGTATATTGTACACAAGCTTGCCTCACATTGGTATTGAATTAGCATCCTTTTATAACCTGAGGTTTTTCACAGAGATCAATACAAGATCCTGTTATCATGAGAAAAAGGAAATGTGTTACAGTATGACCTTTAAAGTCTCACCTTCAGTTGTTATTGTAAAATACACATGGGTTTAGAACAAAAACTATATTTTCCTCCAGTTAGATATCATTTTAGTTGTTCAGAAGCTGTTACCTCCATAAGACACAATTGTTGATTCATGTTTGTGTTTATTCCTATTTGAATCTAAAGACCAGTATTTTCTCTTCATATAAAGAAAATTTTATTTCAGTTGTTGCAGGCTTATGATGCTAAAGAGATTAAAAACACAAAAAGAAACATAAATGCCACAGTGCTGCCTGTGCCACTCAACAAACCCAATCAATAGAAGATTACTGAGATGATGTCCTTCTTAAAAGAAAACTCACAGTTCACATACCGTTTACAATTCACATCTTACAGTTCACATACTGAACTGATAAATAGACATGCAAAAAAAGAAAAAAAATGATGACTTTTGACTGGCAATCCTAAAAATCCATCAAGGGTTGAATCATGACTAATTAGACTAAAAAACAAACTGCTGCTTCCAGGGTCAATATTGAAGCTTCAACAATGTGATTCATTTTTAGGAGTAAAAAAGCTACCAGAAGGTCATCCTAGTAGATCCTTTCTTTTCTGTTTTTTTTCTTTTCTTTCTTTTTTTTTTTTTTTAAAGCTGGTTTCTTGGGATGTTGCACCAGCATCGTAAGACAGCTTAAACCACAGAGAAAAGCTGTCACCTCCAATAGGGCCTTGTTAGTGGCTGCAGAACCATAATGACTGATGCCTCAAAGGCAAACTAATTATCTTGTACTTAACAGTCCGAACCTGTAATACATGTGCCACTGGCTACAAAAGGAAAAGAGGCATACAATCCACTTCCTTCTTCTGCTTTCCTTTTTCTCCTTTTCAGTATTTTCTTTTTCTCATTCTTCTTTTTTTTTATTAAATGTCTTTATCTTTTTTATGCATCTCCTTTTTCTTTCTCTTCGGCTGTTTTGTACTCTTCTGCTTCTCTCCCCCTTCTTTCAGTTCTCTGAGGGAACCAGCTGGGAAACTGGCCTTGGGATACAAGCTAGAAGCATGCAACCATATGTTAGATATTTTTTTTATGGAAGGTGTGCATGTGTTTGTGTAGAAAGGAAGCAATGGAAGGACTCTAACGTCTTGTCAAAATGCACTACAGTGTAATAGTTAAGTAGGACATTTATCTGGCAGTAGTTTTTTGTGCTATGGTGTGAGTTCCTGAGTTCTCTCTATCCTGCAGCTAAATGCCTCAACTCAGAGAATTTCCATTGCTTTCAAACGCACACACAAGCAAACAAATGCACACACACGTGCTTTGCAAAGCGTGCATGGAGACTGCTGAGAGGGACTTGTAAGAGACACTGACACAGCTTGCTCATTAGACGGTTGGATTGGGGCAAAATTTCTGCAGGTCACAAACTCACTGATGTAACAGTCAATGCGACTTGCTAATCTGTCAAAATGTGGAAAAGCAACAGACATGGCTGTCTCAGATCATTATTTACTGTACTCATGTCACATTGTGCACATGAATGTAAAGAAAAACAACAGTGTTAAGGTGTAAGCACTCACTGTGAGGGATCATCATGAGACCAATGATTTTTCTTTCTCCACAGCAGGCTTGCAATTACATTGTGCATTAAAGGCCTGTCAGTACCAGCAGATGCTGATAAACCGTAATTACTTTGTATTTCTTCCCTTTTTACAAATCTCCAATGCCACTGTACTGTCATCTGTCTTCAGGATAGTTTTACAGAACTCCTCTGGAGGGGTACATTTGCCTTGATCCAGATGCTGAAACCACAAACCAACTTAAGTTTTGATTGCACATAAATAAACAAACCTAGAAGTTTAACCTTGACGATGGTACATTCCTTTCTTTCTATTAAACGTAATTGAACCTCAATCAAGGAAAAGAAAAAAAAAGTGAAATACAGTATTGCAGGATTTTCAAGGTCCCAAAGTTAGGCATCTTATATGGTGTGAAATAAAAGGAATACTTTACTGAAACCACTAGGAAGTTTTTATTTATTTATTTATTTATTTATTTATTTATTTATTTTTAATGTAATATACTGACTTCTTCCCCTTTCTTATATCCAAGTACATACCTGTCTAAAAAACCACAACTTCCATCTTGAAATGAGCAGTCTGCCGTGAATAACTGGCTGCTTGGTCAGAAACAACAAACTAAAAACTTGCTGTTTCTTTGTTTAAGATCGAATAGTTGGAAAAAATCTTTAGACTGTATATTTTATTATTAAGCCTTTTTCCTTGGATTTGGAAAACAGAAAAACAGAAAAAGCAACAGCTTAGGAAAATACATAATTTTTATGAGAAAGACTCAAAGCACACAGTGAATTTATTTTCCTTTATCTCTACTTTGTGTTCAGTCAGTACTGAGCATGGCACAGAAAATGTTTCTTTTTTCTTTACAGGTCACTAAAAGCATGGAAGCATTGTTATAGATTTAACTGTATCAAGATGTTTTTTACTTTTTTTTAAAAAAGTTCTTTTATGAACAGAAAATGGGTTTTTTTTCCTGTTCTGTGTCACCATTAGATTATGAAATATGCCAAAAAAAGGAGAGTTTTTATTTATTTATTTTATTTTTTTTTTAATTTATAGACTTTTTCTTAACTACTGAATTTTCATTTCAATCCATAATTACAATGATAAACTAAAAGAAAATGGCTGAGCTGAAGCATCCTATAAAAAGATTTCAGTCAAGACTAAACTGAAATGTTATTTTTGATGCAAATCTAAGTTTCCAACAAATCCAGATGTTTCTAACTGGGATTGTTCTATAGATGTCACATTTTTAAAATAGTACTTTTTGGCTTAACAAAAAAGTTTGTTTACATCCAAATGACATTTTCTCAATCTCGATTCTGTGCCTTTTCTTCCTTCTGTTTCTCTATCAGGGATAACCTGCTCAGAGAACAAATAGTTCTTCAGCATTTTACAACATGCAGCATGTTTGTCAACCCACTGCAGTTTACGTACATGTGTTTTCACCCCCTCAGAAGGTGAGAGTGAAGGGCCAGTCTCCATTTCTCATTAACCTACTGGCTGAATAAATCAAAGTGCAGGGCAGAGTGGAGACCCTCAACCTTGGCCATTCAGATAACAAGAACACCCTACACCAGCTTACAGCCTACAGCTCAGTGATATATGGATCTGCAGAGGCTAATAGCAAAGTATTGACAGGGAAATGGTATGCTTATCCTGCTCCTGCATGCTGAGGAAAGGTCCCCAAAGCAGATGGGATACACATCAGGGAGAGGGAAGGAGGAGGAGGAGGGTGGAAGGATGAGATAGAACTGTACTGGGACAAATTAGAGTCTTTATTGCTTTTATTTCAGCTAATTTGTTTGTGAGTTGGAGTCCAGAAAATAGTTTCTCCCTCTTGTTTGTGTGAAACTGTTCTGCTTTATTGTTTCTCTATGAGTGATTAGTTTCTACATATTCTGCTATCAAACAGGAAGAGTTCACAACTTATTAGTAATTTAAGGCAGTAACATATGTTTTTCACTAGACACAGTCATGAACGTCTTTTATATTTCACTATAATCTGTTTTGAACTACATAAGAGCTCCTAAATATGGTGTAATAAACATGTTTAACAATGTAGATTTTTTGCCATGAATCTAATCTGATTATAAAACATGACAAGTGATGTGATTATACAGTCAACTGACTTTTATCACTTTTGAAACTGTGTAGACCAGAAAGAAAAGACATTTTTAACTTCCATTACTTGTGGCTTATTTTCAACTTTATTCCATGGAGGTTTATTCTTTATGCACACTCAGTTACAAAAACACAAAGCACATATACTTGAGCCAGCAATTTGTTTCTTGAACAAGAACCAATAGATCACAATATAGACCATCCTCCCAGCAAAGAAGTCTTTAATGCTGGAGTCAGTAGGTTATCGCTGTGGGCGCCACACTTCCTTCTAAGTGCCAGCTTTATCAAGTACAAGTAATTTTTCCTCTGATGTGGTTGTGGATGCAGGAGATGGGCCTTAATGGCAACACTTCATCAGCCTCTCTGAGGATGTAGAGAAAAACAGCAGCCTCTGATGTCAGATAAAGATGTTGACACTGTATTATTACTATTCAGTTAAAGCCTGCACTGGACCACACCTCATGTATTTAAAAGCTTGTCCTTGTCAGATCTTGAACAACAGCCGACCACTATATGCAACACACAAACAGGATGTGACGAAAAAAGATGGGAGCCCTGCAATGGTTGAAGCAAGGACAAACTGTGTCCCAGATTATGAGACGCGTTTGTAGGAATACTACAGAGAAGAGACGCAAATGATCTTTGGTTTATCATCTTCAGACAGTAAACATGGCTTTACAGCCACCAGGGGACACAACAACGATATATGAATGAATCAGGGAATGAAGAGTTCCAGTGAGTTCTGAATTCCTCGGAAGCAGATAAACACAGTCAAACTGAGTCTGAATCAAAGAAGGAGGAAAACCTCCCCGTTGAAAATAAAAACGCCTTCTATACTATTTAGCCAATCAAAATACAGTTCCTCAGTCCAAATCAGCGTTTTTCAGATACTTACAATTAAATGATCCACAACAAAGATGACAAAAACTTGTCCCATTGTCACCTCTGGAATGTAATGAGGATGCATCTGCTTAAATGAACGATGAGGGAAAAACCAAAGCACCGTCCTATACCCTGCCAAATGCCGCAGTTTCTGCAAAGGGACCACATATGACCAAATTTACATCTGGAAGCCAAGTACTGTCCCGAGGCCTGTCCACAACCGTGATTATCCACTTGACATCTTTATCGCTTTGTGGGAGAGATCCGCTTGGACAGAGCTAGAGACAGAAATGCAGAGTGCCAAGTGGCCCCACAGTGCTATTGTGGGATATCAGAGTTTTGTGTTGAAATAATTAGCCTGCTTAGCTGCCATCTGGGCTCTGGTTGCTGGTGTGTGGCACAAGCCAGGTGCTTCATGGGTATTACCATTGAGAGACATACAGCAGATGCTCATGGGTAAATCTGCTCACCTTGGCACAGATCTGGATTCAGCTAATCCCCACACAAATCTGAGGAAAAACCACAATGGACAATACAGACAGAGCTGGTTTGAGAACAGCTTCTTGAAACATGCACATTAAAGGCATTAAAGTGATTACACCAACCAGTGTTGCCAAGCTCAGGAAAGTCTGGATGAAGTGAAAAGTTAACTTCCTATGAACAGTGAACATTTATGCTTAGAATAACTCGACATCTTCACAATCAAACCCAGAAAAAATCTATGAAACTGCATCCTGCATCTGAGATAACTCCTCTTCATTCAGCATAAAACACCAAACCAAACAGTCAACACCCTTATCTATGAAAAGCAGGTGCCATTTAATTGCTGCTTTGCCCCTTTGCAGCTTAAAATCTGAGGTCTAAACATTTTTGAGTAGTTCAGTAGGCTAGTAACTTGATAAGGCCCCTGGATTTACTCGATGAGGTAGAAAGTTCCTGAGCAAGCAGCAGGCATGTGGTTGTTGTTCCCTGAGGGCTGGGAAACTGTATCTGCCCTGAAGGAGCATCCTCTTTGGTAAGCACTTCTTATCCAGGCCATCACTGCAGGCTGATAGCAGCAGGGTAATATCCAGTAACTGCAGCTTTATGTGCGATCCAATACTTGGATCAATCTCTGGGACAGGAGGATTGCCATTAACCCCTAAGAACTCCCTCTTTCTCTCTCCTTTTCTCTTTCTTGTTGTGAATCTTTCCCTCTCTTGATGCTGTACCAGAAATCAGGAAATTATATTAAAGAAAAAAAAGACTGTTCTTTAAATTAATCTTGAACAAGAACAATACCCTCGTTCTGCATTGAATAACATGAAAATAAAATATTTTAACTGAAGATTTATGGTAAAAATATTCTGTAAATTCGACCAAAAACTGTTACCTAAACAGTATGTGGTCTGTTTAGGTTTCCTTCAAAACCTTCAAATTAAGTATGAAACATTAAGTATGAAACATTGCGAGGGGAAGTGAGTAAATGTTAGAGAGAATACACTACAGTACGTCCATGTATAGGAGTGTGTACGTTCTGTTGTGTTGAGGTGAAATGATACATAGGTTTATATTTCTGTATCTACTTACACATGTGTGTGTGTGTGTGTTTATTCGAGCGTGTAAATGTAGAGAAAGCTAGAATGAGAGATAGCAAGAGAGAAAGTGTGAACAGGAAAGAGACTGTGGGTTTGAGATTTTCTTTGAAAATCCTGATCCTTTGGGGAGTATTGCCTCCACATACTTTCCCTCTTGACTGAGAAAAAAATGCTAGACTGAACCTTACAGAGCATTTCTTTCACTCTCACTGAATATAAATGAATAGTTACTGAAATAAATGCAATGAACAATAATTATTTTACTATAAAGATAATGTTATTGGCAAGAGGCTCCATTTTCAGGTTACTCAAATGAGGATGAAACTTTGAACATGGGTCATTGCAGATACATATTCTTTGTTATTTTGTAGAGTTGTTTAAGATAAACAAATATCAAATTACATTTCAATCTGACAAGTTTTACATTTTGTGTTGCAATTATTATCTGAGATGAAGATAAAACTTATGTCTTTGTGGTTCAGATGGATAAGTTAACTTCACTCGAATAACTTGAACAAATGGAATTCTAGTTTCCTGAATTACTTGATTATAGAATATAAAAATGGAACATAATTAAATTGAGAGATGGTATAAGAGATTATTCCTAACTTTGCACATATCTTTGCTTTTTTTTTTTTTTTTTTTTTTTTTTTTTAGTTTCAAACATATTTTAAGTGGGTATGAAGATTTACCATTAGTGTATAATGACAGTTGCATTTAGCACCTTTATCACTGTTACTGAAATAAGCTTTTCTTTATTTTTTAAAAAAGGACAGAAGTGACACAACACAAATAATATATCTTTGAAGTGAAGTAAAAGTGGAACTTATTATAATTACTAGTATTTTACAGTGCCAACCTACGGCAAAATGGAAAACATAGAGCATGTTGTTTCTAACAATCAAGCATCAGAAGTTTAACTTACCTTGTATTTCTTGAATCTTTTTTTTTGTTTTTTTTTAAAGGAAGGTCAAGACCCCAAAGCTGGATTGTAGGAGTAGACAGGAAGGTTGAGCAGATCCTTCTTTTCCATGCAAACATCACAGGACACAAGGCTGCACCTGGCAACATCACAATGAGAGGCATGGGTGCAGGAGAACCGGGCGGGTTGCCGGCCGGTCTGCAGAAAGGGCTGGGCAACTGACCCAACGGCAGAGACGAGGGGACAGGCACACGGGGAGAAGAGCTGAGCAGGAGTGGACTCTGCTGGAAGGCTTTTTCGCCTCTCCTTCCCTGAATGAAAGCAATCCCTATGAGTGAATGGGTAATGAGAGACTGGCTCCTGAGATTTTAGCTTTCTTAATCATGTTCATAATTAATTCAGGAACATTGATAATTTCATTACATTCTTTTTGTCTTATCAATAAATGATGTGCCTGCACTTTTGGTCTTGTGTATACGGGAGAGAGGGAGGAAGAGAGGGAGTGAGGGACAAGAGAAGTAATACTGCACTAAAAGCACAGGAGATGGAAAATGATACAAACAGGGAAGTGGTAATTATAATCTTTGACCAAGCCACTGGAAGCACAATATGAAGTCAAGTGGCTACAAATAATTAATAAGGCCTCCTGGTGTGTGTGTGTATCTGTGTGTGTGTGTGTGTGTGTGTGTGTGTGGTGAGGAGCTGAGGGAGGGCAAGTGCTGACGAATGTCTCTGTTGAACATTATTTCATCAGCCCTCTAAGTGGTAATTTAAAAGAAAAAAAAAAAAACAACAGCAAAAAAATAAGAACCAAAAAACACCAGACGAAACATCTATTATAAACCTCGCTGTGTTTTCACAAACATGCTGTTATACACTGCTGCCAATACACTCACCTTTAATCCTCACCTTTAAACAGGGGCTAGAGGGTGGAGGATGCCTGTGTATTACTGCCCTTCAGATCCAATAAGGGCTCAGGTTTCAGAGACATTAGTGCACTGTAGCAGTTTTTCTTTTTTTAAGACCACACTCCTCCCTCCCTTCTCTCCTCTTCACGTGCCCTCTGACAGGTCAAGGAAAGAAAAAGTGCAGAGCCTTATTCTGTCTTGTGGACCATATAGTTTCCAGTTACTTGGCAGTAAGAACGATGAGATAATATGCATTTTTAATAGTTAATCCTCAGAATATTCAATAACCCTTCACCTCTGTGCATGCAGTGAGTCTGAACGCCTTCAGTAGAACTTTCTGTTTTAAATTCAGCTGAAAATAGAACATGAGGGAAGGCACAGGAAAAAAAAAATGTCTGTAATGGATATATCTGTTTCCTAAAAATTCAGTGATGATGATTGAATCTGAGGAAGCCTCTGACTCACAAGCCTTCTCTTTTCCTTCCAAACAGGACAAGAAGATGAATGGCTCTGAGCAGCGTAATCTGACAGTGAGTGATTGACCGCTCTGTCAGGGGTTTAATCTTCTACCAGAATAGTGGAGTAGGGCTGTGTATTCTGATCTTCTGTGATGTAAAATGATTTATCTATATTAATAGAGGTATTAAAAACAGCATATGTGTTAAGAGTCTAGCGATAACATTGTAGCGTTTTACCTGCTACAGTACTGGATTTATTACCAGGATTTAATTTAAGAGTAAAATTAATCAGTCACATCATTTTTGCATAAAACTTGGATGATTCACCATAGAAGCAATGCTCTTGCACAATTGAAAGGCTGTGTGATTTCTGTTGTTTTCTAATGGATTTCTGGCTTGTGACACACTAGGATTGGTAAAGCTATATGAGGCATTAGAGATTCAAGTACTTTATGTCCTATTTATTCCTCATGTGCCACAGGCCCCTGGTCTTGAGATATGACCAGCTCAACACAAGAAACCTTTAATAAAATAAAAAAAGTAAAAAGGGGAAAATAGAGATTTATAACTGGCCATTTTGACAGTAGACTTGATATAAGGTGTTCATAACAAGTTTTGCATTTTATTCCTTGTCCCCTCACACACATTTTAATCATATTTTATGTGATCTATGTATGCAGCACTCATCCTCTCTCTGTCACACAACCTCTCCAATGTGTCTTTCTTAAACAGATTGCCACAATACTTGTAATGATGGTCCTTCCCAGCTGTTATGCAGGAGAGGAAAAAGAACAGCCGGCTCTAGTATTACCATAATACCCGCTCCTTCCCTCTGTTTTCCCAAGGGTCCATGTGGGGCTTCACGGGGATGTGGGGTAACTCTGCTGTGGTAGAGACTCAACTGACTGCCGATCCTGGAGGCTGTGTGAGCGTGTGCGTGTGTGTGTCTGTGTGTGAATATGTGTGACTGTGACAGGGCTGAACCTGCCTGTGGGCAATGTAATAAAAGAGCCACACTGCTGGTAGTGATGGTGGCCCTGCTGCTGTAGCTGCAGAGGAGGGGATAAATATAAAGCAGGCCTGCATGAAGGAGACGGCCCTCAAGTCACTCCATGACTTACATCCTAATAATTAGACCCCTTTCCAATAAAACAGGGATTTGTAGCCATGCATCTCTTTTACTTGTGTTTGATACTGCAGAGAGATGCATGATCTGCTGCAGTAACTGGATGAAGGGGCCGCTTTGAGAGGATTAAATTCTAGCAATGTTGGAAAAAGATCAGCAGCATCTACGTAATTTACTTCCTGAAGTTCAAACATCAGATGAAATTTGTATCAGCTTCTTGGTGAATTGACATCAATTCACTTTCTAATATAACTTATTTTTCCTTAATTCAATCTGGTGTGTAACAGAAAAAGAAAACTTTCCGCTTCATAATTACTATAAAGTCCATACATTGTTGTCATTTAAAACAACACAGGATCTCTTAAACACACACTTTCCTGCTCTCTACTGTTTGTGATAGTGTCTAATCAATAGATGAGCCATGCTGGTAGCAGATGAATGTTATCCTAAACCTAATATGCCCTGACACACTATTATATGTCCTCTGTCCAACATAACCCCTTTATCTTTTTGCCAAACTTTCAGAAGAAGTCTAATACTATTGTGCTTTGTGGTTCATAATAAATTATCACATTCTTCAAACAATCTGCAGCCCTTTTCTTTTATTAAGGCAGTGCACCAGACAGATTTAAAATCCTTTTATATGTACTAAACTTAACTTTGGAGAATTCTTGTTAATTTGTTTGTGCCGCAATAGAGAATGGCCAAAAGCTGGATTGAGAAGTGGTCATACGTAGTGCTTGACTTACAGAGGTGGAGATGGTGTGTGAAGGAAGGAAGGAAGGTCTGGGTGGGGTGGTGGTCTAGGCAGGGGGTATCAGGCTAATTAAAGTGAGCATTTGTCAGAGATTAAGCCTTAAACAGAAAAGGTCATCTGAGCACCAGGGCACACTGTTTCGCTGCTGTTCTCTTAGGGCAGTCTAAACCTTTCCAAGCTAAATGGTAAAGATGCTATTTGCAAGGGAGGGGAGAGGGGGGGATTGAGATCGCAACCAGTGACAAGACTGACACTCGGGTCATTGGTTCTTCACTGTCCATTACACATGCTGGTCAAATCTGGCAATCGGTGTCATTTAGGGATGAAAAATAAGTGCAGGGACAAGATCAATAGATGCAGCCGTCTGTACCAGCTGTGATTAATTGACTGTCACCAATTAATGACTGGCCTGTTGCAAAGAAATGCAATGTCAGAGAGACAATGGGTATTTCTTTCATTTTGGTCTGATATTGCTTACCTTAGTGGGAACATTTCACTAGAAATAAATTCATTAAGCACTTTAGTTGGAATTTGCTGGTTTACACACTGGAAAGTATCTCTGGCAGCATCTTGCATGTCAGGTGTTCTTTGAAGACATAAGACATTGTCAATATTCAGAAGAATGTATGCTTGAATGAAAGCTTGCAAACATTCACATAGCTTTTTTTAGGCCATCGGAAATAGTTAAAAATATTTCAATATATTCTTGCTTGTATAAATCTGCTGGTCTGAATACATTACTACGTTCTCATTATACAGGGGTAATAAGCAGTTACGCTGACTGTCATGAGAACTGATGCAACATTTCAGTCTCACTGTAACTTATTCAACTTGAACATTTGATCATGTTCATTTACTGTGAACATTCTGATAAAATCACTGGTGATATGAGAATATGTGACAACAAGAGGTGTTTTGTGATCTATTCAATGGGCAACTGCAAACAATAAAACAAGTGCTGGTGATGTTTTTAAATTGAAATTGGAGTACAAGGTTATTTTGCAGTCAGTCAATTCTAATTGTATTAGATCCAGAGAAGATGTGCTGGTTTGAGACACGGTGAAGCACAGGACATGCAGCTTTAGATATGAGTGATGGCCGTGGAGGGTTAAACTGGGGTAGAGATGTATCTGAAATATTTTTAGTGGACTTTATGCTAATAGTAGAGCACTCTGTAATGTTATTCATAAATTACATCTTTTACCACAGACAAAGCTCGCAAAATAATAACAGTTTAATCTTCTTTATGGGCAAGCTTTGAAATATTGACAGCGGAATTAGTGGTTTTGAAGACAGTAAATGTAAGTTTACAATCAGTCAATAGATATTATTATTCTACTGTTATTGTTTATGTTTTAGTCCTGAGAGCACACAGACCTTTTGCTACCTCATTTTCTCCATAAGACCTACTCAGTCAGACCCAGTCTACTTCAAGTTTTGTCAAAAGTTTGTTTTGTGAGTAATGCAAAAGAGTTGACTCGAAGAACAGCTATATTTATTTACAAGGCAACCCAAATAGAGAACATTTGTATGCTGGTGTGTGGTTGCAAAATTTTTTATTTACCTGATTATTTTACCTGATCTTATAGGCCTATATTTTTCCTGCTTTAAAATTAGTCTGCAGCATAGTTTGCAGCATGCAAATCACTGTTTAATTTTAGGATCACTCTGGATGACTGGATGGTTCACAGTGAATTCAGATATTTCATCAAATCTGAAACCTGACTTTTGCACTGGTAACTATAGTTTCTGCCACAACCATTGCCATATTTATACTGGATGATTCAAAACAGCTCCACAGTGTGCCTATTCCCACTTGTGTGTTTATTATTAAAACTGTCTTAATTCAAATCTCTGTCTCTATTGTAGCTTCAAGACAATCATGTAAACTTTTAGAGTCTTTCTCTGTGCTGAAAATTCAGAAATCCTTAAATAAAATGGGTCGTAAGGTTTTTAATATTTATGAAGAGTCAATATTAAGCTTATAAAATCTATTTTCCAATTATCTTCAAACAAAACAATTTAATAACTTATCTTATGATGGGTTACTTCATCGAATTGTCAACTTATATAGAATGCAATGTTGATGTTGTGTGTTTGTTTGTTCAGTGCTGTGACACTTATGATCAGCCTCTAAAATTATATATCAGACCATTTCTGCTCTTCATTAGGAGATGCTTAACACATCTGTCCACTGCATGCGAAAGAAAAAAATAATCCCAACATGCATTTACATTCTCTGCAAGACAGATCACTTGTTATAGCTTGTTGGCAAAGCAGGCTGTATTTATTGCAGTTTATTCTTTAGCAGCCGATTAAATTAAACCATAGTTATTAAGCACCAAAACCAGTCACTCCAGCATCACTCAGAGTTGTAACTCATTGGAAAACTATTTTTTTTGGTTTTGATTTTACTTTATATTATTGAATAGGGTATTGAAAGCTGTCACTGCAAATGTCATTTCTGTGTTGCCCTGTCATTAAAACAAAAACGTTACCAAAGAAGTGGTAAACAAAAGTATTCTAATTGTTTGTTGGTTTAAAGTGAGTAAAATGCATATTCAAAGTAACACTAGATAATTTTCTGACCTTTAAACTCTATGCTTCTGACTTGTTTTCATGGCATATTTACATTATATATCCAGAGCAGTTGTTGTAATGAGGCTGACAAATTGTACTTCACAACTCTTTATTCTTTTCCAAAGCATCATGTTACAGTCACAATTTGCTTTACAGCATCTTATTGCATTGAACACCATGGTACAAAGAAAGAGACAAAGTTACAGAGCAAAAGATAATACAAGAGTCATGTTGGACTTATTTTTACTAAGTCAGAGATTTCAAGAAAGTCAAATGTGCCTTACTTATAATATGCCAAAGTGAGTAATCTGCCCAAGTTCAGCTAAACTACTAACTACGGTCAACATTTTTTTGTTTTTAAAAGTGTTTCTAATACTGCTATAACCAGTTAAAAGTCAATGGGAATGTGCATTTACAAGAAAAAAAAAAAACAACTTTGGATCAACAAGTAATTTTACATAAACCATGCTTCTTATGAAACATTTTTTCCAGTAAAATAATTATCTGTTTTTTAAATTAATAAGAAAATTTTCTTTCATGAAATGTTATTGTTTTTCTGCATTAATTAACCACGCTGGTCCATCAAAAGCTCTTTACTATGGTCCCACCTGGACGAAATAGGACAGAGTAAGGATTAAAAGGTATGCCATTTAACATCTCACAGGAGGATTCAGTAGCTATATTAACTTTTTACTGTAGAGCTGTGCAATGAGAATAGACCACTTGCCAAATTCTTCCAGTATATGAGGTTGAGTTAGACAAGCACGGCCATTTCAGGACCTTCTTTTTAAGCGTCACTTCCGGTCCATTTTAAGCGTCACAACATATTTTCAACTTTTGATATGGCTTTTAAAGTTTTAAAACAGTTAAGGGAATAATTCAAAAGTACAACAAAAGGGTAGCATTCTCTCAAAGTTCATATTGTTAACCCTCCCCCCGCTTTACTCTGAATTTGAAGCCAATAGGGGTTCGTATAGGCAAACGTGAACAGTTTGGTCTTTTAAGCTTTCCGTAGTCGGGAGACTCTGCGCGCGTAACAGCGATTTCTTCCTGGTGGGAAATTTGTACCCCGTCAGTGGAAGTATGCTGTTTTCTCCCAGGAATTAACAACAACCATGGCTCTTAACTATCAGACATCGACCCTTTCTCTAACTCTGCCAATTTCATGTCAGATATGCCTCGGAAAGGTAACTTCTTCTGTTTTAAACGGGTAAACACTGAGAGGAAAATACAGTTTTACCGGAGTGTTTTGTAACTGAGGCGTTGCTACGGCGCCCGTTACAAAGTGGCATCTTTCTCTGGATTCACGCTCTCCTCTGTTGCCTGGTGTTTGGATGGCGTATTGACAACAAACGATCCGCTTATATTTTTGTTTGTGCAGGTTCGGCAGCCAGTCATTTGTGCCAACCACCACGTGTTCTGTGCAACCTGCATGGAAATGTGGCTAAAGAAAAGCAGACAGTGTCCCACTTGCAGAGTGCCCATCACTGCTGAAAACCCCTGCAGGAAAATCATTGGTGAGTAGCAGCACACAAAGACAAGCAGACACATAGCAAAAGGCAAGAACAGCCTAATGTTGAGTCACTATATGTTACAATCAATTCAAAGTTTATTTATAAAGCAACTCAACTTTATTTATAAAGCCCTCTAAAACAACCAGAGTTGATACAAAGTGCTGTACACAATCAGCCAAAATAAAAACAGAATAAAACAGTTCAAATGCAAATAAATAACACAATAAAACAACAGGTCATACAAGGAGTACAGAATTAAAACAATAAAACAAACTGAATAAATAGTAAGTAAAAACCGATAATATAAATAAACTATTAGGGCTGTGACAATATACTTTTATCCCGATTCGATTCCAAATTTTTGCGTGCCGATTCGATTTAAATTACGATTCTCATGATACTTAGATATTGCTGGTTTTTGTAGACTAAAAACAAAACAAAAAAAAAAGTAAAAAACTTTTTTTGCTTGTCATTTTTCTTGATTTCACTTAGGAAACAACTACACAGTAGCCAGATCATAATTCTGCTATAATGCCTAAGAAGACAAGTGAAAAGATCAATAGAAATGATAAAAATTTCATTATGGATTATTTTTATTTATATGAAAAAAACCGATTTTTTTTGGACAAAAATATCAATTTTAAAATTGTAAAGCAAAAACAATCCTGATTTTCGATTTTTGGATTTGATTTCCCCACCCCTATAAACTATGGCACACTGACCGGAAACTGTCTTACGTTGGGTTAAAGGCTAAGGAATAAAAATGGGTTTTAAGATGAGTTTAGAAAATGGACAGTGAAGAGACTTGTCTAATGTGGAGTTGAAGTTCATTTCACTGTTTTGGATCTGCAAATGAAAAAGCTCTGTCCCCTCTGAGCTTCTGTTTGCACCTCGGTACATCCAGGAGCAGCAGGTCAGCTGACCTGAGGCACCAGGCAGGAGTGTGGGGGTGGAGGAGCTCAGAGAGGTAAGGAGGGGCCAGATCATTTAAAGATTTAAAAACAAATAAAAGACTATTAAAAATTAATCCTGTAGTTTAATGGGAGCCAGTGGAGGGAGGCTAGAGTGCTCTTTATACAAAAAGTAGCACAAAGTGTGTTACATAAAAACAGTTTTCAGCACATTAAAAACAAGTCTTCAAACACCCAAGTATAAAAGCTAACAATTTGTAAAACACACACCTGATCATAATCTCGCTCTCTTAAATGCACTTACATACACATGCATGCACCCACCCATAACCCCAACCCACACCTCCAACTGTATAAACAGGGAAATAAACACCTGGCTTGTGGCTAAACAACGTTACATGAAGACTTGTTAAGTTTACAGTGAAAATGAGGAATTTGTCATCTACTAAGCTCTTGATGGTCCACCCTGACATGCAGATAAATCAGAGGAACCTCTGTTAACAGCAGTAATGTTATTTCCTAAAGTTATGCGAAGGTTTGCACCTGGAGCACTGTAACTACAGCTTCATGGAACCCAGTCAATCTTTCAGCTTAATTATTTTTGTATGTTTTTTTAGTATCTGATGATCAATTACAGCCCATTTCTGTTGCAGGAGGGACAAATGAAGGTGATCACAGTGATAATCCTTTTATGAAGAAATGTCTCAGAAAAACCAGAGGAGAGCTGCTTTTTCGAGAGTATGAGGTACTACATCCTCATTCAGTGTGCTTTTATCCATTTAATATGCTCTTCTGTGTTTTTAGACCAAAATCAAATAGCTTAAGGCTTTTTAAAATAAACTTATAAGAGGATATATGACAGAAAAAAAGTGAGAATATTGCATCAAGTCATGGCACTTTGGTGGAATTTCAGTCATGGCTTTTACCCAAAACATCTCAAAAAGCAGTTTATGGTTAAAATATTTTTATAGGAGAAAACAATGTGCAATTTTTCAACTGCAGATTTCATTAAGGTCACATAATCATCTCCATCTGAGGCATGTAGCTCATGTAGACTTAACTGTTGAGGCAAACCTGAATGTGCTACAGTCTATAAAG
This sequence comes from Telmatherina bonti, assembly GCF_933228915.1. NCBI lineage: Eukaryota > Metazoa > Chordata > Actinopteri > Atheriniformes > Telmatherinidae > Telmatherina > Telmatherina bonti. The sequence goes on along the minus strand of NC_136619.1, from coordinate 31,309,752 downwards.
GGAATTGGTCATTGTAGATGACAGCAGCTCAGATGTCCTGCTTTTATGTTGTCAAAAGCTGATATTGTAGCTTCACATATTTCTCTGATAAGGCTGTAAATGTGAAGAGGACACAGTATTTTTTGTGTGTTTCAAACTCTGTTTTCAGTGTCACAAAATTTCTTTGCGACAGGAAGAGATTGAAGTGCTTTTGAGAGAAAACGAGGAGCTGAAAACAAAAAATCAAAGTCTGGAGGCAGAACTGAAGACTGCTTTGCATCCCTGCAGCGTTAGTGCAGAGCATCAAGATGACAAAAGAGTTTCCCCCCTTGCTGTGGAGGAATGGAAGAACAAGCTGCAAGCTGCCACAGATGTTTGTGAGAAAATAAAGCAGGACATGGACAAGCTGAAAGAGGTGCACAACCTGCTGTTAGCACATTGTATGATCTTTGTGTTATATTGATCCTTCAAACAGATGGATCTTCCTGTGAAGGAATAGAAACACAGTTTTGATTTGCTCTTTATTTGACTTCCACTGGGGAAAAAAACTCACAGACATTAACTAAAGAAAACAAGTTTGCTTTAGCTGAAATAGACATGATTTTTTTAATGAATTTTTTAAATAAGTTAATTGTTTCTCTTGTGTTTTATAGGCAAATAAGACCCTGCGATCTCAGAATGTTGACCTCGTACAGGAGAACATGAGGCTGAAAGCAGAGGTGGCGAACAGATCTCCTCAAAAGTGAGTATCTGCTTTGTATCCTGATTTCTAATACACCTGAGTAGTTATTTCTTATAAAAACTTTGAAAATCAGAACAAATTCAACAATTTACGATAACTTGAAGGATTTACCTCCTTAAGGGGATTGTTTTTTTTTTTTTTGTCTCTTCAGAGACAGAAATAAAAGCTTTAAGTGTATGGTTAGAAGTTTTCCAGAATGTTCCCAGATTCAAGAAGACTGCTTCAATGCTATCTGAAATAATTTGAACAGTTTTGGTAGATTTTTGTGCTTTAACAGCATACAGAGACAGTTGTCACTGTTGATAGTTATCGCACTGAAAACTCACCTACAGCTGCCAGTATGAGACAAAAGTTTCACGTTTTGGCCTCAAACTAATCATTTGGACGTTGTTGTGGTACGTTGTCATTGCAATCTGGTAACAATTCCAGCCGCACAACATACTAAAAGATGTTTTCCTGCTGCCTTTCCAGACTCTGTCAGCTACAATCTTAATCCAGGAGAGGTGAAAATTATGTTACAAAATACTCATAACAGTATTTTAAACAGAAAATAACAGGAGTTGTCTGTAGATACAGATCTTCTTCTGTTTTGCTGTGATCTTCTAACTGATTGTAATAGATTTCTTTATTTTATTCTTAATTTACTTAATTTCTAATGATGCCATTTTACTTGCAAAAGTCATAATTAGAACTATAATTTCTGTTGAAAGAGGATGATTAAACTGATGCCATTAAACAAAACACCATTTCACTTTTCTTTCATCATCTTATATCCAAATAATCTGTATGCAGGTTTGGTCGATACACAGTTGCAGCATTGGAAGCCAAAATTCAGCAATATGAACGTGATGTCGACCACTTGAAAAGGGCTTTGGAGCGCAGCGACCAGTACATAGATGATCTCGAGGCTCGCATCAGAAGGTCTGAGCAGAGACATGATGAAGCGCAGGAAGCTAGCGAGAATTGCAATACTGCGGCAGAAACTCTCACACAGCAACAGAAAATCATCATGATGATGAGAAGCTTGAGTGACAATGAGAGAAGTTCAATCTGCAGCAATCCAGAGACAGAGTGTCCAACATTTTCTAGAAATCCCAGTTTGGTGTTCATGCCATCTGCAGACAACAAAGAATTCGGTAAGAATCTCACGGGAGACAAGAAAAATGAAGACTCGGAAGGATCCTCCGACATCTTGCCCACAACTCCTTCCTCTGCTTTCCGGTCTCTGACCCTGAGAAGCCCCGGCATCCGAGAGAAGAGGGTTGCTTTTAAACCTGTGTCTTATCTGAGAAGGCTTGACTTTGAAGAATATTCTAGTCCTGGAAAGTCAAGTGCAGCCTTGGAGAACAAATTCCGCAGTCTGGAAAAATTCCCCAAAGACTGGCATCCAAATGATAAAGACTCTTCAAAGTATGTGTTTTGGGGTTGCTGGCAGAGCTCAAACTTAAATGACCCAGGATGTCCAGGTCCCAGTAAAGAAAGCTCTGTCAAGGACTCCACATCTACTAGTCTTGTAAACAACAAGCCTGATAGTTTTCATATGTCAAGTGAAGCTTCCATGGATGCAGCTTACCTGGATAAAATCTCCGAATTGGACTCCATGATGCTTGATGGAGAAAGTTCCAGTAGTCGGGGATCACAGCTCTCCTTGGGTTCCTCCATTCCCACTGATTCGGACAGCACTCTTGTTGCAGAGCCACAAACCTGCCGTGATGTCTTATTGAGCCCCGATGACATTACCGCAATCCAAGACAAGGAGGAGAACCAGCAGTCGTGTGATGGCACAGATGGCGCCTTGGATGCCGAAGAGGCTCCATATTGCTCTGCAGAGGAATGTTTTGCTACTCAGGTGACAGATGGGAAGGATGAGGCTCACGTCTCTGGCAGTGCGGAGCACGAAGAGCCCTGTCAGACCGAGGAGCTGTCTTTTGATTTGTTGTTTGATCCTCTGGATGAGATTAAGGCTGGTCCCTCTGGCTCTCTCAGTCCAGCAAGCCAACAGCATGATCAGGATCACGTGAAGCCTTCCTCCTCATCCTCCTCTGGCTGCGCTAGTAGTACGCCTGTAAACACAAGAGAAAGACATGCCCTGAACAGCAGCCAGCCAATAAAGAGAAAGTCTCACAGTCCCTTTAATACCAGTAGTCCCACCAAACTTTCAAAGCTCATGTAAAGTTTTCAGAAAGCCAACTGTGTGTTCTCAATGTTCAGTGGTGTTTTTAGGTGACGTTTCTCTTCTAGTTACGGCCGGGAAGGAATATTCTGTACTGCCTTAGAATAAATGGAAGCATCTGATGCTAGTGTGTAACTTATTGTCATGATTGTCTTGTGATATGAATTCAGGTAAACTAGAAGTTTGTCACACAGGATTTGTGGAACTTGTATGTCTCTGTGAAAGTCGAGGTAGTTGAGTTACCTTCAGCTTTTTACAGTCTGAAGATGTGTCTGCAGTCATCTCCTGTTCTCCTGTAGAGGCGCATCACTTGTGATGCGTTGACGTTTTTCAGCTATACCTAGAGACTACTTGTTTGTGTTTGTCATTTCCAGCTGTTCAGCAGATGTGATGTTTATGGTGATCTTTTTATCCAGCACTGAAGACAGATTTGTGACTAAGATAAAATTAAAAAAGAAAAGTCAGACGCTGATTAAAAAATAGCAAATGTGTGTGTTAGGAAATAAAGAAGTAATGCAATGATAAAACTTGTATGAAGATTTTTGTGTTTTATTTTTCTGTATTTTGCATGTCCTGATCTTTTCATTTATGCTATCCATCAATCTTGAAGATGGGCCCTAATATTTTGTAGATTTTCCACCTTCCATTTCAGTGGAATCGTGAAGTAACTTTTCTCGGATAAGCAGTTTTTTTTCCACATAATTTTTGCTACTTTTGCACATGATTTATAGTATACATTAAACAGTCACAATTATTAATTGGTGGCCATTAAAGTGGAAACGGCCCAGCCTGTACATGTAGCCTTGTAACGACACACACAGACCTCAGTAGCAGAAAGTGCCCTATTTATAATGCAAATTTAACGATATGGTGTATTTCACATACCTCTAATCGCTGCATGAAAATTTAATTGGGTAACTATTGTGGTTTGAATTAATGAAGTGTTAATTTATTGGGATTAATTTAGGTAAAGACTATGTACAGGGTTATATTGGTGTATTAAATCAATTTGTTTAGTACTCGTGATGATGGACTAATGATGGGCTGGTGGTCTCATATCAGGGTTAAAATAAGAGAACAGGGCCACCTGGTGTAACTTACGCATTTTAATATCTGACACTGGTGTGAATGATAGATGAGATAAATAAATACATATATAATTATAATGTTTCTGCTCTGATGCTTCTATAAAAATGCTTTCTTTTGCCTCTGATTTGCATTGATATTGAATATGGGCTTTTTCCTTCCACATTTTTGACAGACAATTGCAACCCGGAAAGGCATTTCTCTATTCAGATGGATAGAAAAAATAGCTTCTCAAAAAGAATACATTAAGCCTATATGGTCAAAGGCCTCTAAGAAAAGAATAAGGCCTAAAAGGCAGTTGTTGGATGCAAAGCAGTCAGCCCCTAAAAACGCAAGCATCTACACTCCAGATGTTATTGCCTGCCCTGTGACCAGTTTTTTTTTTTTTTTTTTTTTTTTTTTTTTTTTTTAAATCTGTCAGCCAGTTCACTGTTCTGGCAGTTTATGTCTCGCGAGAGCAGCCGAGCACGGGCTTGACGAGATCTGTAGCGCTCAGGTGTAAGAGCCTCTCTCATCCCCAGCAGTGGGAAACAGTAGACAGATAAGTGCGTCTGAGAGACTGCAGGCATCTCTGTGATCTCCGGGCTCAAGGCTGCACTCAGCGCACTACACAGCGAACTGCACTGCATCATTACTGGATAGGCAACGGATCTCTCTGTGTCTATGACTATTTTCCAGCTCTTGTAGCCGTTTCCCTTTTTTTCCCCCCTCTCCTGTGCACTTTAATTGGAGAAGCTCGCCAAGATGATGTCCATGAACAGCAAACAGCCGCATTTCGCCATGCATCCCTCTTTACCCGAACCGAAGTACACCACCCTGCATTCCAGCTCGGAAGCCATAAGGAGAGCCTGTCTGCAAACTCCACAGGTAAAAACGATCCCAGAAAACTTTTCCTTTTGTCATTTTTTACTTGCTTAGGCTGCTTGCAGCGATGAGCGCCGTCTGTGCGTAATAACAAGGGTTGCTTCAAGGCACATTCAGCCAAGACGCGCACTTAATGTTTTTTTCATGTGTTCCACAGCAATCACTCGGAGAGTCTGTGATCTTTTTTGAAGGCATGCTCACGCAGAAGCCTGGCTTTGGTGGTTTTTTTTTTTTTTTTTTGTATTAATTTTTATGACTTGCCGCCTCTGAAGGAATACTCAACCCTGTTATGTGTCGCCAAAAGTCCCGACTGACAGATACATTCATGCTGGTTTTCTTTCTTCTTTTCTCTCCGCGCCTCTTTGCGTTTTCTTTCTCATTTTGCACCCCATTCACTCTCTCCTTCTCTTCCATTTAATTTGTCGTCCTTACAGCTACAGAGTAACATTTTTGCGAGCCTGGATGAGACCTTGCTGGCGCGCGCGGAGGCTTTGGCGGCCGTGGACATCGCGGTGTCCCAGGGCAAGACGCACCCTTTCAAGCCCGACGCCACCTACCACACGATGAGCACGGTGCCGTGCTCGTCGACGTCCACCGTGCCGCTTGCCCACCACCATCATCACCATCATCACCACCACCACCAGAACCTGGAGCCTCCGGACATCATGGAACACATAAGTTCACCGTCCCTTAGTCTGATGTCCAGTGCGCACGACGGGACAGGCGGAGGAGGTGGCGGGGGAGGCGGAGGTGGCGGCGGAGGGCTCATCTCCACCTCCTCTGCCCACCCGCACTCTCACATGCACGGCTTGGGTCACCTCTCCCACCAAGCAATGAGCATGAACTCGTCCCTCACCCACCACGGACTCTTACCGGGCCATCACGGGGGGAGTCAGGGCGGTCCAGGGCTCACAAACCCTGGACTTCCCTCCATCAATGACTCGGACACAGATCCCAGGGAACTGGAGGCTTTCGCAGAGCGCTTCAAACAGCGGAGGATCAAGTTGGGGGTGACCCAGGCGGACGTGGGCAGTGCTCTGGCTAATCTCAAAATCCCCGGCGTGGGGTCACTGAGCCAAAGTACAATTTGTCGATTTGAGTCCTTAACACTCTCCCATAACAACATGATTGCGCTCAAACCCATCCTCCAGGCCTGGCTGGAGGAGGCCGAGGGGGCTCAGAGGGAGAAAATGAGCAAACCTGACATTTTTAACGGAGGGGAAAAGAAACGCAAGAGGACCTCGATAGCGGCTCCGGAAAAGAGGTCTTTGGAAGCTTACTTCGCCGTACAGCCTCGGCCGTCGTCCGAGAAAATAGCAGCTATAGCTGAAAAGTTGGACCTGAAAAAAAATGTGGTGCGAGTGTGGTTTTGTAACCAAAGACAGAAGCAGAAGAGGTTGAAATTTTCAGCTGCTCACTGATGGTCAAACAGAAAAAAAAAAAAAAAAAAGTGTGACTGAATTTGGGGACCAAGGGGCACCAACAAGACACCATTTTCAGTCCTTTGTCTCCTGCGATTTTACACGCCGGTGCACAATGGGCTCTAGATTCCCATTTTATGAGGCTTCATATATCTTGTTTATTTTCACGTTATCGGTGAATGTGAAGTATGCAAATAACAGATTACACAAATATCGCCCAGTTATTACGAGGGGGAAAGTTTTGCCTTTGAACACACGTGGAAAGGGGTTAATTTGCTTGATAAAATAGCGAGTTATTTTCTCCTGATAGGCCTATTATTTGAAATATAGCCATTTACGGATTACCTCATTGATTGTTAAAACTGTTAATTTTTTTTGTTTGATTTTTGTCGTTGTTGGTGTAGAGTAATTCATGAATTTACTGATTTACTATTCATGCATTCATTTGTTTGTTTTTTTTTTATTTATTTATTTGGAGGCTGCTATGAACTCAAATTTAGTTGCAAACATTTATGACTGACGAAAAAAAGAACGAAAAAAAGGAGAGAAGAAATTAGGCCTGCATGAAATCTTAATTCACGGAAAAAGTAATTAAGCCTCAACAGGCTGTCATATCTACAGATATATTTATTTTGAATTTGCACAAAAATACCCTTTAGGTTTCTAGGTCGGTTATGTCGAAATGGTTTGTATATACAGACATCACTTTATCACTTATAAGGAGGGGAGCTCCTGTGTTTTGGAAATAAATTATAACGGTCTATCCAGATCATTGGCATCACAAGGAAAGTTTAAAGCAAATCAGAACACTAAAGCCTTGTATGCTTCATCAAAGACAGAGAGCGATCACAATAAAAAAAAGGAAGAAATAATAAGTTCTTTCATGTGTATCAGTTTGCAGTGCAAACACTATGCATTGGGGGAAAAATCACTGCGTACAGTAGTGCTGTCTACTGATAGACCTTATTTTGTGGATGGTGTAAGTCACTGTTAAATGCCTGTTTTCACATGAAGATCACCTCGTTGTTTGTCGTGTTAATTGTTAAGGAATCGTTGTGTAAGTAATCTTTTTACTTTGTGCACAGGTATGTTTACAAAACTGCGGCG